>NW_020455460.1:1080186-1140982 GCF_003342845.1 Nothoprocta perdicaria | reverse complement strand
TCCCTCTTGCAGTACTCATTTTTGGACACGCGATGGCAGCAGCGAGCACTCCCGACCGCTCTGCGCATGCTCGCTCCCACCTCCCTCTTGCAGTACCCAATTTCGGACACGCGATGGCAGCAGCGAGCACTCCCGACCTCTCTGCGCATACTCGCTCCCCCTTCCCTCTTGCAGTACCCACATTAGGACACGTGGTAGCAGCAGCGAGTGCTCCCCACCACTCTACATATGCGTATAGTCCCCTCAAAAACACAGTGCTTATTTTCCCACATGTGGCTGTCAAGCGATCTGTACATTAACCCCTGCTCCCCATCCTCTACTGTTGCAGTAATGACTTCACGACACACGGGACGGTCAGGGAGCACTCCCGACCGCTCTGCGCATGCTCCCTCCCCCCCCCTTGCAGTACCGATTTCGGAACACGCGATGGCAGCAGCGAGCGCTCCCGACCTCTCTGCGCATGCGTGCTCCCCCACCCTCTTGCAGTACTGATTTTCGGACACGCGGTGGCAGCAGCGAGTTGTCCTGACCTCTATGCGCATGCGTGCTCCCCCTCCCTCTTGCAGTACCGATTATAGGACACGCGATGGCAGCAGCGAGCGCCCCGACCTCTCTGCGCATGCGTGCTCCCCCCCACCCTCTTGCAGTACCGATGTTCGGACACGCGATGGCAGCAGCGAGTGCACCCGACCGCTCTGCGCATGCGTGCTCCCCCCACCCTCTTGCAGTACCGATTTTCGAACACGCGATGGCAGCAGCGAGAGCTCACAGACGGTCTGCACATGGACGGCGCTGTATTTCCATTGCAATACCCATCTTTTTTTGGCAAGCGACAGCAGCGTGCATCGCTGTCACGCTCTACACATGCACCACGCTGTCTTTCCATTGCAATACCAAGTCTATTCGCAAGCGACAGCAGCATACATCGCTATCACGCAATCTGTACATTCCTTCCTGAAGAATACTCCTGTAACCCCTGTAAACTATGGATTTTCAGGCAAGAAATGCAGCAGGGAGCGCTGCAGAGGGCATTGCGCATGCGCGTTCCCCCCTCCCTCTTGCAGTACCGATTTTCGGACACGCAGTGGCAGCAGCGAGCACCCCGACCTCTCTGCGCATGCGTGCTCCCCCACCCTCTTGCAGTACCCATTTTTGAACACGAGGTGGCAGCAGCGAGGACTCTTGACCTCTCTGCGCATGTACAGCCCACCCCCCCCAACCCTCTTGCAGTACCACATGTCGGACACGCGGTGGCAGCAGCGAGGATTCTTGACCACTGCGCATGTGCACCCGTCCACCCTCTTGCAGTACCTATTTTCGGACACGCGGTGGCAGCAGCGAGCCCTCCCGACCTCTGTGCGCATGCGTGCTCCCCCCCCCCCTTGCAGTACCTATTTTCGGACACGCGGTGGCAACAGCTAGCTCACGGAAGCTCTGCGAATGCGCGCACCGCCCACCCTCTTGCACGCTCACTGAAAAAAACCACGAGCGGGCACGGGCAGAGCCAGAGGCCCCGAGCTGGAACAACGGGGGGATCCTCCTCTTCAGGCAGGTCAGCAGCCAGCGTCTTCTCGCCAAAATGCATGACTTTCGATTCTGTTCTCCTATCTTTTAACGGCTGGGACATCACTCGCCAAATCTGGCTAAGGCAAGTGGCATCACGGTTTCCATTGTAACTCCCACAGCCCATGTTCCAACTTTTGCCAACATTTATCATCAAAAACCTCAATCGACGGGAAGACTCTTCTCCGCTCTCCCCCCCCCATAGCAAAAGTTCAGTCACCTCTTTCAAGAGGATATCTTTCTTAGCCGTCAGGTCCATTTTTATTATAAGCACAGTTCGTGCTCCTACTGATACAGTAGATCCCATTACCAACAGCAAGCTGCTCACCTTAGTGCACTAATAATCCGTGGTTTTCTTCAACTGCCAGTGCACTAAAAATCCGCGGTTTTCTTCGACCACCAGGGACTCTTCGATCCCTCCAAGCAGCGCCCTTTGCCTCCTGCAAGCGTTAAGCCATCTGATACAGATCACGTCAGCTTCTGATACGAATCCCATATCACATCAGGGTCACCAATTGTTGTGGTACCTGGCGAAACTATGGACAAAGCATACGCATCCAATATGAATGCTGCTAATGCCAAAGCTTTACTGTAATCATTGCTCTTTTATATCATTTTGTACAATGCACAGCTATTCCCTTAATTTGGCATAGATACATTTGCAGTTTTGACTCTACTAATAACAAGCATCCTGCACGACCATTCGTCCTTGCAGTCCTACGCAGATCGCCTGATCCTGGTTCCTCCTCCGTGAGATTCCCAAGCTGGTATTCTTCCCGGCGGTCGCTTCTTCTCTCTGGGTTGTCCATAGTTCAGCTTCTCATGCTAAGTTAGGCCTCACTTATGTCAAGCTACCTTTTTCTATGTCTAAAAGCTTTGTGCTGTTGCCATGAATCCCACAAAATACCCCCTTAACCCCTTTGCAGTATGGATTTTCAGTCAAGCAAATACAGCAGCGAGTGCTGCAGAGCACATTGCGCATGCAGTACCCATTTTCGGACTATTGCAATACCAATTTTTTGGCAGCACCTTGCGGGGTTCAAGCCTGTTTTTATTGTTCTCAGAGACTGCAGTCTAACCACTGGCAGGGTTTCAGTCACCAGAGCCTGCACTTTCATGTTAATACGTACATTTTCATCACTCTTACCTGCTCTGAGGCAGGCAGCCTCCACGMGGGTGCCTCCAAGAACAAGGCTGCCTGCCAGTCTTAGCTTGCTGCTTCTAGGAACTATCTATGACGTGTGCCAGGCTCGGCTGGCTGTCAAAATGGGCACGCTCCTGCCCTCTTCGCTTGCACTTCTGCTTTCTAGATGTGCGAGAGCAGCAGATGACGGGTGGGAAGGAGGGCTGCAGTGAGCGCGGAGCTGGGCAATGCACAGAGCGGGAGAGCTGAGCAGAGGGGCAGCATCCTCTCCTTCCACCTGCTGGAGACGCTCTTCTTGAGGCACCCCTGCATCACACTGGCCTTATTGGCCACAGGGGCGCCCGGCTGCCTCCTGGGCCAGTGCTCRACTGCTCTTTCCAGAGGACAGCACAACGGCACAGAACAGCAGGAGCCCGTTTCTGCAACTAACGGCACCGCAGAACACTACACATGCGCAGGGTGTGYTCGTGCACTCAGGTGATGACACAGGCACTGCTACGTTTGTATTCGGACATCTTTCTACTTCAGTATGTTTGTTACAAGTCATCAGCAAGAAACAGTCTTCTGCTGGGAAGGGGCAGCAATGGGAAAGACACAGAGGGGGGGGCTTGCGTGATGGGAATGACACAGCAGAGGGGTTGCAATGGGAATGACACGGTGAAGGACGTGCATGAGACCAGAGAGGTGCTAACAAGACCAGAGAACCAACACAGGGCTCCAGGGCAGAACTAAAGCRTCAGGAAGGGCTTTGGAACAGACTAGAGGGTCTCAAAAGTCATCTGAAAGAACGTTATGGCACAACTGCTCTGGCCTACAAATGACTGCTTTCAGCCACGGCACAGATAAAGCGCAAGCATTCCTGCCAAGAAATCCCATCCAAGGATGAAGTTAGGTTAGCACTAAGGCTGCACTAAGGCAGCAGGCCATCCTTCTAAAATTCTGTATCATTTTGAAATCCCTCTGTAGCTAAAGGGGCAAGTCTGGCGGCCACGGGTTGAACGAGCATTCTCATTCTCACAAATAACCTTTGGTCGAGACTGGCWGCTGGGCAGAGCGGCTTCTCCACTGCACAAACGAAGGGCATTCGATACTGGACAAATGCCGCCTTTCGAGTGTGCAGCTGTACATCTGAATGCCTGGGACATAGCAGAGGGCTGTATTTACATTTACCCTCTGTCGTCTCTCCTATTTCACTTCTCCTGCCTGAACAGACTCCTCCATATTCTCGAGTTGTTAATGGATGGATGCCCTAGGAGAAAGCAAAAACGAAGACGTTCAAAAGGAACAGACTCACGTCGCCTCAAAGGGTTTCACTCTTTCCCTCCACCCTTGCCCTAGATGTTATCTTTTGGGCAAGTCTTATCTATCGGGTTATCATCTACCTGCTCTCATCCAGAAAAAGGGAAAGAAGCACTAATTTCTTTGAAGATTCATTTCCATAGGTGAAGTTAGAGAAGCGCAAGATATAAACAGAGAGTAGAAGCAAGGCATAGATCCAATCAAAAACTGTCTCTCCCTCCAAAGAGGAGAAACTCTACCCTTCCCTCCCTGAGGACACACGGCCCTCCTAGCATTGGCTGCTGGGATTGAAAGAGCGCCACCACAGAAAGCACAGCACGGAGAAGAATACGCGTACGCATGCACACACTCACAACTTCCAAGCCCTGAGATTTCTGAGAGCCATGAGAAGCCCAGGGGAATCTGTTCCATCTAGAAAAGCTTCCCACAGCACACAGTCCTTGACCATCGCGTACTGCATAAAACGCAGCTTTGCAACACTGCACCTGCATACAGCCTTGCTCGGCGAGGAGCAGAGCTCGTCCCAGGCAGCTAGAAACTGCAAACAGCAGAAGCCAGATTCTGCAATTAAAGGCACTGCAAAACACTACACAYGGACAGGGYRTACTCATGCATCAAGTTGATGATGGACAGATTGCTACATTTGTATTCTGACATCTTTCTACTTTAGCRTGGTTGTTACAAGTCTTCAGCAAGAAACAGTCTTGTGGTCATTACGGGAATGACATGACCAGGGGAGTCGCAATGGGAATGACATCCTGGGGGAGTTGTAATGGCAATGACATCGTGGGGAGGGGGGGGTCGCAATGGCAATGACATCCTCTGCGCCAGGTCACAATGGCAATGACATTGTGCAGGGGGTCACAATGGCAATGACATCCTGCGCCAGGTCACAATGGCAATGACATTGTGTGGGGGGTCGCAATGGCAATGACATCCTGCACAGGGTCACAATGGCAATGACATCCTGCACAGGGTCGCAATGACAATGACATTGTGCGGGGGGGTCGCAATGGCAATGACATCCTGCGCCGGGTCACAATGGCAAGGACATGTCAGGAGGGCTGCAATGGAATGTCACGGTGCACTGGACTACATAAGCAGTAGGCCAGAGGCTGGAGCTGGGCTGGGCAGGACTGGGGGGCCGGCGGAGAGGAGGTCAGAGGGGAGCTCAGTGTAGGCCAGCAGGCTAGCGCAGAGGGCAGAGCAGAGGGTGGGGGGCCGGGCCGGGTAGAGGCTGGGGTGGAGGGGAGCGGAGAGCAGAGGGGCGGGCGGAGGGCAGGCGAGGCCAGAGCAGGGCAGCGCAGGCCAGAGGGGAGGGCGGAGGGCCTGTTAGGCAGAGCAGCAGCAGGAGAGCAGGGGCTAGGGTGGAAGGCAGAGGGCGGCTAGAGCAGAGGGGTGGGCGGAAGGCAGGGGGTGGGCAGGCTGGGGGGAGGCTGCAGGGCCGGAGCGGGAACTAGAGGGGAGGGCGGAAGGGAGCCGCTGGGGCAGAGCCTGGGGCAGGGCGGAGCTAGGGGCGGGGCTAGAGCAGAGCGCGGTGGGTGGAGCTAGGGGCTGGGGTAGGCAGCGGCAGGGAGGCCTAGGTGAGGGCAGGAGCAGGGCATCATGTGGCAGGGCCAGAGCTGGGTAGCTAGCATGCGGGTAGGCAGGCTTAGGGCAGGGCTTAGGCTAGGCTTAGGCCAGGCTAGGTAGGCTTTAGGCACGTAAGCTTAGGTTGTGCAGGTTTAGTGTGCAGGTTTAGGGTAGGTTTAGGATAGGTAGGATAGGTAGGATAGTTTGGGGGGGGTTAGGGTTAGGGGTTCAAGCTGCCAAAACTCCTCGCAACGAGTGGAAGGCACCAGCCGGTGAGTGTTACAACCCCGTGACTTACTGACAAAGAGACTTATCCTTCATGCATCTTCTGCCCACCTCTTCCTTTCATGCAGCTGGTCAGCAACAGCAGAGAATCCCGCAGGGGTGTCCAGCTACATCTCCCAAATATTAACATGGTTCGGGTTGTTGTCTGCTGGCTGGTTGCTGCTGCAACGCTCGTTTCAGTCGTACAGCCGTTCAAGTTGGAACAGAGAGGGTGCCCTTGAGAAACTCACGATGTCAGGTTCCATCTGATCTGAAACTCATAGCATATGATGAGCTCTCTTCAGGGAAAGTCCTTAGATTTTCTAGGTCAGAATTACAGGCTTCCATGAAATCAACTTAACTGTGAGGAACCCCCTTTCATGCACTGAACTAATCTAATCTTGGAGCCAGAAAGAGCTCAGTGCAAATAGCAGCACAACGGGCTGATGTGCTCCAAGATGACCTTTGTGCACAGTCAGAAGTGCCGAGAAGCTACTTCTTTCCAGGCATGAGTATGTACGTACATAAAAGAATTTTTGCCCCTCACTGAAATTGCAAAGAGTTTCCATTTCCAAAGCTAGACTTCATCCCACTTCAGGGGATATTGCTTTTGTTCAGCCTTTAAACTTTGGGCTCTGGCTCCCACTTAGCTCGTTACAAAACAGGAGACGAGCACTGAGAACAGCATAGGGTTTTGAATAAGGGGGTTGGTAAACAGCAACTGTTGGTAAAGGGAAGTGTTAATTATAGACCAGAAGTCTTGGATGGGAATTCTTTGCCTATTTTTTGAACTCTTTGCGGTTTTTCTTTTGTGCCTCCTCTGAACGAGATGAGAGGCTTTAAACTGACATGAGCCAGTTTAGCTTGCAAGTTTCTTTGGCTGTTAGTTTAGAAAAAGGCTTTGCTTAACTTTGCTTCAGAATCTTATGCCTGAAAGCTGGGGATCGAAACAGCAGTTGGGTCAAGTGGGTGAAAAAGGAATAATAATAAGGAATAATAAGTATATAAAGGAAAGGAATAATAATATTCCTTATTTAAAATAAATTTAATATAATAATAACATATAATTTAATATAATTTAAATAATATTCCTTATTAAAAATAATAAGGAATAATAAGTATATAAAGAAAAGCTTGAAGGAGTAAGTCGCACTATGCGAATCATCCTTTCATTACTTCCTTTTTATCTGTGCCCAAAAATAATACCAAAACATACTAATGTTGTAGACAAAATATTCCAACACAAATAACAACAAACAAGAGAATGGCATCATTTTTTGTCATCCTTTGTTCCTCTTATATATATAAATAACTTCCTCTCCCCCAAACAAAACTATTAACTCTCAACAAACCCAAGAAAATTCCATCCAAAAAATTTTCCCATCTCAAAAATTCCCTCAAATAAAATTCTTTCCAAAAAACTATGCCCTCTAAATGTTTCCTTCTGAGTTTTTTTTCCTTCCAAATATTTTTCTTCTGTGAAAAAAATCATGGTTCATGACAATTCATACAAAAAATCATGGTTAATGAAAATTCATGAAAAAAAATCTCTGCCAAAAGCATTTCCCTTCCAAAAATATTTTCCCCTCCAAAAGCCTTAAACCACCAAAGTGATTACTGTTTTTCCCAGTTAGTACTGGACAAACAGTCCTTTGACTATGGAGCTGTGGCTCATACCTACATAAGCCCTATTCTCTCCTAGAGTAAACTTACTTTTGTATCTGCTGTCCTACCACTGACCAAACTCCTTGCCACTAGTACTACCCACAGGATGGCCGTTAGCCTGTCCTTAGACCTTCATGTGCACAGCGGGATGAGCCCAGAAAAGCTGCATCCTGCATGTATGGAGGGATCCAAGAGATGTCTCAAAGAAAAGGGCCACGCACGTGGCCCCCAAATGGCAAATCTCAGGTCTCTCTGGAGGTCAAGGCCACCACATCTAGATCTGTCTCAAAGTTCAAGAGCATCCCACAACCAGACTGGATACAGTGCTATGTTCCCTTACGCAGGCCCTTCCAAGCGCCGCTCCCCCAGAGCTCCAGGCTTTCTCCCTCTCTTAATCCTAAACCTGACCATTGCACTCCGTCAGAGGTCAGCTCTCTCTGGAGGCCAAGCATACACAAGAGTCACTTGCCTGCGTTGCACAGAGCTGTGCTCCCCGTGAAGCTACCTCAAACATGGCTGGTGCTAACAAGCTGCACTACACAGCAGGATTCCTCGGCCTTGTGGCTCCAGGGAGCAGGAGCCGTGCCTGACAATGGCCCAGCCCTTCTAGCCCTGTTTGCTACTCGGCCCATGGCCCTGCCTGCACCCATGTGCAGCACTGTTAGCAACTGTGGCCTGTGCCATGCACGCACAACACCAGGGGCTGCGCACACCAACCATGGCACTCGAGCCACCAGCCACTCTTCCCAAGCCCTCATCTTTGGGGTGTAGCAGCTCCCAAATCCTGGCCACGAAGGCATGCACGTGCAGGCGACCACGGCCTGACAGAATGACAGCATCGTGAGGTCCAGTCACTTTTCTGCAGGGCATACCCCTCTGCAGAGCTACCCTGCCAAACGAACCACAATGAGGGCTCAGGTTTTTGGACACCAGGCATCAACATTCTGATGCAGCAGGAGCCACCCAGCCCACGGACGCCGTGCGCTGGGACCACATCCTCTCCCCACCGCCACCCCTCATACTACTCCCCTGCGTCCCCCCACCATCATCCCCCCTCACGCTACTCCTCTGCCTCCCCCCGCCACCTCCCTTGCAGTAGCGAGCGCTAGTCCCAGCCCTGGCAACAACCGCAGCCCTTAAAAGAAACACGAGAAAAAGGCAGGTCAACCCTGCACTCCAGCACATCAAGTCCCGCACCACCACCTCCACACAGCGATGCCCTAGCAAGCAGGACACGGTCCAAGGCCCACCGCCACCCCCAAGGCGCTGATGGGCCCCTTCACACACGCCCCTGGCCATCGCAGCACACGGGCCGACCGCCGCTCATACGCCGCGCGCCATATGGGACCGCCCTGCGCACTGCGCATGTACAAACATCCAGCCACAGCAGTACCCACGTTCCGACACGCGCAGGCAGCAGAGAGCCAGGCAGAGTACGCTGCGCATGCGCAGTCCCCCCTTATTGGTGCAGTACCAAATTTCGGACATGCGATGGCAACAGTGGGCGCGCCAGAGCACAATGCGCATGCGCAGCCTCCTTTGCCGGTGCAGTTCCATACCTCCAACATGTGATGGCAGCAGTGAGCGCGTCTGAGCACAATGCGCATGCGCAGCCGTCCTTCTCGGTGCAGCACCCGACTCGGGATATGCGATGGAAGCAGTGAGCGCACGAAAAAACATTGCACATACGCAGCCTCCGTTATCGGTGCAGTACACAATTTCGGACATGCGATGGCAGTTGCGAGCTACCCACAGCACACTGTGCATGAGCGCTCCTTGTCTCTCTCCCCTCCGCCTCCCTTTCGAAACCCTGAAGTGCTTATTTGTGGACATGCCCTGGCAGCAGCAAAGTCGGCGCAGGGAAGTCAGCGCAGCGCAGGGCGCATACGCTTCCTCCACCCACCCTTGCAGACAGAGGATGAAAGCAGGGAGCGCGGCTCAAGGCAGGGCGCATGCACACTGCCTTTTTCACTCCAGTGTTGCTTTAGCGACAAGTGCAGGAGGCTTGTGCGCTTTTCAGACCCTTGAGATCTTTGTTTTTCAGGTTTGATTTTTTACCGTTTTTATTTTCTTTAAACAGTGAACGCAGTCTAAGAACTGGTAGTGTTTCAATAATAAGAACCTGTGCTTTGATGTTGATATGTACATTTCCACCACTCTTACCCAGACTGAAGTAAGCAACCTCCGCAAGGGCAGCTGCAAGAACAAGGCTTCCTTCCACTCCTAACTTGCTTCTTCTAGGAGCTTCCTATGTGCACCAGTTTCAGGCAGCTGTCAAAACGGGCATACCCCTGTCCTATTCACTTGCAGTTTTATTTTCTAGATGCGCGAGAGCAGCAGTTCACAGGTGGTAACGTAGGGCGCCCATGCGCCGTTTGTAAACAGTACTAATTTGTGGACACGGGATGGCAGCACTGAGTGGGCGGCTACGCAATGCGCAGGCGCGGCTGCTTTACCATTGCCGTAGCACTGCTTATGTGTGGGAGGGCAGCACTGAGCATGAGGCTAGGCTCCTTCAGCATCATAGTACCACCACTTATGCACGCAATGGCAGCACAGAGTATGGCGGAGCTGACTGCACATACGCTTCCACTTCACTGGTGCAGTACACCCCCCCAAGCCACCCGGGGATAGTAGCATATAGGGCAAGCGGTGACATGCGGTGTCCGCCTGCACAAATGCATGCCCAGATGGCACGACCCTTGTCTGCCTGCGCAGTAGTGCCTGCACCCGAACATCTCCCGAGCGAGACGAGACAGCGCTGCATCACGCCTTATCTGGCTGCTTCTCTCTCTGCAACCCGCTCCCAGCCCAACTGTCACTGCAGCATGAACAAAGCCTCCTGTGCGGTCCCACCTGTCATGGAGCTGTGCACACATCTGCTGCGGATCTGGGCTGGGGCAGGCAGCTGCTTCTGAAGGCTTCGGGAACCAAGCTCTCCTCTGAGCATTGTAAAATACAGTGCTCAATGACTCAGAGGCTGCAGTAGAAACATATATGTATTACCAGATACATCTATATTTTATATAGCAATATATATATTAGCAGATCTATCTATTACTGATATTAGTATATATACTAACATATACAAGCCCAGAAGAGGCCACAACACAGGAAATAGAACTACGAAAGGGAGGCTGGGAAGGCTCAGAGCCCAGAGTGGCAGCCCGAGAGCCCTGAATCAGAGGGAAGCATTCCACATTCTTTTGGCCATTCCGGGGCGTTTCTCAAGGCAAAGAACAAATCTACAGCTGGGACTTTGTCTCATTTACCTTCCCATGTCTACTGTCCCGTTACTTTCCCTTTTACAAAATAACATCAATTACAATACACTATATCTTAAATTTCCCTTCTTGAGCCACTTCTCCTGGTTCTCCAAAGTACTCATTGGCCAACAATGATTACAATATTCCGCAAGCTGTCTTTGTCTAAGAAGATTTCCCCCTACTTTTCCCCCATGTTTTAGAGCACAGCCCAGAGGAGATGTTTTCAAGATCCCTCCTTCTGAGGAAAAAAGTATTGCCCCTTGTGTTGATGCAGTACGGGTCTCCCTCTGCCCTTTTCTTACAACAATTGCCAACTACAAGAATCAGACAAGAACAGCCAATGCTGTTCTGCATTTCAATACATCCCATTCAACCTACCACCGAAAACAAGATCCAGAGGAGAACACCTAATACCATTCCGAGTTTCAACAGCAATTATCCAGCAGTGTTAGTCTGACCTTAAGCTTCTTGCTGCAGCTGCCCTTAAGGTCTACACCCTGTGGAGCTCTCACTTCATCTGACGGTGCACACCTTTAGAGATCTAACCAACCCATCGACCCAACCTGTCCCTTCCCTTAGGTAGGAATCCATTGCTTGAAAAGGGGGGTTGGACTAGAAGATCTCTAGAGGTCCCTTCCAACCTTAACCATTCTGTGATTCTGTGATCTCATCTCACCTATCTGCAGGACAAGCAGAAGTTGTTCTACCTGAGAAACCAAACAGGAGCAACAGCTTCAGGCATGCAACCCATTCTGCTCAGACACCATGCTTTGAAGCAAGCCTCCCCCAGCCAGGAAGTAGAGCATTAACTCCAACCTGCTGGCAACGCTGCAATCCATGCTAGGCATTAAATAATGAGCTGAGCTTGCTAATACACACAGAATTCCCTGAGCCTGGACACCTGGGCTAATCTTGGAAATTAAGCCTCCAAAAATATACTAATAGGAATTCTTCCAGAATCAAGCATTTATTATCTTAACAGGAAAAGACTTTCACGCAGAAATTCTCCAAAATGAATACACCCATTTCTTTTGCCACTGTAAAATGAGGTTCTCTCTACCATGAACACTCCAGAATTTGAAAAATCAGATCCACGTGGGATGCGGCCTGACTTCCCACTGAAATGTGCCAGGCTTTCATCTGCTCTTTCCTTGTGTTTGCTTTACCATCTCTGTTCAGTTGACAGTGCTCCACTTGAATGACTTCTTTTTGAATGAGTAGAAGCAACTCAACTTGGGCAATGTGAAAATGAAATCATTACTAGGGAAGTACCCAGCTGGTTTGTGGCACATAGCAGTCGACAATGATGCATTCCTCTCATTCGCAAAGTAGTCATCCCTGAAAGTTTTTGTAGGAAATCTCCAGGAGGTATCCTAACAGCAGGATTTACTGATGGTTACCCGAACTCTGTAAAGGAAAAGCAAAGTTACTTACTGCACTAATGCTGTTGTAGAGAATTACCTCTCTCTTCATCTACAGTTATACAAAAAAAAAAAAGAACTAATGATATTTGCTTAATAAGTCCTCCTCCTCCATGAAAAGCACTACTGTAAGATTGAATTCTTTGATTTTAGCATATAACTGCAAGAGACACTGGTACAGTCTTCAAGAGAGCTAAACACAACAATAACGCAATGCTGTAAAAGCGAAGTTTTACGTGAGTTTTTCTTTGGAGGAAAAAAAAAGAAACACTTCCTGACCCTGTGAACACACTTGACATTGTTATTTAAAGATTGCTGCTTGTACCAGATTGCAGGAGTAAGCATTTCTATTTTTTCTAATTTTTTTCAAAGTAGTATCTTTACCTAATAAAAGAAACAACACTGAATGCTATCCAAACTTAAAATATTTTTATTACCTCTTTAATTACAATTTCTGAGACACATGATATATTCATTTAAGGAAAAGGACACTGCACATTTTCCGGTAACTCTTGAGTTTGAAAATATGATCTATTTACTTATAGCAGTTTTATTCCCCCAACTGTCACTTCATTAGATTGTACATTTGTTTCTCCTTCTTAATTTCACTGTCTCAACCCCAATTCCAACAGGGATTTCAGGAAGAACATAATGCAACCTTACTACTGAAGGAAAAAAAAAAAAAAAAAAAAAAAAAAGCACCTTTTATTTTTAACTGGACCATAATAAGAATAGCAGTTTTCTGTTTGACAAGTGATGCAAAAAAATAAAATAAATAAATAAATAAGATTAAAAAAAATTTAAAAATCGCAAATTCAGATATTTGCCAAGTACTTACCAACAACTTTTAAGGAGAGTTAAATATTTCTTTACAATTAATTTGCTGTATTCAGTTAAGTAGAGCCTACTTTAAATAGTGAGAATACAAGGTAGCCAAATAAAACGTAATCGGGGGGGGTAGGGGAAGCTTTCCTTCAATGCTTCCAAATATTGTTTACATTGCTTATATTATTTATATAGCCAGGCATCAGGATCTTTTCCTTACACTCAATTCTCAAAACTTTTCCCCTCTGAAAATTAACACACATTTTTTTTTTTCTCTGCCAAAGTAATTTCCCTTTTTTAAAAAAAATAATGCCCTCCAAAAGCCCTCAAGCGAGCCCAGCACCTCAGGGCTGCTCTTCCCGTGTCTGGGCGACCAGCGGGGGCCAGCAAGCAGCCCTGGGGCTTCTTGTTCTCTGGGGAACGAGAGGGGCGCGGAGCAGCTCCGCGCTGTGCTGTCTGTCCCCGCGACACGCAACGAACCGAGGGAACAGCACTCTGCACCGCCGCTCCAGGGCCCCAGCAAGGGCCTGCCAACAGGGCCCATTCGCTCACCCGTTACCGAAACACCGCAGAGTAGTGAGGACCAGCACGGCGCTTGTGCGCACGGCCGCCTGCAGTGAGCTCGGCGGCGGGCGGTGCTGCCGGCGGCAGCCGTGAGCGCAGCGCGGCCATGTCGACAGTCGACGGCAGCAGCGACCGGAGCGGGGGGGGGGGGGGGGGGGGGGGGGGGGGGGGAAGGCGCATGCGCACAGAGTCCCGGCGCACTCCCTGCTGCCCTCGCGTGCAGCTCGTGCAGTACTGCGGCCATCCCGCGTGCGCATGCGCCTTCCCCCCCCCCCCCGCCTGCGCTACCGTTTTACCGACACGAGAGGTGAAGGGGGATCGCTGTGGACGTGCCCTGTACGCATGTGCCCCCCTCTGGACATCTGGCACTGCTTTAATTTGTATGGTTCATCCTGAGGCATATTGTATAAAACCAGTCTTTATTTTTGCTATTTTTGCTACCACAATTGGTTGAATGGACCACTTTCATACAGAAATACAAACAACACACACATTTCCAAAGTACCTTACGTATCTCAGTCATCTTCTTTAGCAACCAAATGCAGTGCTGACCGGGGGGAGGATAACATGGGAGCTGCCCTGCACATCCCTGCTCTGCGACAGGAGACGTGACTAGGGTGGCATTTACAGTCTACTTGCACTGTGGCTCCCTGCAAGGTTTCTTCCCGTCCTTCCCCTTTCTCTACTCCACGATAGTGCTCTGTAACAGTGTCACATTCGAAGTCTGGCTGAGAAATCTTCCACGACAAAGTAGTAAGCAACCTACCAATAAATGACTGTTCAAACCTTTTACAATTTGACCACTGCAGTTCTTCCATCTCTTGGAGAACTTTTATGCTGAAATTAAGAATGTTGAGAGGTCTAAAAAAATGCACAACTGCAAAAGAGATTTAAAACACAAGTTGTCGCATGATTCTGGAAGTGGCAAAAACAAGTTTCTACTGTTTCTGCTACAGATTTGAACTATTATCAATTAACAACAACAAAAAAGAAACCTCTGTTAACTCATCTTTTAACAGAAATATTTAAATTATATTCTTAAAAACAATGAGTACAGCACAGATGGTCTGTAATTCTGTAATCTGATATGTGTTTTGCTGCATTCTTGAGTGCAAGAAATTCAAAATATGTATATATATGTTATATATATATATATCATTTGGAAAAACAGGAGACAGTAAGATAATTTCAGCACACAAGTATTTTCCAATTACCTATAAACTACACTATAAATACTTCCTGCTCCCTCCCCCACTTCGCCCCCAATCTCTTTGAGTAATAATGTCTTAGTTCTTTGGATTAAATGATAACCAGCTGAATTGGTTTTGTCGTCTTGGCAATACTAAATCCAACGACAGATCCCTTTGTTCTTTTTCTGAATCCACTAGTTGATAACCAAGCATGTTTATAGCACCTTTGCAAACCTCCTGTACTTTCTTAATTTTCTGAAAGGAAAGAACATTCCTCCAGGCCTGGGAAACATTAACTGCATCTCGGGATGTGATTTTGAAGGCTTCTTTTTTTTTTCCTGGTCCCTGTCCATGTGTGATATTATAGATCCAGCTTTTGAGTGTGGGGGTCAGTCTAAGGTCTGCAAATTTATACATTTCTGAGATTTCTGACAAAGGATCTCTTACCAAATCTTCAAAACGGATCATTAAATAGCGATTTTTAAGGAAATTAGGGGGTTTAAAAGTAGCTGTTTCATAAATCTGAACATGACTTCTACAGATTTCTTGCATTACTTTATATTTGGTGTCCTCTACTTTAGTGCCATTGGTACTCAAAACAATTCCATTGTCACGGGCTAATGCTTTGACTGATTGTTCTCGGGACTTGACAACTGCCCTGGGGTCACGGACCAAGTGAATAATTTTGAGGTTCAGAGAGGGGTCGGTGAGAAGCGGGTAGAGAACCTTCAAGTCAAAGAACCGGACCTCCTTGATGACAACGTGGCTGTAGGTCTTGCAGGCTTCCTCCACCTTGCTGAATGGGTATCGGCCACATAGGGTCTTGCATGCCATTTCACTGGTTATGTCCGTACGTTGAAAAGAGTCACAAGCAGGAACCGAACACAGAGCCCGACTCACTGCCCACTGAAAGAGATCGGATAAGTTTCTTTTCCAAGGCATGTAGGCATCAAACACAGACATATCACACAGAAAGACAGATCTGACTAAGTCCCGCACAGCCATGTGCAAGACTTTGGCACTGCTCTGGTACATCGTGACCCACACATGCCACGCAGGTTCCATCAGATAGAAGACACTGGGGTGCTGGCTGAAAAGCTGACCAACAAAAGAAGATCCTGATCGCCAGGAGGAGAGAATGAGGATGTGGACTTGAGATGGTTTTTCTTCTGATTGAGGCATGAAACTACTCTGCCGGGCATACATGAAGAGTAAGAAGCCAGTCTGAGCCATAACAAAAAGTATTACAATTGCGCTAGCAATCCGAATCCTTGCCATTGTCACTGAGGAAAAACAATTAAAAAAGCTGAAAAAGAAAAGGAAATTGTTGGCAAATAGTTGTTGCTATGGCATAACAGTAGTAAAAGCTACACAATACGAATTCACATATTAGTAAGCCCCCTCTTTAAGTATTTATGCATGCACTTGGCATTACTTGGTTCCTTAACTTAGTAGCCCTGGACACTGAGCATCTGCAGATGTGAGGAATTGAAAACAGAAAGAACAAGACTCACAGCAGCAAGATGACAGAGGCACTTAGAATCACAAGGTCGGAGCAAATGTTTGATGCTGAAGGAACTCTTGTGTTGTTGCTGCTCAATAGTAGAGAAAAAAAAATCTTAAAAAATGCTCAGTAGCCTCAACTTCAATTCTGGGGGATGCTGACACAGAGATTTGTTTTTCAGAGTCTTTCCACAAGATTTCAGTTTCAACCGAGAAACACAAGGGTGCCTAACCCATAAAAGAAGTGTACAGGAATATTACTAACTGTGGCTACTGAAATAAAAATCATTCTTTCATCAAATGGGAAAATTGTTCCCTGTAGTGACAATAGGGCACAACACTAACTGGTGACTGTGTAAAATCCACCATTTTCAATACAGGAAAAGGTGGGCAAAAACCTGCAACATGAAGCAGCATCTGTATACATATGTTCTACGGAACAAGCTACTGGCAGGTATATCTCTGACCTGGAGAACGTATACCCCAAAAATGACTGCTCTGAGGCAGCATATAAGGAATAACCCGCTTGTAAACTAGAACTACCCTGTGTGGAGAGTCTTAGGCATGTTAATCAAAATAGGAGCTGTGTTGACTTCAAAGCCAAAGTTCAAACCACATGCACACCTTACAATATTGTAGCAGCAGTTTGGAACACCTACCTCTTAGGAAGGTGCAAGCCGCAATAGCCAGTGCACTTGTAGGCAGTATGTAAGCTAACAGACACAATACAATGCAAAAAAAAAAAAAATCTTATGTATGAATATCAGCTTGAGTGCTTTATGTATAAGCATTTGCCATCTAATTGAATTTAAACAGCTTTCTTGTTACAATAGAAAGGTAAATATATTAACACACTCTGGGTTCTATTAAAAGTAAACCATGTAGACTAGTGGATATGGATATAAACCCATTTAACAAAACAAATGTATTAAGTTCTTAGCAGTTACGAACATGAAAAACACTATTCACAAGTACTAGAAGCTAAAAGAAGTGGTCAAATGAAAGAGATGGTAGAAATGGGTTCAGTTCTTTCTGCTACCTAAATATTACATCAAGATATAAAGAAACATATTCTCAGTATCTTATATGAACATGATACAATTTTGTTAGTAAACTTGTGTTTCTAAGATAACAGAAATATGAGCTAAGGAACAAAAGGAGTAAATATAAGTCACTGAACTACAGGGTTATAGAGCAGGGATATACAAGCACATGAGAAGGGCTTTTTACTCCCAAGACTGCCAGGATTCTGTGGTTGCGCCGACAACTGAGGCAGGGCCTTTTTCCCCAGTGGTTCGACATTTTCATTAACATTGTGGAAATATCCATGCCATGTGACTGCAAAAGTACCTCTCAGAATGAGACCGGTGCCCTCCCTTTCGTGTCACCTGTCTCATCCCTTCCTTGCACAGTCATAATCACAGAATGGTTGAGGTTGGAAGGGACCTCCAGAGATTACATAGTCCACCCGCCTTGTTCAGGCGGGGACACCTAGAGTAGGTGGCACAGGATGACATCCAGGCAGGTTTTGAACATCTCCAAAGGAGACTCCACCACCTCTTTGGGAAGCCTGTTCCAGTGCTCTGTCACTCTTAAAGTAAACAAATTCTTCTTCATATCTCATAAGAGATGAGATTTTTTCTCTCATTCAATTTATACCCATTACAGAATCACAGAATGATTAAGGTTGGAAGGGGCCTCTAGAGATCATCTAGTCCAACCTTCCTGCTCGAGCACAGACACCTAGAGCACATGGCACAGGGTGGCATCCAGGCAGGTTTGGAAGACCTCCAGAGAAGGAGACTCCACAACCCTCCGAGGCAGCCTGTTCCAGGACTCAGCCACCCTCACAGTAAAGAAGTTCCTCCTCACCTCGAGATGAAACTTCCTGTGTTTCAGCTTATGCCCATTACCCCTTGTCCTGTCAGTGACCACCACTGAGAAGAGCTTGGCCTCTTCCTCCCTACATTCCCCCTTCATGTACTTATACATATTAATCAGATCCCCTCTCAGCCTTCTCTTCTCCAGAGAAAAAAGGCCCAACTCACTCGGTCTCTCCTCGTAGGAGCGATGTTCCAGTCCCTTTATCATCTTTGTTGCCCTCTGCTGGACCCTCTCTAGAAGCTCCACATCCCTCCTATACTGAGGAGCCCCGAATTGCACATAATATTCCAGATGCGGCCTCACCAGAGCTGAGTAGAGGGGCAGGATCCCCTCCCTTGACCTGCTGGCAACACTCCTCCAGATGCAGGCCAGGATCCCATTGGCCTTCTTGGCCACGAGGGCACACTGCTGACTCATGGTTAACTTGGTATCAACCAGGACTCCCAGGTCCCTCTCCGTGGAGCTGCTTTCCAGCAGGTCGACCCCTAATCTGTACTGATGTCCGGGGTTATTCCTCCCCAGGTGCAGGACCCTACACTTGCCCTTGTTGAACCTCTCTGCCCAACTCTCCAGCCTGTCCAGGTCCCTCTGGATGGTAGTACATCCCTCCGGAGTGTCGGCCACTCCACCCAGCTTGGTATCATCTGCAAACTTGCTCAGGTTGCACTCAGTGCACTCGCCCAGGTCATTGATGAACAGGTTGAACAGCACTGGGCCCAGTATTGATCTCTGTGGGACACCACTGTCCACAGACCTCCAACTGGACTCGGCCCCATTTGTCACCTTTTATTACCATTTATCTGGGCTCTGCCATCCAGGCAGTTCTCAATCCACCTCACTGTGCACTCATCCAGATCACACTCCCGGAGCTTTCCTAGGAGGATATTATGGGAGATGGTGACGAAAGCCTTGCTGAAGTCAAGGTAGACAACATCCACGTCTCTCATCCAGCTGGCCAGTCATCCCATCATAGAAGGCTATTAGGTTCGTCAGACATGACTTCCCCTTGGTGAATCCATGCTGACTACTCCTAATCACCTCCTTTTCCTTGACATGCCTAGAGATGCTCTCTAGGATGAGCTGCTCCATCACCCTACCAGGGATGGAGGTGAGGCTGACCAGGCTGTACTTGCCCAGCTCCTACCTCCGGCCCTCTTTGAAGACTGGAGTGATGTTAGCTCTCTTCCAGCCCTACCCCTTGTTCCACCCCAGGTAGATCCCCCTATCCCTTACCCCAACAATGAGAATTTGGCCCCATCCTCTTTACCTTCTCCCCTGACATATTTGTGCGTGTTGATTAGATTCCCTTTAAATCTTTTCTTCTACAGGCTAAAGAGGCCCAGCTTGCTTAGTTTTTCCTCATGTTCCTTAACGTTTATCAAATACTCTGCTAAGCTCTTTCAATCTGTCAGCTCAAAAAAAAAAAATATATATATATATACACATACACACACACACACATATATATATATTCACTTTTTTTATTAAGCTACCTTTCAGGCCTTGAGACAATTCAGCAAGAAATAGACCAGTGCAGGAGCTAGTACAGAGAAGAGAAGAAAAATGAAGAAATTAGACCAAGGAGAAGCCCCTGACAATGGCTGCCAACAGAATACACTCACATGGGTCTTTTAATCTTTTGACCACCTACTGCACAACCACATCATGCAATTTATTTACATGGACTTTTATATTAAATTTCTCCTATGACAAGTCACTCTAGTCTGATGCATCACTCATCATATTACAGAAGTATACAACTAACTGTCAGGCCTACAGAGTCCAAACGAGAACAGCTAAATAGATGAAACAACACAATTTTTGTATAATAAGACAAATAAAAATCTCTTTTAGAGATCCAATAATGCTTTTAAAAATAATTAATATGGTTGTACTTTAGTCACAGAAAACTGCTGCTTCACTGCCATCAAGACTGCTCTCCTAAATACAAACTGTACCTGTTCTTTACACCTTATTGCACAGGGGCATGGTGAATGCGGCAGAAACCTATAAACACGTACAAATCAAACGAAGAGTCTTTTCTTTTTTCTTCAATTCACATCTGCATTGCCTGCTTTTTGGACTTCTACTTGCTCTCAACAAAGTGCCCTTGCAGATAATACTGCACCAAAGAAAATCTAGTTAACAGCAGTAACTTGTTTCTGAAACAATCTGCCCAACATAAGCACTATAAATAGTATGTAAAATGACTGCAGATAAGAATCTCTTCAATACTACATAAACTACAAGAAAAAGCATGATACAGAAATAAAGCTGTCAATTATTTTAAGCATGCAAGGCTTATCTTGCAGTCTTTTGGGAAACTTACATTGTTTTTTTAAGGAATGTGCACACATGCAGGCATCACTCACAAAAAAAAATAATTACAAAAACTACAAAACAAAAAAACAAAATGCACCACCTATTATCCTGGAGTGTTTCTGCACATGAGGCCAAGTACACATACAGTTCCTACAAGTAATGCCTTTTATACCCACAGGTCTCTTATTGGGTGTACGTGACTTTATTTTCATGGAAATACCCTTTAAACATCAGCAATGGAATTCTTTAGATAAGGTGCTTTCAAACCAGACTGAACCTATACTCCTTTAGTGTGTAATATAGTAAAAAAGCTTAATAACTTATAATTTTTAACAAATGATAACTTGAGCAGAGAGCTCCTGAAAAGCCTGAAGAATCACCTGAACGTAAAGATGTTAAATACCTATTTATTACAAATTTACTGAATAAATTACACTATTATGCCTTATTCATGAGGGACAGCACCTAGTGATGAAGACTGCTTCTTTTGATCCTCAGTCAACTTCATCAAAGGATTCACCAGGGGGTGCTCTTAGGCAAGCTCACTCTTTTAGCACAGAGGGGGTAATATGCCAAAATGTAAATAAAGCTACTAGACAAAACAGTAGCATTCAACTTGTTTTACTCTGTTTGGCCACTAACTCTGCCAGCGTTCTGCCCCAAGCCCACCAGCCCCCTTAGCATGGGCCAGGGGCCTGCTCCTGCTTGCTGGCTGCCTTCCTCCCAGGAGTTCACCAGCAGCATTTCCTGTAGTGGCACCAGCCCCAGGCTCCACAGCAGGCAGGAAGCGTGCAGATCCTGGATGGCCAAGCACTGCAGCCACCTCACTGCCACCTCCATGACCAACACGGCTAGCAAATAGCTCTTTGCTAACCCAGGAAGCCAGAGAACCAGCATGGTGAGCAAGGCTGAGGCAAAAAGACAGCGAAAGGAACGTCCAACCAGTTGTCTCATCAAGCACTCCAAAACCTTGCACATATCTCATCTGAAAAGTTTATATATCAATGCACTTGCTGGTATGACAATACATACTTTGATACAAAATGATATTTCTAAGTATAATGCATGCAATGCTACTTTTTTTTTTCTTCTTTTTAAACAGCACTTCTTTAGGAGAGCTCTGGCAGACATGAGAATAATTAAAGTCTTTAATTTTAAAGAATTCATGGGGCAGAATGATTTCTTCTAATGCAAATCTTCTGAATGTGATCTGAAAAGCCTCCACATGTACATTTCGGGTGACAATACTGAATCAAGTTCAGTCACTGGGTTGTCTGATAATACCGGAAACACAATCTTAGACTAGATGAACCCTGGGGCAGCTCTCAACTGACTATTCTCACATATTGTGCAAACAAAAGTAATTACATAAAGTAAACAACAAAGTGATGATTTTCTTTGTCACTTAAAATTGCTCAGATGGAAAGGTGTTACGACGTCCCAAAGGACTGGGCACAGTACAACAAGTTATATACTTTCAATCAGTAAGATACTAAGCACTGTACTGATACACAGTGGACAGCAGTACTGATGCCTTAAAACTAACCATCTAAACAGAAAAATTTTCAGACACAGTATGACCGAAAAAAAAAAAAAAAAAAAAGAAATAGAAGAAAGAAGAAATAAATTGTGAACAGAATGATCACTTAGCTCCTAATTTCAGGGATTTTTATTTGTTAGGTAAGACAAGGAATGATGGAGTCAAGCCATATCTTTGCAGTTCAGCATTAACCAGCATAATTGTTAAGTAACCTTTTCAGTACAGAATTCAACTGGAAGAGATCTAGTCAATTAACAAAAATGAACTGCAGTGCTCAAAAGAGTGAGATCTTGATAGGATACTGCTCACTTGCTCCAGGACACTAAAAAGACTGCAAAGAGAGAATGCATAACATTAGAAATGGAAAGAAATATGGGCTGTTTTTGAGATCTGGGCAAAGACAGAGATAAAAGACTCCCTCAACATGCTTGAGTCTGTTGCTCTAAGCTGAAAAGTCTAATTGGAATGAAGCAAAGAGGTGAAAAATGAGAAGAATTACAAGTACTTGTTCCTCTCCTTTCCCCTCCCCGCTAGTATCCACTAACCCTCAAGGACTTCAGAGTAATTGAATATTAGTTATCTTTGTCAACATCTCCCCTAGACACTTTGCATGTGAGAAGAAAAATCCAATACACTTTAATTAAAACAGGTTTCTTGTTGTATTTATGCAGCACTTTTAAAGCAAAACGTCCCAAATCTCTTTATAGATTATGTAGAAATTAAACTTCCACAACATGTTGAAATACAAAGTCTTTTTTTTCCCCAGAATTGATCTATTTTACTTAAAACAACAACAACAACAACAAAAGCACTATATTATGCTCAGCCTTTCTAGAGCTGGAAATTATTTTCTCCCATATGCTTGTCACTAAATACTGTTTCAGCAATCATTGGTGTTGAATGCAAGCATTATTTACGTTCTTGTAACTAGCCAAGGTCCACCTCAATACTGACTGTGAAAAAGTTGATGGTATCATATCTTGTCTAGAATTAATAGCAAAATGTTTGCACATCTGTTGATAAAAAAGAGCAAGAATCATCAGAAAGTCTAGTGTACCTTACAGAGAAGTTTGCTCATGACAGAGTAAAGATAAAAATTCTCACCACTCACACTTGAAAAAAATAAATAAAAAAAAAAAACCAGTGGAATGATTTCTGAAAAAAAAAAAGCAGTAGGGCCAAGTAAAATGCACACTAATATTACCAATAACTCTTACTAGAAATCACGTGGTTCACAAAATGTTTTCCAATGTTCATTCACAACTAGAAATGACACATCCTCATAGGACAAAAGCTTACTGTATTGCTAACGCTATGTGGATTAGATTTCAATAGAAAAAAAATAGAAAAAAAAAGTACATGCTGCAACTATTCATGTTTCAAAGAGACTGAAAGGTATTTCCCATAGTTGTTTACAGATACATAGTTGAAAGAACTGCTCATTTAATTATTTTTAACCTAATGGAGAAATGGTAATGAAAATAATAAAAGTCCTGTATATGGTACTACAACCCACTATTTTCAGTTCTTACATTACACCATTTCACTGTTGATGCCGATTAGCTTTCGAAAACATCCTCCTTTTTACAGTTCAGTGGAAAGCAAGACTACAGGAGGCACTTCCAGGTGAAGGGCTTGCACATCAAGCTTAATTATTTTACAGTATAATGAAATGCACCATAGATTTCATGATATGAGCACGAAACTTATGAAGGATTTAGGGCTATATTTTTTTTTCCTTTTCTTTTTAGCCCAAACTGTTTGGAATTACAGAAACTAAATTTGTCCAACTTGAACAAAAGACAGAATCAAGCACTGGTTCTACAATACTGACTTTTCCATATGGTGCAGCTAAAAGGATCACAGAATGTTTTTACCTACTAGAAATATGGTACAACAGGTAAGGAATGCTCATTTGCAACTTCTATAGGAAATTTCAGCTTTTTTTAAGCATAGTGAAAATTGGAGGACAGAGACAGAGCAACTGAATGTTATTCACTTCCTTCAGAAACTGCCTGCTCTGATACAACTCTGTCTTAAAATTGAAAATCTGAGCACGCCCATGTCGAGGGTGCTGTGCAGTGCTCCACTGAAGCAAACATCACACGTAAAAATTGTTGATAAACTCTTTTATCGTACATGTCTCATTCACCTAGAAACAAGTAATAGTGACGGTAGAGACCGTTCTCTCGGTGAATGAATTTCCCAAAACGGCAGGAAATGCTCTCTCTGCAGCACCTGGCTTTGCAGCTCCGTGCTAGTAAACAGCCTTTACCCAAACACTTTAACTCCATTCAGGCATATTATATTGGGAAAATAATAAATAAAAGATTATTTTTTCAACAAATTCAGTTTTACCAACAGCCGACTGCAGCTTGAGGAAAGACCAGGTGGGGAGCGGGGCCCGTTGGAAGCACCGTCAGGGGCACGGCGTCCGAACAACACCGTGCCTTGGAGGCCGGCACAAGGGCGGATGAGCACCCTCGCTCAGAAACGAAATAAAGGTCTGCTCGTGAGCACACGGGATGCCGCTAACTGCGGGCCTGCCCCCCGCCCCGGCCGTACCTTCCCGCCGCGCTCCCGCGCCGCCGCGGCTCCAGCTGCTGCCCACACAATGAGCCGCTTTCAGACGTGGCCGAGGCGCCGGGGCAGCGGGAGGGGCGCAGGAAGGAGCCGGTCCGCCCCGCGCCCCCGGAGCATCCCCGGGCACAGCAGCCGCCTGGCAGGGGCCGCCCCCGCCCCCCGCCCGCGCAGCCCCCGCGAGCGCGGGACAGGTCCCGGAGCGGCCGCGGAGCCTCCAGCCGCAGCGCGTGGGCCAGCGCCCGGGCCGGCGCCCCCCGGCGCACTCAGCCGTGGGGCCCAAGAGCGCGGGGGCTGCAGCGGCCAGGCCCCACGCCAAACGGGTAGGATGGGAACGGACCCTAGGGCCACAACCGCATTGTGGTAATGGGCAAGAAACAAACAGAGGCATCAGGAAGGCTCTGCTTTCTTTTTTAAGTTTGCAGCCTTCACCCTGAGGCAAACTCTTTGCATTCCAAGCATTCTTGCTCCCGCTTTTATTAGGTACGGGATGAAACAGTACCTTTTGACTTCTAAGCCACTGCTTATTTTGTCTCTCATGCAAACATTTCCAGAACTCTTGTTATTCTTGACTTTCCCGTGTGTCCTTCCTCAATCTGCAGACATTAGCTTATGCTCTGGGATACCAGCACATGGAAGATCACTGTGTTTTGTTTTTAATCTTTTCATTTATTGTTGTTTAGCAAGCCAAAGTAACTTAAGAGTCTCATACAGAGCCTTCCAAAACCAACTCCTGCTTCTTAAAGATACGTCAGCTGTAGTAAGAATCTCAAGAATATAGGTGTTATTTTTTATAGTACTTCAGCTTCCCACTACAAACATTAAACTGCACCTACTATTTTTATTACCTTGCTACTTAAAGTAGTAAAACGCCACTTTGTGCGTGCACAGTCACCTTCATACTTTTCTGTCTAAACACTAACCTCAATAACTACCCACCTTTTTCTGAACATTTTGATTAGAACAGTTACAGACACAATCCAAAGATATCAAGGATCTTTCATTGGGTAAAGGATATGAAATAATAGGGTCAGTTTTCATAACAGAAAGAGGCAACTGAAGATCATCACAACCTGTTGGACTTTGTTTGTTTGTTTTTACTAATTTAAACACTGCCCAACTGACATGCTGGTTAGAGGCTGACCTGCCAAGAAGGACGCTAAGTGTCAGTGATACAGGAAGTTACCACAAAAAAGGTACTCCAAACAGTTCTTTTCCTTTCTACTGCCACATACTGCTCTTTTTATACCATGTTCTTATTAGACCCAGTAGTAAAATGCTTTTCTTTCAAAAGAAATAAACTTGAAGATTGCTTTAGGTCACCACTAAGGATTTAACTGTTTCTGATCGCGCTCTTTTATTTACATAGTTCTCTCTCTCTCTTTTTTTTTAAATAATTACTGTAGAAGATCTTTTCCAGTTTTCCAAACAGAAAAACAGATTTTTGTATATTTTCCTTAACTACTATAGATCTTTTCCAGTTCTCCAGATCTTTCCAAAAGATCTTTTCCAGTTTTCCAAAAAGAAAAACAGAATTTAGTATATATTTTCCTTTATACTTCCTGAACCAGATCTATTCCACTACTACTTATGTGCATTCGATGAATTCTTTCATTCCATACCAAGTTGTGATAAATTAGACTTCCCCAAGAAACAGCAGGGGAGAGATAATGGAACCTTCCATTATTATTGTTGCCATTTTCTGGCATTAGTCTCTTCCCAGTTGCTAGCTCCAGCAGGTTTCTGCTCAACTTGTCCTTTTAAAAAATAAGATTCATAACAGACCAACAGCAGCTCAGACCTCTAAGATAGGGTTCAATGGCTAACCTGGCCATCCCTTTCTTATTCCCATTCTAATGCTTGTGCAGACATCTACCAAATCAATTCAGAGAATATACCTCATTGAAGACAAATTTCCTATACTTGGTAGAGTGAATCATCATAATGAGTGAGGTCCATGAATTAACTAACAGTCATACAAGCATTAACAGCACTGCAAGGGAAGAGAGAGCTGGGACTACTGCAGAACCAGGGTACCTCAGCTTAGGGTACTACTGCAGATCCAAGTTAACAGGCTCCTTCATATACCCAAAGTAGTGCCTAGAAACACTAAAATGAAGGAGACAGTTGCTTAGACACTATGCAGTCTGATACAAAATCTATTATCAATAGCACTAAGCTATCACAGACAGTCGAAAATAAATAAAGCACACACACACACAAACACCCTCACACAAAAGCAAATTGGAGGCTTCACACTAAGAAGCAGTGAATGCTCCTTAAAAATGTTTCACAAGCACAAAAGTGTACTGAATAGCCAACACATCATTCCCCACATTAATATTTAATTTACATTGCAGAATACATTAGAATCCATCCCGCAGATAATGGCTGGAAGAAATGCAAGCTGCAAGATTTCTATGTTTAAATATGTAGAAACAGAAGTTCAAGAAAAGCTGCCTATTTTGCAAGAGAAGGAGGGGGGAAAAATAAAAAAAATAAAATTAAAATTAAAATTAAAATTAAAAAAGAGGAAGGTTTGCAAACTGCTAGGATGTTCAATTCCAAAGGGCCATGTTCAGGAGATGGAGTTCTGCTTTCAAGTTGTTTGTTGTTCTTCCACATTTAATAATTGAAATATATCTTAAGAACTCAAGAAAAACAGAGACACTAAGTATTTTTGTTAATAGTCATCTAGAATTGCCTTACACTTCCTCCCTCCCTAACACTTTTTATTAGGATTATCTCTTAAAACAAAACTTAAATTCTATTGCTTTTCCTTTTAAGTTTTTGTGGTGTAAAGAATAAGCTCAGAAAAAGAAAATAAGCTAATTCATTTTTCTGAAGTTCAATTTTTTGTTCACTTTTTTCAATTAATTACTAATCTTCTAAGTAACTACTAATCTTCTTCTAACAATTATGGTCTAGTGCTACAATAGTAATACAACTAACAAATGACTGCACAAAGTGTCCAGATACTATCACCTGTGACCCAGTTTCTCATATCAACTTTGACTTTATCCATCATTTAACAAATTAAATTGGTAAGCCACTAGCTAGAGAAGTGTAGATATAATTCCATCTCAACCTTATTGAGAATAAGGTTCCATTGGATGGATTGGAGAATGGAATCCTTCCATTCTCTCCAGTCTTTTTTCACTGGCTTCTTTCCTTTCATAGTGCAAATGAGCACACATACAAACAGGCAGCGTAACTCTCTTTAAGCTCAGCAGTTCCTTTATTTACAAGGGAGCAAAAACGTTAATATACCATTTTCAGTCTTTGTCTTTTAGCTAGACTAAGCAAGGCTGAATTGATTTCTACAGCTTTTTGAAACGCTTACAGAAAGTATTCAGTTGGTCTTTAACTGTCCAAAATATTAAAAATGGCAATCCCAAAGCAGTGTTCCCTTAGAAATATACGAATGGATACAAAGAGAAAGGGGGGCTGGGAAGTGGGAAGAAAGAATTACTGTCAAAGAAAGAACCAAATATTTGCAGATCATACTTACACTGTCCTTAAGTAAAAAGAATTGTATACAGAATAAAAGTAGACATGCATTTTTGCACTGCATTTCTTTGAAGCTTTTTCAAGCATCTCTTCAGGACTGGTGTGGTTTGTAGGTCAACAGTGGAGACACTGGCAGAAGCGGTGATATTGGAGTTGTACTCAACACCTGATTCTGGAACACAAATATTTTAACCCTACCAAACACCCAAAGAAATATAAGTAGGATGCTGACATACTGGATCCAAGCAAATTTAATCATCTCCCAAAATCCCGGCTGATACTTAAAGAAAGTCAAGGAACATTAATTGAGAAGCTTCTGATACTACTACACAATAACTAAACTAAAGAACCCTTGAGGCAAAACAGCATAAAATAGGTTAGATGTCAGCTGAAAAGACTTTGAGGCAATGAAACCTCAAAAAGTCTTTTATTACAATACACAACAGAAGTTGCAATAAAATGTCTGACCAAGAAAACATCAGAATTAATTCTGTCTATTTTGTCCCTGGCTTACCAGAAAGTAGGCAGGTAAGCAAATCTGATGAGAGGCGTGGTGTATACAGCGTCTTCTAAACACAGGCTTGTTCTTATTTGAAAAACTGAGTAAAGAATGTAATGAACAAAGAATTACACTGCAGTAAAATGTTCAGCTCTTTCTGTACGTGTACCACATCAGAGGGGGCCAATGCAGGTAGTAATATCTGGTGGGGTTGTTTCACATACAGAGTCCAAATAACTTATTTTAGGTCAGAAACCAGAATATCAAGTTTGGTCAGGGGCATCCTTGACAGACTGAGACCGCAGGTGTTCAAGCAAAGCAAGATTTACTGATGATATTCACTATAAATGGCTAATAAATTGATGTAAAGGACAGTTTAAGAAGGCTGAAAAGAAACACAAGCTCCCTCTCTCTAGAGAAAGGTGGCAAGCATTTGTTCAAGCAGAACCATCCCAAGGATGCAGACAGTGGGAAAGACATGCAACTGTATCTGCAACATAGAAGGACAGATACGTGAACAAATCTGAAATTACTAAGTGTATGGTTAGCTAATACGGGAAGATTAGTAAGTTTACGGAAAATAATTAAAAAAAAAAAGGATAGTGCTATTCATTTGGCCTGTATTTTAAGGTCTGCATAATGCTATCTGGTTATGTTACATTTTACAAAGGATATATAATAACTTCCACTGGGTAGTGAATAGTGGCATTAATGATAAATGGTGTGTCTGCTGCTCTTCCAATCATCCAAACAGGGTTGGGATTTGACAAGATTGTTGTTACTACAACAAACAAAGAATATTTCCAGGTTAAGGGGCTTTTCCTTCTTAATACAGAATCAAATCCTCATAAACTGCAGTTTGCTACTGCTGTCCTGAAAGTAGCAGCTACACGTTCTGGCTTACCATTTCTATCTTGATACGCTGCAACGATGTTTGTTAGATCATAGTCACTGGCAAAAGGACTTGTGCCATTGATCACAGACACCTGTTACCATAGGAAAATACATGCATTATTTGGCTGCTTGTCCAGAAAGCAATTGTACTGAGTTTGTTACACAAAGTAATCATGCCTTTAAAGACAAGACAAACATCTGCTCTAGGTATAAGTAGTTAGGGTGTCATCTATGATGCTACAAAAATAGAGAGGATAACTTAGGGAAGAAAACCAAATTTTCTCACATTGTATCTGGTATCCAGTCCACAATGGTTAAGTAATTGCCTCTGGTTTAGTTTCAGGTCTCCATTCACATAGAGACGAGACCCTGGTAGAGGAGAAAAAAACTGAAGGAAAGCCATGCTCTGCATCACAAATGTTGACATCCTCTGAAACAGTGAACATGAGAGAAGAGAATTTAGGGAAACAAACATTTTAGTTGCTTTGTACCTATAGACTTTCTGCATGAATTTTATAAATTTCCAAGTTTCAGATCATCACATCATTCTAGAGAAAGAGTTTTTTGAGACCCCTAGAGAAGGGTTTTTTGTTTGTTTTCATTTGTTTTAAGCAAATTAGTTGTTAGCTAACCAACCTCATAAAAAAAATCCTCAGGTCATTCACTGAGGTACAACAATTTGTAGCAAATGACAAAAAGACTGGACATGTCTTTTGCTGTAACACGTAAAAAGTAGTAAGATGATTAAACAAACTTACTGGGGAGACACACTCAAACTTTCATCCATCAAAGCCAAATAAGGATTCCTGCCCTGCAATAAGCGCCACAGAAGGAAATGCCTTAGCCCTCATTGACTCCTCAGTCTGAAGGAAAATTTTAACTTTTTTTTTTTTTGTAAAACAAAGGCAATGTGAATATCTGAACCTTCCATAAATATTAACCACTGACCAAAGACTTCCATACATAACAAAGTTATGATTGCTAGCCTCTGAGCCTCAGAAGCTTAATAATGTACTTTACACCACATCACTATGTTTGCTAAGCTTGTCCATCTGCAATCAGGTAAAGTACCTTGGCTAAACTAAACCTGAACTCTGTAGGAAAACTTGTTTATGTTGTTCCCTTCAGAACCATCCATGGGGTTTTTGTGTGCTAGGGTTTCACCCACTGCCCTAGGTATTAATGGAACCATGTTTTCAACACTTTGCCATTCAAGAGAGCCACAGTTCTGCTGCTGCTATTGCATCCTCCAACCTCCCTGCTAGACAAGACCTCTATCTTCTGGCCACTCTACCCTTCTTCCCCCTCACATCTATGATGTACAAAAGATCCTGGTAGATAATTACCATTAGTTCAAGAATTGCTAAATAAACAAAGCTTAAGATTTTTAGATTGCTGCAGTAACTTGCCTGTCCATTTCAGAAAACTGTCTATGTCATGTGCACAGCAGTATTAAAAAAAAAGAAAAAAACAAGAACTGCAAAATTCTTGGATATGTTCTGATGCCATCACACCCACGTAAGCCACATTAGAGACCAAAAGAACACACACCTTAAAACAGAACAAAACTCTAAAGGAAGAAGGATTAAAACAGATCAATACTCTAATGGAACCTATTATCAAAGAACCATTAAAGTTGGAAGGGACCTTTAGAGATCATCTAGTCCAACTCCCCTGCAAATGCAGGGTCACCTAGAGCATGTGGCACTAGGATTGCATCCCAGTGGGTTCTGAATAGTTCCAGAGAAGGAGATTCCACCACCTCTTTTGGCACCCTTTACCAGAGCTCTGTCACCTTCACTGTCAAAGCACTGAACTAAATTAGAAAGAAGTGACCTAAACTGCATTATTACTGAACACTATAGAAGACAATTAAGTATTGTTAAGTTAAATCTTCTGGATACCAATTTCAAATGTGTAAGGGTTCTTTTATCCTTTGCGTAATTGCTACTGGAATATTACAGTGGGCTTAAGTGTCACAACAAATAAAATCATAAATATGCTCACGTGAAGTTGGTAAGAAAAGATCAGAATCAGCTGAACACCAACTACATATTCCGTAGATTGTAATGGAAGCTCCAACTTAAAATGCAACTGATCCATTTTCCCATCTTGATTTTTGTCTTCTTCTCTCGTCTAAAAGAAACAATAGCAGTTTAACAGTTCTTGCCTTAAAAAAGTGCATTTGAAGATTCAATACTCAGATTTCCACAACCATAACATGCCAACATAGTAAAGAAACTTAAAATAAATAAGCTGCATTATTAAAATTATAACAACAAAACAATGAAAAGCCACTTGACTTTAAAGACAAGGCTTTAGAGCCAAGCAAGATGTCTGCATTGAGTTTACTATACAAGGTTCAACATACTCCCCAGCGAGGAAAAACTTGTCAGCCTCTTCAAAGACCTATGTCATTCTGACCATCTTTCTTGCATGCCACATAGTAAGTCTTAGCACTCCTCTAGCAACTGTGACTGATGGCCATGAACTTGCCCCTTGCCTTTATGCCACACAATATAGCACCCTGACCAGCTGCGCTTTGATGGCACCTGTGGGCTGTTCCTTTGCATGAGTCTTGGCTGCAAGGACACCAGTGTGTCCATGTCCTCAGAGGACTGATTAAAATTTCCCTATCCAGATCAAGTCCACCGTGAGGCAGTAAAAAGAAGGAGCAGCCGTCTCCTAGTGACAGCACTCAGAGTCAAAGTCTCCTCGGCCTGCTGAGGGGTACCGCTCCCATCAGCGACCAGTGCCCAGGTCCGCCTCGGCCAGGCCTACCGACAAGAGGGGGACGCGCAGCCGTTCCTCCTGGAGCCGGTTGAACGCTGGGAAGGTGCTCCACGCCAAGAAGCTGCCCGGCTCGGGCCCAGTGGTGGCCACGAAGAGCACCTCGTAGCGGAACCGCACGGTAGGCTGCTCCAGGTAGGTGCTCTGCTTCAACCAGAAACCTGCGGGCAGAGACTACGGGGCCTCAGAGCGGGCTGTCGGAGGGGCTCAGCGCTGGGGTCTGCCGCGGGGCCCGGCGGCGCTTACCGTGGCTCCGGTAGGCCACCAGCAGCGGCGGTACGTAGGTGAGCGCCCCGATAAAGAGCAACGCTAGCGCCGCGGCAGAGCAGAGTCCAGCCCGGTATCGCGTGTGGAACGCGGGGTGAGAGAACACCTCCACGCCGGCCATGGCGGAACTGCAACAGCCGACTCTCTCACCCTGGCAACAGACAGAGCGGTAGACTGACGGAACAGCGCGCCTATCGCAATGCAGAGCACCTTGGGCGGGATGAGCGCGTTAGCCAATGAGCAGCATCGCCCGGCGCCTGAGCGGGAGGCTATTGGCACCTCCACGAGCCCGCCCGCGTTAGCCCCGCCCCACGTGACTATGCATGGCTGCAGCAACCCCGCCCCTCCGCCCTGTCCTGAAACGGAAGTAGTACTTTTCGGGTGGTTGCTAAGCAACTGGGGAGTCGGAAGTCCCGCCCGCCGAACCGCGCCGCTGTTGTTGTTGTTGTGACAGGCCCGGCCGCCCGGCACGAGCTCCCGCCGCTCGCACACGGGCTCTGCCGCCGCCGTCAGCCTCGCCATGAAGTGGATGTTCAAGGAGGACCACGCGCTGGGTAAGGGCGGGCCTGCGTCGCCATCTCCCGGGGCTGCACGGCTCCCTAGGCCCCAGCAGCTGCCCGAGACTGTTCGTCGTGACCGAGCGGCCACTGCGGAAGGTGCCTGGTGCCCGGGGTGGCTTCTAGACAGTCGGGGTCTCTAGGGGCATGTCGCTCCAGCTCCTGTCCTGCAGGCACTGGCCGCAGGTGCAGGCCCTGCTGTTGCCATGGAGTGACTAACTGCAAGTTTTGTCCCCAGAGCACAGATGTGTCGAGTCCGCAAAAATCCGAGCCAAATACCCTGACCGTGTCCCGGTGAGTAACCATGTCTGCCTCATCCTGGATTTGGACACAAGAGAAGATCCACTGTTTCCATCCTCTTCTCTCTTCTTTCACCAAATCCCACTGAATAGATTTCTCCTGCCTCCTGGGTGTTCAGAGGGTACCCCAAAAGATTTCAGTAACCCAAGCACTCCATCTGCCCCAGTGGTACTGGCATGTAAACATGAGTACCAGAACTCTTTCCAGAAGTATTTGTAGTTTATCAGTGTCCCGGTTTCTTTTAACAACAACTGTGCCCCAATAGGGGGTCCTGTGCCTTTTTTGAGCATTTTGATTACTTCCTTTGCATCTGAGCCCAAGCAAAATGATAAATTCTTATGTGCCTTTAAAATGCTCTGTTGTGGCTATATGAGGGAGATAAAATTACTTAAAGGCATGAAGGAAAATTATCTCACTGAACTCCGGCAAGCCTTCCTTGCATGAGTGATGACCCCCCCCCTTTTTTTCTGCACTGCATACCTACCTACATACTTTCTAATTAGTGAATAACCTTTCTTGCTTACCTCACAACCCCTTCTATTGTGTTTCAGTGAAATGACCACACTTTACTATCTTCTGCAACAACTAGCAAAGTATTCAACCTTTCAACTTACCTACTTGTCAAAAAAATTTCCCACATCCTGTCTGATCATAGACTAGTTAGTTCCATGCCTATCTGATCTCTTAAAAAGTAACTAGTCTAATAGATAGAACAGTCCAGACAAGAACCGTTAACCTTATTTTGTCATTTGCCTTTCTCTGTTGAGTTGCACCTAATTCTGTGACAACAGCAGCATCTTCTCCAACTGCAGTCTGGCAAGTTGATCCCATCCTTCCCTTCCTTCTCTGCTTGGCTAGCTACCTACTCCCTTATAGACCGTAGAATGCTAATAACAATATATCTTCACAGTTATCCATTAGTCCAGAATATTTTTTCATAACTTTAAAGGAAAGAGAGCCATTGGAATGATAACATGGTAAAATATCAGGAATGGGCAAAAAATACTGCCTAAAAGAAATTTTTAATTACAATGTGATCCGTTGTCTGGAGAGATATATATTTTCTCTTTCATACTTTAGTCTCGTACAAAGTAGTTGCTATCAAATATATTTTGATACTGAATAATCAAAAGTGTTTTCAGACTTAATACCTGCTCTATGCTTTCCAGATTATAGTCTCCATCCAGGGTGCCATGGGTCAAAGCGACTTCAGATCTCAACAGTTCTCAGCTGTTTCTGGCTACCTGGATTTTGAGATATTTCTGTGACTCAAACATCTTGAGATGGACTGAGATAGCCTATGAACAGCCTGCTTTTATTCTGGCCTGGCCCCTTTAGAAGAATAAAATGGGAGTTAGAAGAAATTCATTCTCATTAAGCACTGCTATTTTAAATTTGCCTGGGGATCAAGCCCCAAGCCAAGGGATAAAGGTATATGTAAGTTTTACTACAAGTAACCTGTGATTAAATATAGTAATAAGTAAAACAATAAGTAAACAATACAAAAAAAAAAAGTAAAGCAAAAACTATTGTTTTACTTATTACTATATTTAATCACAGGTTAAGGCTTGAATCCTCCTTTCAGGATGCTCATTCTTTACTAAATTCCCCCATATTAATTTACACGGGCCAGCTTTTATGATTTCTTTCTCTATAAGCAGAGGTACTGGAAGCTGTAGAAAAGATAAAGAGAACCCCCTCCGGATCATAAGATTGTATATTTTGTAAATTTACTTGGGTATTAACTATATGCTGCAGTAATGAGGAAGGTAGAGTTAAGCAATGACACCACTGGAACCTCTTCTCAGCTTTGCTTCCCCATACATGCTGCATTTTTTTTTCTTCAAGGCCTAGTGCGTGTAGAGTCATAAGCATCAGATCCTTTCTACAAGCAATATTTAATTCTCCTTCCTCCCATATGTCCTGCTTTTTATGTTTTTGTTTGTGGCCATCTTGTCATGCTTCCTTCCGCTAGTCAATTACTTAATTTTGTAAAGTATAAAGTAAAACATAAAGCAGAGAATACCATCCAGTGATTCATAGTATGACAGCAAGAACATGGAAGATAAAATTATGATCTACATAGCAGTTAAGAATATTCAGCATTGTCCAAGTTAAATTTTCTTGTCTCCTGAAAACATGTTATTGCAAAACAGAGTCTGCAAACATCCCAAAATGGAAACATAGGCAGTCTTTTTACTTTTTTTTTCAAAGCAGTAGACAAAAGGCTCATGCTGTAAGTATGAGCTTCATTAGGTATCTCTGTTGTGTCCCGGTATGTTTTATTTTCCCAGTCTCCTAGTGAAGGAAAAGGACAGCCATGTTCCTGTAGTCTGGCAGTGTAAGGATGTGTGGCGTTTTGTTTTGTTTTCTTATGGCCTTCTTGGGCCAAAGAGGTATGTAGGAGTCCCACTGGACTTTCATTCATATGTAGCTAAAACCTACACTTATTAGTATGGCTTCACTGTTATCACATAACTTCATCCAAACAACTGATTCTAATTGTGCCATTGATAATACCAAATACATACATTACTGGATTGCCAGGCAATGTAAGATTGTCCTGGCAGAGGCACACAGACAAGATGACAGCACAGCATATTTCTGGTAATGGGCTAGGGGGTTCAGCTAACATCAGCAGCAGACCAGGTGGAATTCGAGTGCACTACAGCTATGTTCCATTTCTCTGCCATACTGCGTTATAGAGCCTGGCAGAAATGCATGTTGGATGACTGTGGGAGGTCAGTAACATCTGCAGGATGAATTCTACTAACCCAGGCTGGACGGGTAAAACCAAGGGCAGCACTGTAAACAAACAACCACCTAGTTTACAGCGGACTAGAACCTTGCATTGTGGTACCACAGTGCACAGTACAATTCTATCGGAGTTTTGTCTATATTCAGCTATACCATGGCTTCTTCAATACTGCAGTAAGTTATCTAGAATAGGTATGTGCCTCTATCTGACAGTTTCTCAAATGCTGTTATGGCTAATGGTATACTGTGCTACAAGAATTAATGCAAAAAGATTTTTAAAAAAGTAAATACTGAAATGCTACAGGTGAAGGCACCTGAGTATCCTTCTGGCATCTCTCATTTGTGCACAGTAGGTAAAGTGTCAGATCATATGGTAGACTAAGCTGATAGAACTCTCTATGAAGTCACTGCTTATTTTTGCCAGGAACTTCTTGAAAAAGTGTTCAGAGAAGAGTTAAGTTTGAAGGGTGTTTATGGTGTTTATATTAAGACTATTTATATTTTTCTTGGTATTGTGGGATTTTATTTAGTCATATAACATTTTGAAAGGGGGATAAGGCATGCTAATTGCAGGATATAATTCTGTATAACAAGACAGAACAATGGCTTTCATGGTTTTCTATTTTGGGACAGTGACAAATTCAGTGAGCATCATCTGTATAAATGCATTTCCTTAGCTCACCTGCCATTGGTCAACTATTAGTGCTGCAGTCTTGTTGAATTTTCCATTATTTCATTAGAGCTGAAGGGGGCAAGGAAGGAATATGGTTAAATAGACTTCTCAGTTTGTTGTTATCATCAGGAGTTAGAAGACAGAAGCCCTGGACTCTCTTCATTCAGTAATCTTTAAGGGAATTAGTACAGAGACAAGCCACTCTTAAACCTAAAGTTTTTAAGATGCCTATGTTTCTTAGCATCTCAGTAGATGCTGATTCTTCCTTCCCTCTCTTTTTTTTTTTCTTCTCCCTCTCCAAAGTGTTAAATCTCAAAGATGTGAACACTTTCTATCACAGTTTATCCTAGGCATATTGTATTTCTATATCACATGATCATCAGCCTCAGACATAGAAAGTTTTGAATGACTACATACAAGTATAGGTCTTAGTGTAACTATAAAGTCAGGTTATACAGTGTTGAGCAAATCTTAAGCCTTATTTAATTCTGGTCTACATGCCTTTTTGTCTTTCCCCTCCCCTCAATGTTATATGCCTTTAAGTGACTTACCAAAATTGGCTGTTTATACCAATCCTGAAACGCCTCACCTTCACACCTGTGCTTTATAGGTCATAGTGGAGAAGGTCTCAGGATCTCAGATTGTTGATATTGACAAGAGGAAGTATTTAGTTCCATCTGACATCACTGTGGCCCAGTTCATGTGGATCATCAGGAAGAGGATTCAACTGCCATCTGAGAAAGCAATATTCCTGTTTGTAGACAAGACTGTCCCTCAATCCAGGTGAGAGGCTGTTCACTTGGTATTCAGAACCATTTCACCAAGCTTGTGCATATCTGAGGCACAGCAAACACGCTTCCCCTATCCACTGCCCCTTAGGCTCCCGTGATGATTTAAGGTGTTTGGTTACATCTTAATCTGGTGTAGTTTTTCTCAAGATCTTGATACACATTTTAGTTCTCAAGCTCAGCTGAAAGAGGATTGCAAAAGATTATTATGACTAATTTGCATGGCAAGAAGGTAAGCCATGCAGTTAAGATATCGTAAGTTGTGTAATTGTACATTATTTATATCATCAAAGTAATTAAAAAGTTGCAGTTAAATGCTCAAAAGCAAACACGATAGATTATTCTGAAGAATACCTTACCTCTCTCACCTCACAAAGAAACTGTATTGTAGACCATTTTTTAAGTTTATATTTTCCTATAACACCAAATGCAAAATGAGCATAGAAAGAAGCTTATGTTGTTTTTATATAGGAATAACTTCCCCTGGTTGCTTGCTATATGCAGGAAAATGTACAGCAGAAGGAGCTACTACAATAGCTTGCTATGCAAAAACAGCTTTCACAGTATTTGAAAAAGAGGGCATACTAATGTTACAGAGCTTAGATACAGTATTATCCTTATTTCAGAATATTTAAGGTTGGAAGGGACCTCTACAGATCATCTAGTCCAACCTTCCTGCTCAAGCAGGCACACCTAGAGCATGTGGCACAGGGTGGCATCCAGGCGGGTTTTGAAGACCTCCAGAGTAGGAGACTCCACAACCTCCCTGGGCAGCCTGTTCCACTGCTCTGTTACCCTAACAGTAAAGAAGTTGCTCCTCACCTGGAGACAGAACTTCTTGTGCTTTAGTTTGTGGCCATTACCCCTCGTCCTATCGCTGGCCACCAGTGAGAACAGCCTGTCCCCTTCCTCCCTGCATTCTCCCTTCCTGAACTTATACATATTAATCATATCCCCTCTGAGCTGTCTCTTCTCCAGAGAAAACAGGCCCAGCTCACTCAGCCTCTCTTCATACGAGAGATGTTCCATTCCCTTAATCATCCTGGTTGCCCTTCTCTGGACCCTCTCCAGAAGCTCCACGTCCCAATTATTAATCCTTCTGTATGCAACAGCATCAGACCATTCAGGGAACTGGACCCTTCTAGGTGTGTTTTTGTTCTATTTATGATTCACAAATAGGGACTTTGAGGATTATCCTTTTTGACTGCTTTGTTTGTTTGAATATTAGAAATGCCCAAGTGTTGTCTTTCCAATAGCACCGCCATCAGGAAAAAAAGAAAGGGCACATTGTCTCATTTGCCATGTTAATGAGCATTTCTTACATGCTAGAGAAATATGACCTTGAATCTTCCATATTACTGTGAAAATACAAAAACTGGAATATACAGCTAATAGAAAAAAAAACAATAACCCAGAGGTCAATGGTTCTGCTCCTCTTGTAGTCAGAGTATATTGCATACTCTGTTAGAATATATTGTATGACTAACTCATGCTATCCTTCTCTTCATCCAGAGATTCTGTCTACTACTCACCATGTCCTTTTATTTAATGTACTATCTCTAACTCTTTTCAGCTCCTCTTTTGAGAAAAAAAAAAGTAATACTCATCTTCCTGATCACTCCCTTTGAGTCTGTATCTTTCAGTTTATCATTTTTTTTCTCAAATAGTTTTAGAAAGTCAGGAAAAAAATGAGCTGAGGGTGATTCCTTATTCTGCCACTGATTGATGTCACAGGCCTATTTCATCTGTAGGTAGATGGCTGGAGCATTTATATTTACCAAGTAATCACTTGGGGGATTGAGTGCCCTTCCTCCCTCCCAGAATCAGATATCCTCTTAAAGACTGCAGCTACAGAGGTTATGAATGGCCATCTATTCTGTTTGAAAATGTTTGTCTTTGAAAAAACATTGAAAACTCTATCCACTGAAGAGAAAAAAAAAAATCTATCTAGCTTGCATTTTTTTTGGCCACATGCTTTGGTGCTAACACTATTTTAAACTTTTAAACCACTTTTTACCACTTTTAAACTTTTTACCACTTTTTAAACAAGAGGTAAAACAAAGCTTTTACTCCTCCAAACAACCTGGACCTTGAAGAATCACTCTGTAAAGGATTAAACTTTGACAAACTTTAGACTGAATGATTAGAACAGACAGAAGAATTCAGAGAAAGTGCTCTCAGATTCCTGATCTTGGTATTGGTTATGGCATCAGCAATATATCAATCAGCACCTGAAATATATTAATTTGCTCGTTTCCAATAAAATGAGGAATCATTTGTGTAGAAGTACAAATATAACAAAAATCTAGGCACTCTGCGGATATCCCAGAAACATTTTGTGAAGTCAGGAATCAGCAACTTTTCCTATATTCTTACTTATGTATTTTGATTTACACAGTGATTTCTAAGTTTTAGCTCTTATTAATCCTTGTCTAGGTCAGACTCTAACTTTTGCCATTTGCAGCAGTCATGACTTAGACAAGCTGTTTCTCATTTTTTCTTCTCTTCAAGCTTAACTATGGGACAACTTTATGAGAAGGAGAAGGATGAGGATGGATTCCTGTATGTTGCCTACAGTGGAGAGAACACATTTGGTTTTTGAATCCTAGATCTTGGCTACTACACCATCCTGCTGTGTATCTTGTAAATAGCTAATCATCTTCTGTAACGGCATCCACAGATGTTCCTTCTATATACATGCATTGGTAATTGGATTTATTTCCTAATATACCAATAGGTCTTGTTTTATTAGACTGGTAAGTTATCAAAAGTTGAGGGGGTTTTGTTTGGTTGGTTTTTTTTCTTGTGTGTGTGTTTTTTTTTTGTGATTTCGTTTTTCATGGCTGTGAATCCTCAGAGTCTCACTCCTTTGGGGGATAAGTTTAATGACGTTAAATAATAAAGCAAAGTGGTTGGGCTACTAGAAGATGAAAAGGAGGAATATTTAATTATGCTGATTTTGAAGTGTTAGTTTAGCAAAAATGAAAATATTACATCAGTAATGGGAACCCTGGCTTTGCTAGATTATTCTGAATAGTAGAAAGATGCTGATCATGTTGAACTGAGCTAATATTTTCCTCTTTCTTGGTTAACCAACAAGTACAATAAAAATTCCTCCCACAAACAGACAATACTGTCCTTTCTTTACCTTCATTTTGTCCAGAAAGTTGTACATCTTATTTACTAAACATTATACGGATGTTCAAATTCACAGAAAGGAAACAAGGACATGTCTCTGTATACCAAGAACTGCAGAGCTACTCGATCTCATCAAAGGAGGAGCCCTTGGGTTTTCAGTGGAGGAGTAACACCGTGGGCTTTGGAAAGCAATACTGAGATGACAAGAGGAGTAGCATAAAAAAAGAGTACCTGGGTGAGGGAAGAGTAAGAGTAGGGGACCAGAAAGCTGGACAAGTAGATAAAATTATCTGTACATGAGTTATGAAAGAAAGAAACAATTAGTAAAGAGTTCAGATCAAGAGATTTACAGATGGTTATAAAAATATAGCTGTCCCTTCCAAATAAAAACATTACATAACCAAATGATGGATTTACTGAAAGAGCTGAGAAAACTTGAATTAGAGGTGAAAAATGTCAGCTAAAAAGATAAAACCAAGCTTTAGTCTTGAAAGAAAGATCATTCCCTCTACTTTAGAAACATTATTGCTGAAGCATGTGTACAACACAGCAAAAGTATCCTTACTTTTGCAGAAGTATCCTTAGCTTTGCAAGAGCCCAGAAGCACAGTTATTCCTATATTCATATTCAATTCCTTTCCAAATGGACTTGCTGTACTGTATTTGTGGCTCTGAGCTATGAACTGTGAGTGTGGAAATGGCAAAAAAACAATCACAAAGTACCAGAGTTCATGCTCTTATGGGAAAGACAAGACAGGGTTGGGAAAGTTGCATGTCTTCGAACATGATAACACAGCAAGGAAACACTGTTAATACTTACATTCACACTAACTATAACTCCCAGTAAGTCATCTTCTACCTTAAATTATATTTGGTTTTACAGGTCTTACTGGCAGGCACATTCAAAAGAAATCCAAAATATTTCTTTTACTGAGAAGACAGTGTTGGTACTGCTTTATTATTGAGGCTGTTTGCAATACATGCAAGTCCTTAACTGCATCTAAGAATTTCACAGAATGGTTGAGGTTGGAAGGGACCACTAGGGATCATTTAGTCCAACCCCCCTGCCCCAGCAGGGACACCCAGAGCACATGGCACAGGTTCACATGCAGGCAAGTTTGGAAGAGACTCCTCTCCAGGGAAGGAGACCCCCACAACCTCCCTGGGCAGCCTGTTCCAGGGCTCTGTCACCCTCACAGTAAAGAAGTTCTTCCTCATATGGAGATGCAACTTCCTATGAGTCAGTTTGTACCCATTACCCTTTGTCCTATCACTGGCCACTACTGAGAAGAGTTTGCCCCCCTCCTACCTACATTCACCTTTCAGCTACTTAAATATGTGATCAGATCCTCTCTCAACCTTCTCTAGGCTAAACAAGCCCAGCTCATTTAATCTTTCGACAAGCTTTTCAGGATTCTGAAGAGCACTGCAATGTATAGCTGTACTTTAGTAAACAGTCTGTCACCATTTCCATTTTGGATTATTTCCATCCCTTTTTCCATGGATTTAGTATTAATGCTTACTCTGAAAAGAATTTCTGATTCAGAAGCAAGACAAGAAAATGTTTTCAGATGTGATTATTACTATCTTTCATTACTGAAAAATGTTGTTTCCTTTAGCTGAAACTTTGCAGTTATAGTTCTGGCTTGTTATTAACAAAGTAACTTTCCCCTTTATAACTACAAGATAAAGCTAATTATATACTAGCACAGAGATATATCTGACCAAAAAGTAGGCAAGATGAAGTTTTATTTCCAATGTTTTGCCTGAAAAGACTTGGAATTCTCATCATCAGCCTTTAATAATAATAATAAACAGTAATTACAGCTACACTGTTTCACTAGTTAGTTTTAGCAGCCTAGGTTTACAAGTCATTTCAGAGAATGCAGATCTAAAGATTCTATGGCAGTACCTTTACTTTGCATCTACAAATAAAAACAAAACAGATCAAGAGATTTTCATTTGAACTGCTCCTTGCACAGTCAGTCTTATAAAATCATTAAAATCAACTTGTCTAGTTCATCTGGTGTCCACATGATCACATCATTTCCTGTTAACTCTTCAAGAGTAGGAAGGCCTTTCAGTTTATACACTAACAAATAAATGGAGTAAATACGAAACCATTCCAACACTAATGTTTGTGTCCTGTATTTTGAAGCTGGCCTGAAATACCATCTCCTGCATAAATAAGCAAATAGACCAAAACTGTCTTGCTTCTGTCTGTAGCACTGCTGCAACAGTTTACACACCCCTTTCATAGTAACAGTTTCAGATATTTAGAATGGTTATGCTTTGAAGGAAAGAACTGTTAGACATTTCCACTGCATTTGGTTCCAAGTGTTAACTGTAACATATTTCTTTCTTCCTTGTTGAAGAAAGAAAGCAACCTCTCAGAAGTAACTCTTCATTTTCGTGCTTACACCTCAAGCATATCCCTTCAGGTATGGTTTCAACTCAGACTGCTTTCTGTCATTGCAAAAGGGAAGCCTGATTCCTCCCCTTTCTGTTTTATGCAATTCAGTCTTGGCTTCTTCATTGCTGTAGGGTTTACCAGGCTGATTGCTGTTTTAACATCCTGTGAAAAGCTATCTTGTTTTGGAGTAATAATAGTTTGGTTTTCTGCAAGGAAACAGTAATTCAAATTGTCTTCAAATCATTTGGAATATATGGAGAGCAATAAGCAGCCAAAATGAGGTAAATCATAGAAATGTGATGCTAAAAATCAGTCCCTTTCTTTTTCAGAGGTGATTGGGTACTAGCTCATTGTCTCATGAGACTACCATCTCAAACTCAACCTGTCAGTTGTGAACCTGGATAAAACTGGCTGTTTGTATTCCCTAGTTCTGACTTCCTTAAAGGCAAGGAGCCTGTCTGCCTGCACTGCACTGCTTCTTCACATGACTGAGAAAGCAATGGTTTCTCTTAACTGTGAAGTTTTTAGAGGCATCCCATTTAAACCAAGAATTACTCTTTTTTTTTTTTTTTTTTTCCCTAGCAAATGGGAACCATTGGTGCCCACACTAGTTTGGGGAAAAAAAAAAAATCAAACTACTGGCTGAGTAATATAAATATATTCTGTAGAGCAATTTACACGTGCCCAGGGAATCTTAGTGTCCTCATCTGTTTTGTTGTTTCCAGTGACAACTACTTGTTTGTCCCCATGAACATTATCTGTGGACATTTCACTCCCTTAACCTGCTCTCCCGTGGCAGGGTCTCTGCCACATGTTATCTACCTCTGCTTTTCTGTGCATCAGCTATTTCATCCTTGAATAGCTCAAGTCATACATGCGTAGAACATGTCAAGTGTTACCTTCCAGAAGCAATTCTTCCAAAGATATACAGGCAATGGCAGACATTTAGTTTGCCACTTCTTCCAAAAGCAGAATTTACCTCTGCATTTTTCTGTTCATATTTTCTGTGCAGTTTCTCAGTACTGGCTACAGCATTTCCCAACATTTTGGAATTAATCAGATATAATATTTACACACTGCTATTTTCAGTCTCAGAAATACATCAGGTAAGAACCTGCCAACTTAGCAAATTAGTCTTTTAAATGCAGCTTCACATCCTTCCCTCTCTGTGTGTATTCAGAGACAGTCATTAGGCTGAAACATGCCTTCATCTCCACGCAAGGAGCAAACTTAGTACTGGCATTCACAACTTCTAAAGCTGCTTTTAAATTTGACAAGCGGCAGAAAGTAGCAGTCTACAGTTAATGAGCGTTTCACAAATGCACAGGAAAATCTTACCAGCGACAATTCTTCTTAATAGCCATGTTCAAATGTTATGGCTACAAGACTCTGCCCTTAGGGTTTTATTTTCTCAGTTCTGCTAATTGCTACCATTTTCTCCTTGATTGCTTTTCTGCAGTTCACCTAGTAACCCATTTGCAATGGCATCTAGTTCGACTTCTGATCTCTCCTACCACCTGTCCAGTCCCATATGCAACTCAGTAGATGCACTGTAAAGGTTAGGAGGCCTTCTCTTCCTCCCCCCCCCCCCCCCCCCCCAAAACCAAAACAGTAGTGAAATAGCAAAGATCAGAAAACTCAGAATCACTAAAGACATTTTAAATTCCAAGTTATCACTTATACTCCCATTGCTTCGCCCAAGTACTCACTAGCAACAACGTGGTCCTGAAATTACTGTGCGAAGGCAATAATTGGGACAGGAAATATAAGGAGAATCATGCAGTGTTTCCTCCCCAGCTAGCAGCTTTGGACTCTTTTGCCAAGCAGAGGTTACTTTGCAATACATCACAAAGGCAAAGACTGCCATGGCCTATTTCCAGTCCCCCCCAAAGGATCTCCCCTTTTGCCAGGCTACTAACAAACACTTGCCAGGAAACAGTGAGATAAACAGTGAAGTCATCCCTGCTTTTCATTAACCACTTATCATGGGGGGAGGAGGTACCTGAAATACTGAAAAGTAGGTAAACATTTGCCTGTAATTTTACACAACTGACAAGTGTCCGGAGGTTTCTTTCCCATTCACATGAGCACAGCATTAAAGTGATATCTGGTAAAGTCCTGAAAAGGAGATGCAGCACACGCTATGTGCTGTTTAATAGAGTCATCTTCCCACCACTCTTTTGCTTCACTAGCTATTTGTAGAAATAGACATTTACATGAAGAAGAAAAAATATCTTTCAACAGAGCTAATACTTCCACTTAGGTGCAATGGGACTAGGGGGAACAATGTTTTTTCCAGGCACCAAGCAAGAGAGCCAAGAGATACAGAAGTAAAACTTACCATAGATTAGGGTTGTTCCAGCAACACAAAACCAACCACAGAAGTAGGAAGAGGGGGAGAAATAAATAGCATTAGAGTTTTACAATGACAGCCTTTCTTCCACAGCAATTTCAGTTACTTTTACTCCCATTACAGTAGACTACAGATGTAGTACAGATGTATGAGAGGGTGGCACATCACAGCTTCCTTTCCACTGGTGATATATTGCCTTATGTAGGTCAGAATTTTAAGTCTACAATGATGAAAAGGGGGCTTCAAATAAATAAGGACTTTTCAACAGATTTTCTTTTCGCTCACATCTCTCTGAGACACAGAAACTAGAGCACATATTTTCCTGCCTTTTGAAATGCAGAGGTATCTACTGCGTACCAGGGCTTATATATTTTCATGAGAAGTGCAGGTATTCCTTGGCATTCTTGACCCAGCCCTGCAGGGCTTGGCTACGCAGTACTTCCCAGGCTTCTTGATAATTTAATGAAGCTTCTTTATAGTCACAATAGGTTTCAAGAGTCTTCATCCTGACACAAAATATACAACAATGAACAATAATTCTATTAACGTATAGGATGCAAGTGTCACAAAATATAAATAGCCAAACATTTAATAATGCTAATGCATTCACTACGTTCCATGAATTTTCCTGTGTTGCACTTCTCAGGAAACTGGAGAGGTCTAGGTTCTGAAAGAGTTAGTGGTTTGCAACACTGTCAGCAGTTACCATAGCAGCTTCTCAGCAACAGAAAAGACAGAAGAGACAACAGAAGTGTCTGAATTGTAACAAGAGGTTACAGAAAACTTCCATGATAGCAAAAAAATGCAGAAGCAAAGTAGAAAAGGTGGCTAGAGAAGAAAGCTTTGAATTGGGTGGATGAGACTATGTTTTACTAGAATGGATATAACTGTTGGACAGAGGAGAAGGGGCCAGCAAGGAAAAGGACGTCTTTTCTTTTCCAGCACAAAATAAATGGGAAGTGTGACAGAAAGAAACAGGAAGCAAGGAGAAATATTTTAATCTTCTCCCTAGAGAATGGGAGATAGCAGTTCCCATGCTCTGCTCCCCTCCTTCACAGCAGCCACTCCCGCAATCTCAGCAGAACCACTGGCCAATATGCCGAAGCGATTACACCATTATACCTCAAAATAGGAAACAAGATTATAATTGAAACACAAGAGAGCACAAGGAAGATCAAAATAATTTCATTAAGACTTTGCTTCTTTCCTCACTGTCCTTTCCCCATCCTCTTCACAGGATCACAGAATGGTTGAGTTTGGAAGGGACCTCCTGAGATTATCTAGGCCAATCCCCCTGTTCAAGCAGGAACACCTAGAGCACAAACTTCCAAGCAAGTTTGGAAGACCTCCAGAGAAGGAGACTCCACAACCCTCCGGGGCAGCCTGTTCCAGGACTCTGCCACCCTCATAGGAAAGACTTCCTCATAGGACATGAGACTTCCTGTGTTTCAATTTGTACTCATTAACCCTTGCCCTGTCACTGGCCACCACTGAGAAGAGTTTGGCCCCATCTTCTTTACATTCTCCCCTCGGGTATTTATATATGTTGATCAGATCCCCTCTCAATATTCTCCAGGCCAAACAGGCCCAACTCAGTCTTTCCTCATACAACAGATGCTCCAGTCACTTAATCATCTTTGTTGCCATCTGCTGGACCCTCTCTAGAAGCTCCACATCTCTCCTGTCCTGGGGAGCCCAGAACTGCTCCAGTACTCCAGGTGCGGCCTCACCAGAGCTGAGTAGAGGGGCAGGATCCCCTCCCTTGACCTGATGGCAACACTCCTCCTGATGCAGGCCAGGATCCCATTGGCCTTCTTGACCACGAGGGCACTGCTGCCCCATAGGTAACTTGTTGTCAACCTGGACTCCCAGATCCCTCTCCAGAGAGCTGCTTTCCAGCAGGTCAAGCCTTAATCTGTACTGGTGCATGGGGTTATTCCTCCCCAGGTGCAGGACCCTGCACTTGTCCTTGCTGAACCTCAAGAGGTTCTTCTCTGCCCAACTCTCCAGCCTGTCCAGGTTCCTGTGAATACCAGCAAAGCCCTCAGGAGTGTCAGCCACTCCACTCAGTTTGGTTATCATCCACAGATCTGCTCATGGTGCCCCCTGTTGCCTCATCCAAGTCATTGATGAACAAGTCGAACAGCACTGGGCCCAGTAGTGGCCTCTGGGGGATACCACTGGCTACAGGCCTCCAACTGCACTCAGCCCCATGACCCTCTGAGCTCTGCCATCCAGACAATTCTCAATCTCAATCTAACTCACGCTTCCTGAGCTTCCCCCCATGAGGATGTTATGAGAGACAGTGTCAAAAGCTGCAGTCAAGTAGACCCCTTCTTCTCTCGCTTCCAGTCTCCTTCAGTGTTATGAAACATGTAAAATACATGAGAACCAATAGGTCTCATAGGCCTGAGAACCAATAGGCCTGAGAACCACTGCACAAAGTTCCAGAGCAGACTTCCATGTCTTTTGGTTTTACAAACGAACACAGGCAAATTCTTAAGAAAATCAAGAGAACGTCCTCTGCTTTAGTCTAGATATTTAACCCCAAAAGTCATTTTAAACCCTTGTACTCTTAATTGCTTATTTCTAGCCATCATAGAGCCACACGTACCTATGTACAACAGCCCATCCCCTTTCATGTAGGGTCACTGGCACGAGAATGACCAATAATTCAGACTGAATGGGAAGGAGGAAGAAAGCACAATCTTATTTGTGATGGCTCCTGACTTTGATTTAAAAAAGGAGAGGAACAGTCATCCATGTGACAAGCCTGGCAAAAAACTCAGTCTGGGTTTACATCACAAAGTCTCATTTATACTCAGAGATGGGCAGTCAGCCAAACTTTGCATGAAAGGCAGTTAGCTGACTCTACCGAGTGGATGCCACTATACAACAACAACCAAAAAGGATTTATTTCCTTATGTAATGGACAAGGCATGACTCTAACAGCAGATAAAATACCCAACAACACAAAAAATCTGCCTTCGCCTTACTTCTACTAATCATTCTGCGAAGAACATTTCAACCTCTGAAGTAGTAAATGTAACAACTCAGATGTAATAGTATCTGTTGACACAGGTCAAAAATTTGCCAACATTCCTTTAAAAGTGAGCACAGAAAATATGAAATTGATGCAGAAAGTGACAGGTGACATTAAACAGAACTGAATAAGGTGACAGCCTAGATGCTGTAACAGAAAAGGGTGGATTCATGTACCAGGAATTCCAAAATATTAACCCTAAATAATGTAAGGAATAAGTAAGTAGGAATAAGCAAGAAGTTATGTATATATGTAGGTATATGTATGTGTATGAGTATTTTTATAGGTTTGATATTTTAAAATATTTATATATATATATATATATATATATATATATATATATGAAACAGTCACTGGCAACATTTCAGGTAATCTACCCAGGGAGCAAATCCAGGCATTTATATAAGGCACAAGAGATGGACATCTTAAAGATTACCTAGTTTTTCGTGAGGTACCTTAATCTGACCAAAAAACTCCCAAAAAAGAAAGAAACAGCAAGAGGAAGACTTGCATTTTTTGTTTGAGGAAAAAGTAGGAAGGATGGCTTCAAAAGAGAAGCAGCTGGACAGTCTGTCTGGTGAGCTAGCACCTCTGCTGTATAAACAGAGTTTGCATAGCCTCAAATGATGCCACATCTGTGAACCAGCTGGACTTGGACAGGAGAAAGAGAGAAAAATGGTAAAGGACAAAAAAGTCAAAGGAAATTACAAAGCCACTGGAATCTAAAAAGGCCTGAGGTGAAGGGACTTTATGTAAGCAGTGCATGATTAGCATAATGAGTCACCTAACCAACAGCACACTAGTTCATACTTCGATGAAATTACAGTGGCTAGATAAGTGAGGAGCAACTTTCAACCCAAAGACACATTTTTTTTTACATTTAAAACAGAATTAAGAAAAAAAAAATCTCTATATCACATCAGTTGAAGTCATTACAGCAATAATGTGGTTTACATAGATATCAGTGTATTTAAAGTTACATGGATTTTCATACCTACACTGAAGAAAATATCTGGAATCCTTAATCCACTAGACATAGGAGTAAGCAAAATATGATGATTAAAGACTCCACACACTCTTGGTTGAGCTCCTCTTATCTAATGGCTTGGTGCCACTGAAAGACAGAGTGGCATCACTATGTCCCCTGCTTCCAGCTGCACATAGTGTCTACTTCTGCCCTATTCCTCCACCTTTTTTTTTTTCCCCCCCCTCCATGGATTGCATTACTTGTTTTAATTTCCATGAACAAATTCACCTCATTCATCCATCAGAAGTCACTGAAGACAGGGAAACTGTTTTCTGCCATATTAGCTAGAGCTATAGGAACATATGGCCCTATTAATAACTGCAAGCAATTAAGTGACCTTGACATATGATCTAATCACATCCCAGGACTGGCAAATTTATAGCTGAAAACAAGACCAAAAGAGAAATCAATTTCCAAAACAATGGATTTGGTACCTTCTTTATCACTTGTAACAGCTAAGTCAGAGAGCTATTTACTCTTTCCTAATGTGAGGCTCCAGATCAGAACAGCTACCCCAAACTCTTAACTCCAAAGTAAGAAGCCACCTGTGATTTTTCCTCTCATTAATACTTGAGATGCCATATCTACTTTTCCAAGGAAGTGAATAAAAAGATCTAGAAAGACTCTTCCTAAACCATCAAGCACACGCCATATTTTTCAAGTCTCAGATTTTAACGACAAGGTTATCAAAAGTGAGACTCATGAGAAGATTCTGGTATCATCACAGTACACTTGGAATTTATGAAGATAAATTCACTTTTCTAGCTATTGAGAAAACAACTTTACCTGAGAGTGTCTGGAAGAATATCCTGTGAAATACTTGTCACCAGCTTTTGGAATGTATGGAAGAGTTCTACTTTACAGATCTTGGATCTGACAGAAAAAAAAAAAAAAAAGAAATCAGAAATTTCAATCAGACTTCTCAGAGTAAAAATCAAAATGAAAACAAATAGCTTCCCTCGACCTCCCCCTCACCCCCCACATACACACAATATTGCTGAAGTAGATCTGTCACATCAGACCTAGAGCAATGATTGATCAGTTAATCCTGTCCTCTCTCATAAAGTTTGGACTGGAAGTTCTCAAACACGATTAACCAGATCCCAGAACCACGTATTTCTAGAACTGCTTTCAAGAACAACTGAATAAAGGGTACATAAGAGCATTTTGTGCAACAAAAGACAAGTACCTGAATAATTCTGACTTCACAAGAATGCTGGTATTTTGTATCCAGCAACAGTAGCAAGGTAGTTAAACACAAAGAAAGGCTCCTTCATCCTTTTAATAATGAAAGTCATTCAAAGTTTTAAGTCTTTTATAAATACCAAAGGCATCCCTAGCTGTAGGCCTTAAACTTCTCTCTTCTCCTCAAACAGCTATTTTAAAAACATATGTTGTTTTGAAAGTCCCTCTTTTCTCTACTGATTTAGATCTTCTGTATTTGTCCTCACAACAACCAATTTGATTTTCCAAAACATGCAATCTGATTCTCCAGAAACATTTTAAAAGCTTTATATTTTGCTATTAAGTTGCATACTCCAAATTAACATGCAAAGATGCTCTAAACTTTCACCTTCATATCATTTTATCAAAGGTTCATATAGTAGTTTTTGTTGTTTCAGTTACTTAAGCATTAACAACGCACATACCAGAAAGTCTATCTACAAATTCCTTCTGCTCAGTCAGTTTTACCTTACTTGTATCTACTGTTATCTAGATTGGGTTTCTGTGCTACAGGGAGAAGAGAGGGGAAAAAAAAGCAACTAATCCTTGCTTGAGGGGGAAAAATCTTTCCTTGAGGGGGAAAAGGGGGGGGAGGGAGGAGGAAAGAGATGCAAATCCTGTTTAATATTAAAAAACACTCTTTGTCCCCTCCACTCTCAGGATATAAACTCTGCATTTGGACCTTTATCACAAAAGTATAACTTTACTTATTCTTTAACATAGGTTTTAATCCTGATTTCCTAAGGAAACAAAACTTTTGCAATCATACTGCTTTGTATTCCTCCTCTAATAATCTTTGAATATTCTAACAAATTTCAAACACACCTAGAAAATAAAGAAAACCTCCCAACAAAACTAGGTTCCTACAGTTTTGTGTAAACTCGCAGCTAGCAGAGTTTTGCAGTTGATACAAAATGTTATATAGCAAATATAAGTCCACAAAACAAATGTTAGTCTTTTCATTTTATTATAAAATATTTTAATTATGTATGTATGTGTGTGTGTGTGTGTGGGGGGCATATACTATTCACTTCCTTGGAAAAGCAGAAATGGCATATATATATAAATTCTATATAATTATATAATTAAATTTTAATTTTTATTACGTTTTATTATATTTATACATTCTTTGGAATCGCTTATACATATATTGCAAACTGGTTACAGTTTGCATATACATAGATACATACTGCAAATTGGTTTTCACATAAATCACTCAGGTCATCTGTGATAATACCCCAGACACTGATACTGTTCACAAGCTACAAGATTCCCGGTCCTCTTCTTTCTACAGATGGGCTGGAAAAAGTGAGCAGAGATTTATTCCTTTTCAGAAAATGCCTTATGCATCCCACAGGGCTAAAACAGATGCATGTTTGCTGACGGGTGAGATATATGCATCCAGATAACACCACATTCCCATACCTGCTCTGATGGCTGCCGATCCCCTTCTTTGTTGTTCCCTGACGGAAGCCATTTGAGGTGACATCCAGAGGTTGCTCGGGGACTGAACTCCAACTGATAGCTGTGGAAAAAAGCTTTATGAACAAGAAAGACACCTAGCACAAAAGCAAACCTTACAGTTTCTTTCAGGCACTGTGTTCACATGATACTGTGCTGCTTTCCCAAATAAATCAGATAAACTATTAAGTGTTAGGAATCATGATTTCACCTTAATCAACTTCTTTAGAAATTGACACCTCTTGAAACACTTGGCCTCCAACTTCATAATTCCCCCTCACTTTTAAGGGATTTTTACCGTCTTTTGTGTATCCTATGAAGAAATCGCAGCGCTTATTTTCATATTATGCTGAAAAATACTCCCCATCCCCTACAACTTGCACCATTCACCCTGTTTTTCCTTACTAAGTTTACCTTAGGTCATCTGCATAGTGATTTAGGTTTGACATGTATATACATCATGTAACTATGGAAAATAACTAGACAGTAGTCAACTAACAACAAACTTCTAGAAGCAACATTAATCGCCAACATCCTTATCTTTTGTCCAAACCCCAATACTTAATTACCATCTTGAAAAATAAGAATATTGGTGCTGGAACTCTGAATTTTACCTCGGCATTGCAGCACTTGTCCTCAGCTCCTCCAATACATCTTTGAATTTGACATTACTGATAATTTTACATCAAACATCATTACTTAACTCTCTCAGTCCACTATTACGAACTGCATTTATTCTTGTCTTGTCTCTGACTACACTTTATAGGATTAATTTGATTGTAAATCTAACCTTAAACTCAACAGAACTATGTGAGCTCTCCAGAAGGAGCCAAGCCATAAGACTACATCACTACATCGCATGACTTCCACCTTGGTCACCATGACAAGAAATGCAATGTCCCCAAACTATGTCAATTAAATTTTTATAATGCACTAATCCGCATTCTTTTTACATTCACAGATTTCTAGAGAGATTGCAAGCATAAACCTGCATGACAAGCTTTACAGCCTTATGTTCATTAACCAGAAAAGTGCATAACTAACCAGTATAAAGTATTTTGATATATGTTGTCCTTCTATCACCATTAGAATATGTCTTCACCTGTTACTTTCCATTTTTTATTTTAATCAGTAAGAAAACTGCCTACAGGGAAGTCATGCTTTGTCATAAGCACTAGCAATAAAATGCAATTTTATAAAATTTCATCAAAATGACTATTTTTTTATTTGATCTTTTGCACACTATGAGTATGCAACTACTTCTGCCTCTATTTGAGTCTAACGCACCTGCACCACAGGGAACAAGTTTTGTTTTGCTGTTAGTTCGAACTTCCTGGATTGCCTGGCGACTATGTTCAAATTGAAGATTTGACTGCAGTAGTCTAACCTCCTGAGTGAAGAAGCCATCTGGTAAAAATGAGATCTGCTGACACCTAGAGTAAAAATGGAAGAATGCAAGTGATTTAAAATCTTGTTTTCCAAGACAAGCAGATTTGTAAAATCTCCCTTCATACTCTGAAATATATTACTTTTTAAACTGAGGGGTTTTCTCTTTCTAAACAATTCTTGACTAGGTTCTAAAAAGTCAGATATTTTAGTAAGACCATGCCTGTTCCAGAAAATGGCAGTGAACTGATTTTAAAACACATCAAGTTAAAAGTATAAATCCATAGAGATAAGGTATAAAAGAGAGAATGACATCCTAAGCCAAGCCTTTTAGATGATTTAGTCTGACACCTATCAGTTCCACCTCCTTTTTCTCTCTTGATCTCCTTTTCTAATCAATAAATTCTCTGCATTCCCTTGATTCAGTTTCTTAAAGAATAGTTTTTAATCTTTTGGTTTGAGATAATTTTCATCAACTCAAGAATCTGGGAAGCACAGAAGTCACTGCATATTGCACAACTTCACTCATTTAGAAGCAGTGGGCTCAGTGTCCTGTGTAAATTCCCCTGAGGTGACGGGTTACATTATTAGATCTCTTCTACTCACTGCAGGGAGAAAGATGCATCTGGAATGTATTTGAGATCAACAAAACTGGCAATTTTACCCCAAAGAAAATATACCTAAGCAACTTCTACTCTTTTGTTTCAGCAGACCAGTAAAAGCTATGTGTTAGCTGTTCCAAATTGTTGCAAAGATCCATCTTTTCAATCATTCCTAAAGACGGAAAATAGTCAAAAGTTCTACTTCTTTCAAATTCCAGAGCAGCAGAATAAGAAACAAGTATTTCAAAGGCTGAGTTAGGGAGCCACAAATCTCATCCTTACAGAAGCTGAGGGCCCAGAATTCATGGCCGAATTCTGAAGCACATCTCTCAGCGTACGAGAACCGCAAAGGTGATCTTGCATTGCACATCGAAATCAAGTGTACATTTGAATAGTGGAAAAGGCTAAGGAGAGATGCTAGCTGTTGCGCAAGCGTGAAGCATGCATGCGTGTAAAGTTTTGCACAGAAGTTACAAGGTAACAGTTAACAATGCTGCAAACAAAAATGTATGAACTCATGCTTTTCCAAACTGTTTGTCAAACAGCACTCATTTTTCTAAACAAAAAGGGACAGCATGCAGCAGTTTCAATGTTTGTAACTCAGTATCCTTAGTTGAGCAGCACACTGAGGGCACATAACACAGTCAAAACTTTGCAACAGAATGTTTCAGGAACAACGATTTTGCAATCTTACAATGGTTGGACTTGTATGTATACAGAATAAGCCGAATAATATTATTCTAGGAAACTAAGAAGACTGGGAAGACTTTTAAAAAAGCAAGGAAGAAAAAAAAAGATTTTCTTGTAAAACCTTCCAAAGCCAAGTTTAAATGTTTCATTGCTTGGTCAGATACTTAACAAAAGAGTAAGTCTGAAATTGGTTTCTAAAATCTACAAAATCTGCACAAGAACTAGTAGGATCTTATACAAGGCCAAGTTTTAACAGGTTTTGCAAAGACAAGCAGAAAGACACCTTTTCCACAATTATTCTGTGTGACAGTATTCTGTAACAGTGTATACACAAGCAGTATCTATGTAATAGTAAGAGCAAACTAATTCTAAGTGAAGTCCCAAAGCTGTCAACTGATGTTCTACATGACTATCATATTCACCTGAAATCAAAACCTAACAGTTATATAATCTATTATCCTTACCCATGTGGCCTCTTGAAATCAATGATATTCTCTCTCTCTCATAAAACAGTAGCATTCACTATTTACAGACTCAGAAGAATTTGATAAATCCATGATTAAAGCGTGAAAGAGTGAAAACAAACTGATAAATAAATCTCAAAATGTTCAAGTATGCGCTTGAAAAAGGTTAGCAATGGTTCACACATTTAAACAATCTACTTGCATATTCATTTGGACTCTTTTTAATCAGGTTGCTTTTATGAACTTTTTTTTTTAAGTAAATTTTAGGAAGGATCTGTGTTATTCTGCCATTTGAAACAAAACCAGGACCTCTTTCCCACCAACACAGCGTTTCTATAAAAGAGAAGTTATTGATATTCAGAATGATTTGTCAAGTATTAATATCTAAATAAATAAAAAGTTTTTCTTAAATTTATTTCCTCAAACAGTGTAAGGAGTGCAAGACAAGTTCAGCTTCACCATACTAAAACAAACAAAACACATCCTCGGTTTGTCACCTTTTATTTTCTGTTGGAAGGCTTCTTAGAGGGCCAAGTGGTAAAAAAACACTCATAACTCATAGGAGAAGGAAATAGGTGGATCTTGAATCTACTGGAAAGCAATTTTAAGTCTTCAAATTTGATAGGCCATCAATAATCACCTTTTCTTCATACTACATAGGGCTGTTTTCTGCAAATGTGAATCTGCAGTAATTCACATTTTCTACAGCTTTCGTGCAAAATCCTGCTATTTGTGTGACAGATATTTTCCATAACTCAATCTTTGTACACACTACCTGATTTTCAAAGAAGATCACTTACCTTTCAATAATTGCTCTTCGCATAGCTTCTTGGCTATATGGACACTTCCCCACTACAATTGCTGACAGATACACTGGATACTGCAAGAAATGCATCAGAAGAGCTCCTTGACATCCTAGTACATTCCAGCGAGCTATTTTATCACTGCAGGACATGGAGCATGTTCTGTCCCCACGACCTGGCTTCACTCGCAATAATCCCACACAGTGATACGCTATTCCAGGTTTTCGGACATCACCTAACACTCCAGGTACACACTTTGCTCCAGTTCTATAAATATCGACTACGTTGGCTCTGCCTAGGCCAGCATCTTTATTGGTTCTTTGCACCTCTGCAGAAAATTCAAGGCTCTTTAGATTGGTGTCTTCTAAGCTTGCTTGCTTCCCAGGTACTTGCTGAACAGCTAGGTCTTCGGTGATCATAGGAAAACAACTATCATTAATGGTTTTTATTTTCTTGGTTACAGGATTACTTGCCATTTCCTCTAATTTCCTTTTATCTTCTGGATCCGAATACTCATAGTTTCTACAACGCTTTGCTGATGGCAAATCTGCATTTTCTGCAACCACTGGCTTAGAAAGCTGGCTCTCTGGCTCGCTCATTGGAATAATAGAGGCATCTCCACCTAGAACAAAAGGAGTTACACATAAGCTGGGCAAAAATGCGTTTCAGATGAAAAATCCTCATGCTAGTAATATTACAACTACTGCTAGTTTTCACAGATTTGCACTCATAAAAATGCAGATACAAAAACATACTCTTTAAACAACAGCTCTGTACAATGATGAATCATACTTAAGTGAGATTTGAGACAGTATATGTTAAATTTCAAGTTCTTCCATTTTGCAAAAGAAGAAATAATTTCAACATCAAGACTTAACTAGATTTAAAAAGGGAAAAGTTCTGAAGTGGTTTGACAGACCACAAGCAGAGCTGAAGACTCAACATAAAACTTGCTTGATCCAGCTAAACATCCATCCCAAAAGAACAGCCAAAGCAAGCCCTATTAAATCAGGATGAAAGCTTTAATCTGGGCTAGCAAGACAACGTCAGAATCAAAACTGGGAGGCTGAATTCTAATCAAACAAATCCTGACAGAAACAGAAGGAAAAGGTAGCCAAGGTTATTGTCTTGCTGTTAAACTTGAGGATGTAGATTCTATACTTGCATTTACATTAAGAAAGAAAACCATCAAAGCTAACTCTAGCAATGCAATCAAGGTATGAACAACTGTACTATTTACTGAAAGACATATATGCATGAAGCCCTGATCAGGGACAGTATGAGAATATTTATGACTAGTTTGCTCTCTGGAGATCTTTAAAACCCGCCTGGATGCAGCCCTGTGCCACGTGCTCCAGGTGACCCTGCGTGAGCAGGGGAGTTGGGTTAGATGCGCTCCAGAGGTCCCTTCCAACCTTAAGCATTCCATGATTCTATGATTTTCTTTGAAATTATTGCTTGAGTGTACTTACATGGGGTATGACTGGAAAAGAAAATAAATACGATATTTGGCTTGAGTTTCCATTTTCCAGTTTTCGTTCCCGGAATGAAGATACTGCCTTGCTGGTAGGAAACTGCCAGCTGCATCTGATGGAGAAGATACCTGTTGGGCAAAAAGTTCACAAGAATTGCATGCTTAATTTGTGGCACAAGTGAAAACAATAAGCTTTAGACACCCACTAGTACTTGCTCATTTCTGGTAAAGCAACCCAAATGACTGGTTATGCTTCAGTAGACAGATGTGACCCAACACACTCCATAAGCACAAAACACAATCAGAAGCTTGGCAACAGAGCTCAAATGTTAGATTCAAAAGAGTTAGCTACCTCTTCAATTTGTAGATCTAAGATTCTCTCTTCCCATTCGTACTTTTTACCAACACTGCCACTCATCTAACTCCATGAGAATCAGGTTAGTGGCATAAAACTGCAAAAACTGTATCCCTATTTTTGTAGTATTACTATACTATCAGTTTAGATGGTTCAGACATTTTTTTCCACGTGACCAATAGGTTTGGCATGTGGGGAAAAAAGGCGACCATTCTTTACAGGTAATTAGCATTTTTGACATCTAGACCATCATTGATATCACATGAAAATCACATCCCCTTTCTTCATATAGAGGCTCTACTATAATGACAATGAAAAAAAAACTTCTGTGAAAGCACCCTAAAAGACTAATCAGATTTGTAAAAATTAGGCTTATCTCCTGCCAACAAAATGACCAAAGAAGAGTTGCTTATAGAGCTAATACCTCCTCTTTCATTATTTTCTCATAGCTGAAGCTAAAAATTCTGGCTATTTGAGATAAAGATCAAAAGCCCTCACAGCATCACAACTTCAAGTGGCATTAAGCAACAGCACATGGACTTCACGTCTCACCTCTGGAAGCTCCTCTTGGCCACAACTTCAGCATGACTGTCATTCAGAATGTCCCCTAAAGCAACATCCAGAGAAGAACAATACCAGACTATTACTGAAGAAACCAACACTACAGGTAGAACAAAGTCTAACAGACAGGGCACACACTATTCCAGACTTGGCAGCATTTGAAGATTTTGAATTGGTTAGGTAAAACAGCTGGGTTATTCCAAAATATTTAAACTTTAAAACACTACAGAAGGAGGTCAAAAGTATATATCAAAGAATGCAAGTCCTCACCCCTGAAGTAAACCACAGACTGATTAAAATACTAAATTTAACATCTCCTGAAATATGAAATCCTTTGATTTCACACAGGCTTCCTTCAGTATTTTCCTGGCACAGTGCCTCATGATATTCTCAGCATAAGCATTACATCCAATGCTTTTTAAATGTTTGTTAAGTTTTTGGTCAAAAAAAATTATTCTTGCACTAAAACCAACAATACAAACTACATTTTGGGTAAGCGATACAGGTTTCTATCAGGTCTGCCTCCCTCTATACCTAAAGAAACAGGATAGAAAATGTAAGCTGTATGTTATTTCAAAGTAAACGGTCATATGATAAATGCATATCTTCTTAAGGCACAATTCCTTAACTATTTAAGCTTTTCCACAATCATTCCACATATAGTCCTTTAACTCCTCACCAGTCTGCAATAACCCTTAAGTAAGGCAAGAGGAGCTAAAATACCCAGTTAAGTGACACGATTGATATAAAGGTACCTTTTTGGTGCACTACCCATGTATCCCACAGTTTGATATTTTATTTAATTCCCAATCAGCTGCTGAAGAGATACTTTAGCTGCAATACTAACTAGCTAGTAATACTAACTGGCACAATCTATATAGTCAATTTAACTCTTATGGGAGATACCAGCGATGGAGACTTTATGCTCTAGAGCATGATGTTGCATCTGTTTAAACATTAATTTTCTTCTATATTTTCTTCCTACTTCTTTCTAACTCTAATTAATTTAAATGTGCTACAACATCTGCCAGTTTTCTTTTTTCCACACCAGTATTATCCCCTTTTTAAGGTAACCTAAGAAGAGCTAGTTCATAACTTTATCCCCTGGCAACACGAATCCTTTAATAAATCATTCTTTCTGCCTCTCATGCTCTTAATCGAAGACAAGAGTCTCTTCCTCAATTCACTTTGACAGGTGCAACTTAAAAGGACCATCATCAAAGCCTCTAGAAAGCTTACATGAATTACTTTACTTTCTACTATACTAACATCCTATAGACTGTAGAAGTTAGCTCAAAGAAACCAAGTCTCTCTAACTGGGACCTTAGTACAACCTTTTCTTCTCAACCTTTAAGGAAAATGAACATGTTGAAGATCATCTAAGTTTAACTTAAAAATAAATGAATGTAACATAATTGAAAAAAATAAATGACTACTGAGGAGATAATAAAAAGGACATAACAGGACATATCCTGGATATTTTCCTGGATATTTTTTTCCTCTGAAGCTTAATGCACAGATCTCAAATAGTACAACAGTTCATTTTCCATTTTTCTAAGCAAATCAGGAAAATATCTGTAATGTTCTAAGACGGTTTAGTCACAGGAAACATCCATAAAAATTCCCCCCTCACCCCCCGCAAAAGTCCCATAATGAATAATAAATAGCTTACCAGAAACCAGAATCAACAATTATGGGAAATTACTATCTCATATCCTCATTTGGGGAGGAATAACCCTGGACACCAGTACAGATTAGGCATGGACCTACTGGAGAGCAGTCCCACAGAGAGGGACCTGGGTGTCATGGTGGACGACAAGTTGACCATGAGACAGCAGTGTGCCCTGGTGGCCAAGAAGGCCAACGGGATCCTGGGGTGCATTAAGAAAAGCGTCTCCAGCAGGTCGAGGGAAGTGATCATCCCCCTCAGCCCTGGTGAGGCCACATCTGGAGTACTGCGTCCAGTTCTGGGCTCCGCAGTACAAGAGTGATATGGAGCTGCTGGAGAGAGTCCAGCGCAGGGCTACCAGGATGATCAGAGGCCTGGAACATCTGCCMTATGAGCAAAGGCTGAAAGAGCTGGGTCTGTTCAGCCTGGAGAAGAGGAGGCTGAGGGGGGACCTGATCAGCGTGTATAAATACCTCAAGGGAGGCAGTGAGGAGGAG
>NW_020455460.1:984050-1079946 GCF_003342845.1 Nothoprocta perdicaria | reverse complement strand
CTCCTTCTTTGGAGATCTTTAAAACCCGCTTGGATGCAGTCCTGTGCCACGTGCTCTAGGTGACCCTGCATGAGCAGGGGGGTTGGACTCGATGACCTCTGAGGTCCCTTCCAACCTTCGGCATTCTATGATTCTATGATATACTTACTGTGCAAATACTTGTACTATCTAACTTCAGAATATATGGAAAAAAGTACTCTACTACCACCTTTCTAGAATCATCTCTACACTAACATTACAGTAGTATATTCTGCATCAGACTAGAAGAGATGACTGAGAACAATTATTTTTGATACATTTTTTGTATCAAAACAAAAAAATTGCTTCTACCTAGTAAGTACGTGAGTATGTAGACTCAGGGCATAAACTACTCATTTCTACACATAAAAAGGTGTGAAGGTTTATTTACCTTCCAGGCAGCAAGTGTAGCAACCATTCAGATGAACTGTTTTAGCTGCCTGAGATGTTCCCTACTTGCCAAGCGGAAGGCTTGCCTTAAGCTTTTGGTTTCCCTCTGAAAGACTACATTCAGCATAGTACATTATTCATTGATCTAGTGCATCAGCAAGATATAAGCTATGATAGGTATTCAACTAGGCTTGTGGATTTTCCACCTACTTACCTGTTTTTCTCATTTTGTTTTCACCGATACATTTTGTTCCAGTCCCCATAGCAACAACTTCCTTGTTTACTAAAAAGGGAAACAAGATTACCTGAACAAACTGTCATCGGAAACATCCACTCAGAGCCACTTTGGTAAGAAAACAGACAGAAGATTGTATAGGAGGCAAGGTACAGTGATGGAGGCAGAGACACATTCCAGGCATCAAAGTGGCAGCTAGCAAACACTAATAGAGGATTCCTCCTCAAAGATGTAAAAGAGCAGGAAAGCAGGACGTGATATTGCACAACATGGAAACAGTAATTAGGCAAAAAAAGTGAAATTGACACAAAAACACTGTCACACTATGCTAACATAGTTTGTTGAAGGCAACGCAATTGCAGTCTAAGATTCTAATTAATAACATCTGAACACACTTCTGCACGGGGTTATATTAGGAAATCGGCTCCTGCCTAGATTTTCACCACTTAACAAGCAGGTAAATGCTAGCTTTTAGCTTCTTAGTTACAATCTCAGAAGAGCAGGAATCTACTATTGTCATCTCTTTTCAAGTAAGAGCTCTTCGCACCACAGACTGCAAATCATTTGGGAAAGGAGAGAAATAAGACAGGGTTTTCTTTTTTTTCCTCCTTTTTTTGAGGGTGGCCTGCTGACAAAACACTTCCCCTCTTACCCTGTGAGCTTTCTGGACTAGCGTTATCCTCTCTGCACACTGCTGGCTCCACTTTGACAACGGCTGCCAGGGAAGTCCACTCCCTGTTTGGGTCTGGCTTCCCCTGCTTCGGGAGCACGGAGCTATAGTGTGTGTAACAGAGCTGAGCGATCTCATCTGCCGACCACATCGCCTTGGTGCCGGGTACGTTCTGAACGCTAGTGCCTTACGGTCAGAGCAGCATTTCCCACCTCTCCAGGCCCCACAGCCTGCTTCTGCGGGATGCACACCCACACCAGATCCCAAGTCTAAGGCCCACTTACAAATAATCCTGATAATAGTGGCATAAAAACTGTCATAAACTAGAAATGCATTGTTTTTTTCCCGAATCACTAGAAGTGATAATGCTAGAGGTCACACAGCCCAGCAGCATACGGACTCGTTCCGCTCCCCCGGGCTCGCACAGCCCCACCGTGAAAGGTGCCCAGGACACCGTCCCCGTGGGCGGCGCCGCCGCTCCCGCGCAGGCGCCGCCGCTCCCGCGCAGGCGCCGCCGCTCCCGCGCAGGCGCCGCCCCGTGGCGCCGCTCCCGCGCAGGCGCCGCCGCATGAAGACGGACACGGAGGGCGGCAGAACGCGTGGCCTTTATTGGGGCCCGTCACACAGAAGTGCCTTCGGCAGGCGGGTCACGCTGTGCCTCCTTCTTGGTGTCCTCGGGCTTCATGGCGGGGAAGAGCAGCACCTCCTGCAAAGAGGGACAAAGTCAGCAGGTACCCCCCTGCCTCATGGTTCAGGAGCCCCCCCTCACAGGGGGCGGGAGACTGCAAAGCAAGCGGCAGCCCAGGCTGTGCTCAGCTGCAGGGCAGAGGACACACCACTGCAGAGGGCTCAGCTGGCGCTTAATGCACCCAACATGCCACGTGCCAGCTGGAGAAGTCGGAGGCAGTTCTCAGCATATCCAACAAATTTTCTGAGGCGAGGTGGAATTCTTAGCCTTAAAAAGTTTCTTTGCAGATGAGGTCTACTTTGAAGAATCTCATTCCAGTTCTCTGACAAACCCATCAGTAGGCACTGCCATTTATAATATTTACCTTGATGTTACTGGAATCTGTAAGGAACATGGTGAGACGATCAATCCCCATGCCCCAGCCAGCTGTGGGAGGAAGTCCATACTCAAGTGCAACACAAAAGTTTTCATCAATAAACATGGCTTCATCATCACCCGCAGCTTTTGCCTATAAAAGAAAATTAGCAGCTTATAAAAGCACTTATACAGAGCTAGAAATACTACCACTTCTACCAACACCTACCAAAAAGGATGACATTTTGCTCGAGTCAGGTGACTGATAAAACCAAGGCAATTAACAGGCTAAAGAATCTCGTCATCAGCAGAATTCTGGAGGCCACTTTTACAGGTGCTTACCACATTTATTCCAGGTTGACAAATCCTATTGCTCTCTTATCTGATCTGCAGTTTCTCACATGTTCTATTGAAACTTGCCCAGCTATGCTTGCTATGTCAGTTCCTTTCGGATCTAGGGATTTCTAGACAAAGGTCCAGCCCCTTTCATTTTGTTGAAAGCTATCTCCAGGGCCATGAATGTCTTTAGACTTTAACCACCACAGTGACAACAGACCACGGTGAAAGTTAATACATTGTTCTCAAGGACGTACTTTGTCACCTGCAATCCTCCCCCTCCATGTTTACTGAAACAAACATGGATCACAAGATACAAATCACCAGTAATTGCTACATGAAACAAAGTTTAGACATCTTATTTCTTCAAACAAAAATATTTGGAAGCACTGGAATTACTCATATTTCTTGCATAATTTGACAGTGACAGCCTCCAAATGGTGAAAGTGATAAGAATATAGAGCTAACACACTCAAATTTAGAAAGTGTCAAGTACAAGTGTTGAAACTATCATCTGTTTTGACTTAGGCAGTTTCAATGAAGGTTGTTTAATAAAGACATTTTTTAGCCTGAGTCTGAAATACTGAAATGTGATCTGCTACCATTCATCTCAGTTTCCAACTTATCAATGCTTTTTCAGGCAAATTTTCAATTAATACCCATACACATATCTGCAAAACTGCCCATAAGCACGTAAGAGAATAGCAACAAATTAAAAAATACATACACATACCCACCCATGGACTAAAGAGGAACTGCTATCTTATACTGACTGAACATTTTGAAATATCCTAGAAGTTGGATAACATACCTATGTATTTTTCTGATTTTAACCACTGTTAGTGTGTATGAGGCTGCAGGTAGTTTGAAAGGAACAGAAACTCCATTTCTACAGACAACATCATCTGACCTCCCTTAAATGAGCATGTGTGCATGTATATATAGCTAATACAACCAAATTAATCCAAATCTCTTTCTTAGATTTACAGAAATCTAAGCATTTCTACAGAAACCTAGTCATATAGATATGCAGGGTCAGTAATTTTCAAGGAGTCTGCAGGTCTGTTCTGAGAGTCACTTGTAAAACAGCTCCATTCCGAAAATTTGATTATTTCTTATGCATCATTAAAGCTCTCACTGGATAGAGAAATTCATTTAACAAACTATAATGTGTTATTATATAACTTAATTGTGGAAAAAATAACTCACTGTTAACCTGAAGATGACAGCAAACATTTTGCACATCTGATTTTTTTTTCCACGATTGGCATTTAAAATATTCTGAAACATGGTATCAGTACTAAAATAAAGGTAACCAACCATGGAGTTCAGACTTGCATACCTCAGAGAAACTAATTCAAAAAGAATTGTTATATTAACTTTTAAAACTTACTAAGTTTTAATGACAGGCTTTCACTTAAGTGAGAAACACTTGCTCAAATTATCAACAGCTCACTTCAAAAGGGACTAATGATAGATGTGGAAGACACACAGGAAGTACTATTTGCTTAAGCGCCTAAATTGTGGATTCATTATGATCCACACACCATACCTTGGCTTGATCCTCAAAAAGCTGTCGCTGCCGGAATGGATCATTCAACTCTGTGTATGCATTGCACACTTCCTTCTTCATCACAAAAAGTTCAAAGCGTTCTGTCAGTCCTGGCTGAGAGCGATGCCTACATCAAGTTGACAAACCAACCACACCTTAAAATGACAGCCTTACAGAAGCAAAACAGAACATACATTACTTCAGGAAGATGGCCAGTATTGCCAGTGACAGCTGTCAGCACTTCCCACTACTGAGCAGCAGTGCTCTTCTCCAAGCACTGGCTAACAAACCAGTATCTATCTGGATTGGTGTTGGAATTCACAAACAATTATACAGCATCAAAATCTCCATCCTCACAAATGGGACCTTTTCTGTGAGGTAGCAATAGGGAGGTTAAAGTGAGTTCTAACATGTCTGTGTCTGACACTTACCATTTAGCTAGAGGACTCATGATCTGTGGGTGGTCACAGATGAATGTTGGGTTGATACAAGTGACTTCCAGAAATTCACCAACTAACTGGAAAGACAGAACAGACAGCTAGAGTAAAATAACACTTTAGCAGCACTGCCCATCCCAAAAATCCTCCTTTCCTCCCTTCAGTTCTCAAGCAAGTACTGTAGACATGAAAAGCTAGTAACGCCTAATCATGATAACATCTCCATTAAAAGAGAATGTATCCAAGTTGGAGAAGAAAAAAAGACACAGGACAAACTATATTAAAATGTAATTTAAGTTTTAATTTGGACATGGCGACAAAAGCCAACACAAAAAACAGCAAAAGCCCAATTACCTCGCAATATTTGGGGTTGAAAGACTTAATACAGTTGATGTGAGCATTAAGTGGTAAGCCTAACAGTTTGATAAGGTAGATTCAAATGCATAGATCTCTCTGACAAAACTGATGTGAGATAACTATATCCCTCTTAGGCATAACAAACAAATACCTTCAGAGCTGTCATTAAGCAGGCATCAGTACATATCACTATATTCTGCTGCAGACAGCAGAGAAAGGATTGCCAAAGCAACTTTTCTCCTTTGATACAGAAATGGTTTAACTGCATTTCAGCATGATTTCCCAAGTCAGATAAGCTTTTGTTCTATATGGGCTTCTATTCGTACAGATATATCCCTAAAGACTGAAAATTACAAAAAAAACACCTTTACATACCTTGTCAAGAAGCCTGGCTGTTGTTCTGGGAGGTGGACACTCAACATTTTTCTCCACACATATGTTATCAAAGAATCTGCGAGTTTCTGAAATTGTTGTAGACAGAAATTAGAAAAGTCACCCAGACAGCTATGTCTGATTTCCACATCCTTCATCATGTCTTAGAGCGTTCCTAAAGATTTCAATAATATATAGTTGTGGAAAGCGCTAATTCAAGTAGCAGTTTCAATTTATAGAAGGAGTGTTTGTTTCTATCAATTTACCATAAATATGCATTATTTCAGAGACCTGAGCAACAGTTATACATTATTCTACATGATGAACACTAGTTTATTAGTGGGGAGGAGGGAAAGGGGAGGAAAAAAAAAACCACACTAAAAAACGCCACGATCTTATTTCATTATGGCTCTAGATTCCAGGAATAAAATAGGAGATGCACACATTTGAAAAAAGACCAAAATAATCCTATCTTACATTCACAAACACGGAGACTAAATGGAGACTAAGGGCAGAAGATATGAGAAAAAAAGCTTCAAAAAGATCTCCATCCATGTCATCTCCTGCAGCATCATATATACTCAAGAAAGGGAGAAGCAGAAGAGTCAGATCTTGCTGCAGACTACAAAGCACAAGGATTCCTTTCTGGAATTCCAGGTAATGGACAGACTCAGAGAAAAGCAAATTCATTACCATCACCTCAAGAGAACGGCTGACAGACTGAAGATGGAAAACCTGAGATACTTGCCCTCTTCATGCTAAGGGGGAAATTAAAGCACATTTTCAGCATCTAACCTTCAGTTTCAAAATGATCAGCTGATGGAAATTTCACTCCCAAGACCTTTTCCAGTTCATACACCATGCTAATTCGCCGAAAAGGAGGAGTAAAATCTATCTCATAAGCCTGTCCATCTGGACCGTCTGGATGATAAGCAATCTTGTAACCTCCAGTAACATGCTTCACCATCCCTACAAAAGAAAACTGAGGTTTAGAAAGCAACAAGAAGCTACTTAATATGGAATTCCTCTTGAAGAGTTTTTTGGAGATTTGGTTTTGTCTTTCTTTTTTTAATTACATACATCACCTGAAAGTAGTTTCTCTGTAATTTCCATCAAGTCATGATAATCCGCATAAGCCATATAGAATTCACAAGTTGTGAACTCAGGATTATGAGTTAAATCGATTCCTTCATTGCGGAACTGACGCCCAATTTCATATACTCTGTCCATGCCTCCAACCACCAACATCTAAACAAAAGGAAATTCTAGTAAAAACACTAACTTTGAACACCAGTACCTAATGAACACTAACTTTGAACACCAGTACCTAATGAACTTCATTCAAGACACATTTTTTTTTCTCCAATCCAATGAGCCAACTATTTTTCAAAAATAATCCTTTCTGCAGGTGGTTTTTTTTTTTTTTTTTTTTTTTTTTTACGAATGAGGAAAAAGGATTTAGAGAATATAGAGCTTGGCCCTGAGAAGCTTGTGTTTTACCTTATGATAAAGCTCTGGAGCAATTCTCATATATAAATTCATATCAAGTTCATTGTGATATGTGATGAAAGGCTTAGCTACGGCCCCACTTGGAATTACATTCATCATAGGGGTTTCAATCTGAAAAACAAAAACAACAACAAAATGAACACAACCCTGGCATAAATATTGCCAAGTTCTTAACTCAAATGCATGCTCTGGGTTAGTCTTTGGGTATTTCTATTTCTGCAGAAGAACCCTGTATAACAAACAACAAACCACAGCTAGCTTTCATGAGGAAAAAGAAACGAGAGGGAAAAAATAAAACAAAAAAACCCCAACATCTCTATACAGAGAACTCTCTTACAAGGCTTAATACCAGTCTTTCTTGGTATCTTTTCCAAATTATTGCTGATATTGTAAATTCCTTAGGATAATCTCAACAACAACAAAGATAACCCTGAAAGAAATTAAATACTGTGGTTACTACAACCTTGCAAAACATGAGCAATTTCAATACTGCTTTTGTAACAAAAAGTAATAAAAGTAAGAGTAATGTCTTCGAATGTGGAGCATTCAGAATTATTTGAGGAAGAGTAGAATATATGCATACAAGGACATTCATTCCAAATAGAAACAAGAATTTGCTATTTTTGTGTATATGCATATATATACACACATGTTCATAAATATATATACACACACAGAGAACGCCAGAGTCTAACAATTAATTTATGAAAAGATATGCAAATGCAAGTTTGTTTTTATTAAGACAATTTAATGTACGTACAGCTCCAAAAAATGTTACAAATTTACTTTCACACAAGCTGCATTTCCCTATCTGTTTAAAGGATGTGCAGCCATAGCCCAGGCTATGCATGATCAACCACATGAGAAAGGGAAGGAATCACCTGCCAGGCACACATACAAAATAAAAAACTATGAATGATGAAAGAACGGAGAGGCAGAATGATTTACAACGTCGACTTTGAGTGATGACCAGAGGGCCCCTATTCAGAGGGCTGGCCAAGGTGGTCAAACAAAACAACCATCTGCTCCTTTTCTCTGCCCAAGAATAGACAATTTTGTGATCAATTCTGCCAGAGATGTCTGGTTTAAACTGCTGTCCTGACAAACCAGCTTGGCTTGCACAGAGAACTTCACTCTGCTTGTCCTGAAATGCATCCTGTTACTAGCGCAGGATCATGAAAACAAGTACTTCACAATTCGCAACAGAACTACACAAAGTAGTGCAGAATAGGAAGCCTTCTATGAATTAGGAGGAAACTCGGGACTCTTGTGATAGAACGAAAGTCAGGGCAAAAACAGAAGTTTATAAGTGACAGAATAAGTGATTCTAGACCTTGAAACGAAGAGAAACTTTGTAGAATACGAATCAACATAACTCTCTAAAAAAGTATTTTGAATTAATACAATTCTCCAGATAGATCCACGCTATAAAACAAGCTAAGCAGTAGAGAACAGAAAGCAGTCATCATTCCAGACACTGATGAAATGAGAAACAGAGTTGAACTCATGAGAATCAAACTGACTCCAAACTAACAAGCCCTGACAACAAGCTGTACACACCTCTAAGAGTTTAGCTATATTTTTTCCAGTCCAGACAGCATAGTATCATGGCAGGGACACATACTATGCTATGTTGAACAATACACAGTGCAGCAGTTAGCAGTGGCTCATGGCTTCAATTAAGCTGTACCAACAGACCATTCCTAATCTTCTGCTTTGTATTCCCAGCATGCTCACCAAGCATAAATAACTTACTCCACTAATGAGTTTGTTTACAAATTATATTTCAGCTAGCAGAACATAACTTAAAAGTCAACAAAAAAAAAATGGATTCAACAGAGCACAACTGATACTATTTTCTAACATACTAGTTAGAACTATCTAACAGTAGTTAGATTAGTAGAATTATCTGGAGAGCAGATATTAAGATAGAATCAATTTTACTTACATTAAAAAAATCTGCCTTTACACTCCAAGGCAAAATTTAAAATACATTATTCCCCACCTCAAATTACTAAACCAACAAAAGAGCATCAACAGTTTAAAGTGATAGCTTGATAAAAGTTCTTTGAATTACACACTAATATCGCAGGAACAGTATTAACTCGAAAATAAGAACAAAGGAATATTCTCCATTATGTAAATATAATGACTGCAATAATCTTACTTATGTACACATTTCACATATGAGCTTGAATATGAGGTAACTCTGGAGCTAAGGAACTTCAAAAATATCTAGTGGAAGGAGAGAAATAAACCATGAAGACTTACCTCAAGAAAGCCCAATTCATCTAGAAAGCTCCGAATATATGTAATGATTTTTGCACGGGTTATGAATTTCTGCCTCACATAATCATTAAGAATTAAATCCAAGTATCTCTGACGATACCTAGTCTCCTGGAAAAAAAAAATTAGAATAAACAAAATGTGCTGCCAAAGAGAAAAATTAAAAAAGGGGAGAAGAACAAATCAAAACTAATGCACTGATACCATCAGCAGATACAAAAGGCCATCCATTCAGACCTTCTCTCAAATAACCTCCAAGAACAATAGATGTGATAGTTACCTTATCTTTGAGGCCAAAGTGAAGATGAGGCAACATGTGCAGGCATGGAGATAACAAAGTTATTTCATACGGAATAATACTCAGTTCCCCTTTCTTTGTTTTCCCAGGATTCCCCTGCACGCCAATAATGTCCCCACGACGAAGCTTGTTGTTAATACGGAAGTATTCTTCCTCTGACTTGTAGAGCCTGTAATTATAATAACACTTTAAGCAGTTTTGTTTGAAATCCAACTTTCCAAATTGTGCCCCGCAAGTCTCTTCCCAGACCAAATCCTTTAAAAAATATTTAAGAGGGAAGCCAACCACAATATCCTAACACAGTATCACCTGGCTGGCTAAGCCAATCTTCAGCTGATCAACTAGGCTAGAGAGCTGAAGGAACAGGATAACAAATGTAGATCACCAGGCTCAAGAGCATCATTTAGCTTAAAATGCTAGTGGGATTAATTCTACTTACCTGGAATTTGCCATGACCTGCAATTTGACTCCTTCACCTCGAAGGTCATAGAAGATTAGTTTGCCTCCAGAGGCACGCTTTGCATGGATACGACCTAAATACAGAACAAGAGAAAACACGATCCTAGCAGAAAATGCACAGGGCAAAAGCCACAGTATTGTTACTTGGACAAGGAATTGTCAGCTCTGAACCAATTACTAGCCATCAAAAAAAAAAGAAGCAATTAAAGCCTCAAAATTAATACCACTGCACATAAGGTTGTACGAACACAGAGTCATGGAGCCCAAACCATAATGTCCTGACCACCTACTTATCATGGAAGCTGCAATAGGTCCAAAGGGTCCTCTCTCTAACAGTCAAAATTCTGCTGCAGACTTAGCTTCATGAATGAGCAAAGGATGAACAGAATTAGGAAACAGATCACCCCATTTCTAAAAGCAGGTACAACTTGGCTTTACATGGTAAAAGACCATCTTCCATATCCCAGAACAACCTTTACCTGCTACTCTGACTGTAATGTCTGTCAGGTGATCTCCTGGCTGCAGGTGACTGTACTTCTCTATGAAATCTGAGAGAGATAAGTCCACGTGGAATTTGTGGGGATAAGGATCTTCACTGGTGCCCTTCAGCTGCTGGACTGCATGGCTACGGATCTTGTAATATTGCTGTCACAAAAATCAAACAAAACCAAATGATTTTGTCAAAAACTGAAAATATGTCCTAAGTTAAAACTTAAAACATAGCTGCCCTGATTTAGGAGTATGGAGGTCTCTCCCCTTCTAACCCTCTATTTCAGTATGACTGAAAAACCAAATACGAGTCAATAGCGTTTATTCTCAGATCAGCAGGATGCTCACATTTGGATCCAAACTTTCCTCATCAGCACCAATGTTACTCTCACAATCAGGAGTCACAGAAGACTTATCTGGATGCTTTTCATTTTGCTCTTTTTGCTTTGCCTCTTTTTCAGCTATTTTTCTCTCCGCCTTTAAACGTCTCTTCAGCTCACTGCAAAATAAATAAATAGATAGACAGATAGATAAATAAGGGAGGAGAAAACCAGTTACAGCAGGGATTTCTGTAGGGAAACACTGGTGGCAGGCTTCTGCCAAAAGTTCGGTGTATATTAACTCTGCTGCTACCCCACCCTGAATACAAAATAACGTCCAAGTAGCTCTACTCCTTAAAAGCAATATAACTCTTGGTAACCTAAGAGGAAGACGAGGCCTTCCCTCCCACACACGACAAGAAGCCGCGGGCCGCACACTGCGGCCGTGCCACGTGCCCGGCCCTTGCAAGGCCCCGCGGCCGCCCTGCAAGCGGCGCCGCCCGCTGGGGTCAGAGGCGGCGGCCCGGCCGAGGCGCCCGCGCAGACCCGAGCCGCTCCACCGGGCGCGGCTCCACGAGGACAGGGCGGGCCGGGCCCCGACCGCGAAGCACCGACCTGTTCTGGCCATGAAGCGCTCGCGGCCATCGCGGCGGCGCGGCCCTCCAGGCGCGGCCCAGCAGCCGCGCGGCGGCGGGGCCCAGCATGGCGCGGCGGCCGCAGCAGGTACCTGGCGAAGACGGACCCGGGCGGGTGGACGGACGAACCAACACCCCCCCTCCCGGTCCGAACCGGTCCAGCCCAGCCCTGCCCTCACTTTTTGCTGAGGCGCGACTCGTTCTCTGCGACCTCCACATTGCGCTCTGTTAAGGCCGCCATCTTCCCGCGCCGGGCGGGGCGGGACGCGCCTGCGCGGCGGCGGCAGCGATGGCGGGTTCCGGCGAGGAGGAGGAGGCGGCGGCGGCGGAGGGGGGTCCGTCGCGGACCTTGTTCCTCTGGGACGACGGCAGCCCCATGCGCTTCTACGTGCGGCCTGGGCTGGCCAAGCTGCGTCTGGCGCCGCTGGTGCTGGCGGGCGGCGGGCGGCTGTGCCGCGTGCAGGAGCCGGGCGCGGTGCTCCTGGCGCAGCCCGGCGAGGCGGCGCCCGGCGGCGCCGTCTCCGCCGAGTACGTGGAGGAGTGCGTGCGGCGCAACCGGAGGCTGCCGCTGGAGAGCTGGCGCCTGCCGTCCGCGCCCCCCGCCGCCGCAGCGGCCCCCGCGCCGCGCGGCCGTTTGGCCTTCACGGCCGCGGAGGACGCGGCGCTGCTGCGGGCGGTGCGCGGGCGGCGCGCGGCGCGGGCGAGCGGCACGGCGCTCTGGAAAGAGCTGGAGCGGCGCCGCCTGACGCGCCACTCTTGGCAGGCCATGCGCGACCGCTACCTGCGCCACTTGCGCCCCACGCGTGCCGCGCCCGCCCACGGTGAGCGGGGCAGTGGGGCCGGGGAGCGCCGGGACGGGCCAGGGGAGGGCGAGGGCGGCACGGTGGTGCTGCCGCGGCCCGTCGTCCACTCTCGCGTGTCCCCCCTCGCCGCAGAGCCCCGGCGCGCGGACGCCCCCGGGGAGCCCGCCGCGGAGCTGGGCATCTTCGCCGCAGCCAACCGGGAGTTTGAGAGCACCGAGGTAGGTGCAGGCCGGCAGCGAGGCTACTGCGCCCCGGGCGGGACTTGGCGCCCCCCCCATCCAGCGCACCGTATCGCCCGTTAACGGCAGGAGCCCGCGGGCCGAGTGCTCCTGTCCGCGCTCGCTTTGTCGGCCCCATCCCCTGCTCGGCCTTTGACTCGGGAACCAACCCCTCCTTGCTCGCTGCGTGCTGAGCTGGCCAGTGAGGCTCGCTAGCACAGGGTGGCCTTACAGTCACATCAACACCACCTGCTTTGCCTCCTATACTTGATTTACATTCCTCCTTATGTCCCATACTTTTCCACGACCTTATACATCATTGCATACAAACACAATGTCTTTTTAATCGTTAGATTTCATTGTACCTAGTAATTATTGAGTGGCATTGTACACTGTGGAGTAAATGTTTGGGTAGCATAAGATATTTTTGCAGAATAAGCATCTCTAACTGATAACTATTTCTCCTACTTTTAGTCAGAAAGCGATGCCTCTGACGTTTCAGAAGGATTCGCTTCAGAAAACGGAGAGGGAAAGTCCACAGAAGAGACGGCTTCTCCTTTGAAAATGGGAGAGCAGGACTTGGCTCTCCCTGATACTCAGCTGCAAGAGGAGGAAAGACAAAAAAGCATTTGCCCATCTGCTGCTGCAGTAGGAGAGGCAGTGAAAACTATACAGCACTTAATGGAGAAGTTCAGTATGGACCTGCTCACTGTGACCCAGGCCCTTCTGAAGAATACTGGTGAGGTGGAGACTACCTTCAACTTTCTGCAGACAGGACAGCGCTTGGACGGGTACCCTGTGTGGAGCAGAGAAGATGACTTGGAATTGCAAAAACATGATAAAAATATCAGAAACAAACTGATAGCAAAATTTGGAGCTGAAAATGTAGCAAAAAGAATAGCATTTAGGAAGAGTTAGAAAGTAAAGTAGCAGAGAGTGGCTCATTTTGGACTGTGCCAAGGACTTATACAAGCAGAGTCATTTTGTATGTGCCAATGTGATGGAAAAAAACAGTCTTCTGAAGTCTCACAAATAAATGAACAGGCTTTTATAAATATATAAAGGACTTTTTCTTTTTTGATTTTGTAATAGTGAACATGCTGAAAACTTTAAAAATAGGTGAAGAAAGATGCTGTGCAGTATAGATAGCAGGTGTACAATTTCAACTTGTAGGTAAAAGAGCTTTTTGTTTTCTTTGTTGGTTTGCTAGATAAACCACCTGTACATTGCTGCATGGGAAGGTTTTTGAGAGGGAGAGCACTGAAGTGTGTGAACAAACCCTGTTCAGTGCTCTGATCTTTCACTGCATTAGTTATCTATAGCAGTGTGCGCTTTGTTATGTATCTGTCACTGAATTCCCAGGCTGATCGTCTAACACCCTGCTCTGGAAAACGTTTTATTGGTTACCTTCACAGGCCAGTAGTCAGCTATCTTGATGTCTGTTTTAACAAAAAAGCTCCATGTGCCTAAACGGCTCTAGGAGAAAAAATATATATATATATATTTTGGGGGAAAACGTTACCTGTATATTGTAATTGTATGTATTTAAGTTTCTGTATGCATCCCCCTCTTACTACACTAATTTCTATGGGAAAATTTGTGTTACTATTTGTAGAATTACTTAGCATCACTTTTCACAAATGCCTCCTAGTCAGCGGGGGATATACTCTGTAATTCTTCTTTGGGATTAAAAATAGATAAGTGTCTTCATATTCCAGATAAACTCATTTGTGAGATGAAACAGGACAAAGCAAAATGTGGTTTAAGGAACCAGCAGATCTTCCAGCTTCCAAACTTCTATTACATTTGTTTTATTTCCCTCAAAAGATGAAGGCTTTTCAGTTTTGCTTGACACAATACTTGCCCAATCTACATTCAAACAAGCAGCAGAGGTGTTTGTTTCAGCTTGAATTTTAAACTGCTGTCCCGGCTCTGTCCCAAGTTATCACCCCACCTGTTTATTTAGGTGGAATCCCCTGAATCAAAGGGAATTTGATTTAGAAGGAACATACCAAGCGATTCCCACTGTCCTGAACATACCTTTCCAGTTGCAGCATTTTTATCAAGGAATCTGTGTCCTTACGTTGTCTTTAATTTTCGGTCACAGCATAATTCTTTTCTCAGTCTCAAATGAGGTCTGTGAGATTTCCTAGCAGGAAGGAATCATCACTAGTGTTGAAAACTAGAAGGCACGATTGTGTCAGCAGAAAAATAAATGAATTCACGTAGTCCCTGTACCGAAACCAATGGGTCCCTGTACCGAAACCAATAATGTTTTATTTTCATCTATAGCAGATTTATTCTATTCTCCCATTATACGGTAAGTGAACCAACATTTTTTCCCAGCATTGCTACCAATGGTGGATCTTCATGGACAGGAACAGAAAAAAATGAAAAACTGGGTTAGAAAACTCAGCCATTCACAGAAGGCATTTTTCCAGGAACCAATATCTGTCTGTTCATCCTTATGTCTCTTCTGGCGTTAAATAATACAGTAGCTGCATGACTAGGACAGCTCTCTGGTCATATCTCATATTTTTCATATCTTCATGCCACTTCTTTTGCGTGCAGTTGCTCTGCATGGCTTCACTAGTATTTAGCTGTGCTCTGTGAATGATTTGTACTCTCATGTCTGGTCCTGCTCCTTGGGCATTTGCTCCCATCTGCACGTACTTCCTCTCTCTCATAAGCCCTGAGCTTTATATGGAAAATGGCCTTGCATTACTTCAAGCTACCCAGTGGCTGAGCCTTTGGGAGCCTTTCCAAGACAACATGCTTGCCTGGCCTTGGAGAAGGATGCTGCTCTGCTGGGAAAGCAGTCATACATGTGAACAGGGCCTCATGGCACTCTGTTCCTGTGGTAACAGTCCTTTTACAGTCCACACGTGTGTGCAGTCACTTGCATACATATATGCATGTACCTCTGTTCTCTTTTGCTCTAGCAAATAGTTCTGCATGGTGCTCGGAGAGCAGCTTTCCTGCCTTCATAATTTATCACTCAGAGGAGTTCTGGGCAAACAAAAGATTCAATGACATATTTTTCTGTTCTTCTTCGGACTGAACTAGCCGATAGCCCAGTAAGTCCATTGCATCCTTGCACACATTTTGCACTTTTTCTATTTTCTGGAAGGGAAGGGTCTTCCTCCAGGCCTGAGATACACTCACTGCATCCCTAGACTCAATGTCAAAGGCCTGTGTACCTTGTCCCTTCCCATGGGTTATGTTGTGAACCCACCTCTGAAGCTCTGGTGTGAAGTGGAGCTCTGCAAACTGATACATCTGAGCAGCCTTTGCTAGCGGATCTCTGACAATGTCTTCATAGCGAACCAGCAGGTAACGGTCCTTGAGGAAGCTAGGAACGGTCTGGCTGCCTGCTTTGTAAATCTCAATGTGGCTCTTACAAATTTCCTGCATTGTGTTGTAGGGTCCCATCTCTCCCTTTGTCTTCTGGGTTCCCACAACAATATTGCTGTCACGTGTAAGATCAGCCACTGTATTCTCCCGGGACCTGAAAACAGCACGAGGATCACGTACCAAGTGAATAATTTTGAGGTTCAGAGAAGGATCGGTGAGAAGCGGGTAGAGAACCTTCAGGTCAAAGAACCGGACCTCCTTGATGACAATGTGGCTATAGGTCTTGCAGGCTTCCTCCACCTTGCTGAATGGGTATCGGCCACAGATTGTCCTGCAGTTGCCCGCAGTTATGATGTCACTGCGGCTGAATGAATCACAGGCAGGAGGGGAGCACAAAGCCCGACTTGTCTCCCACTTAAATAAATCAGACTTTTTCTTCTGACTAGACATGTAGGCATCAAACACAGACATATCACACAGAAAGACAGATCTGACTAAGTCCCGCACTGCCATGTGCAAGACTTTGGCACTGCTCTGGTACATCGTGACCCACACGTGCCACGCAGGTTCCATCAGATAGAAGACACTGGGGTGCTGGCTGAAGATCTGTCCTGTGAAGGAAGATCCTGACCGCCAGGAGGACAGGATGAGGATGTGGACTGGAGATTGTTTTTCTTCCATGGGGGCATTGTTGCTGCAGGGTAGGAAGAGGAAGTAGAGCACACCAAAGGACAGAACTGTAAGAATCATGAGCACCTGCACCCCTTTAAACTTCATCATGACGACAAGGGACCTGCGAAGACAGACAGAGGAGATTCACCTTCACAAGGTCACAAGGAAGGCAGGATGTGGCGCACTGGGGAACCTGCTGGTCCCTCTGCAGGCCTGAGGCTTTGGGAGACCACCACACCAGCAGTGACACTGGGACAGCTAAGGAAAAAGTTGTCTTTAGAAAGGACACAAATGTTGTAGGGCTGTAACTTTTCTGTAATGAAAACCCTGTTTATTAGTAAGTCATTCCAGTGATTTTTTAGCAGATCACAAACAAAAAAAAAAAAAAAAACAAAACCAAAAAGCTTGTCTTGACCTTTATCTAAGTTTAAGAGATACTGCTGCATATTCAAATGATTCAGTACAGATGAAAGTGCAAACCATCCCTGCAGACATACTACTGGAAATTTTTATTGAGGGAAGATGGAAGAAAAAGTTTTTGTCCAGAATAAAACAGTTCCATGTTGTTACCTCTGGCTGTGAACATGTTTACACTTGCCTCTTTTTTTCTTTTTTTTTTTTCCTCCAGGATGTCATAAAAATACAATGTAAACTTCAGTTTCTTTTCCTTTTTTAATAAATATATTTATGTATATGAATACACTTTCAGGAAATATTTGTTGTCATCACAGACATATGTATCAAAGGAAGTCATCTGACACTGTAATATACCTAGGTATATCATCATCTACTCCACAATCATAGCATGAGACAGTTTTGCTAAAAAGACCCATAAGGCTCTTTCATCCACCTCTGCCTAGGTGGGTTCCCCTCCAGCTTGCCCCTTTCTTAGCCTAATGCCTTCTTAGAAATCCTCAGTTGATGCTATCACTTCCTTCGCCCCCACTCATCCTCAGGTCTCTCATGAGATGAGGTGCAGTGCAACATGCCAGGCTTAATGAAAGCCCTGCCCAGGGCTTTGGCACCAACCCCCCACGCTGGGTGCCTGGAGTGATTCATGGTCAGAAAGCGCCCGGAGCTGCTGTGCTGTCTGGGGACAATTCTCACAGGAGCACAGCAAGGGCCCGCAGGAGCGCACTGACAGGGATGGGATTTAGGTGAGCCCAGAAGGACTCAGTAGCAAAGTGAGCATTAACGCACACTCTGACTGCAGCTCCTCCCTTGTGAAACCCACCCAAATAGGTGAGTGTGCATTGCACCACCTGCCTGGGCACCCGCCATGCTCCTGAAAGTACCATGAACACACAGGGTGCAGCCAGAGCCTTCCCCTGCCGACCGTGCCAGCCAGCACTTGATCTGTGCTGTGGCAGAACAGACCTGTTAAAACGTGAAAGCATTCGGAGTCAAAACTTCCACCAGCTCTCCCTTGTGCCAGACCTCAATTCCCTCAATCCACAAAGCTTTCAGGATGGGCTGCATAGCAGTGAGGATGCAAAATGCTGCCCCTCCCGTGGTTTCAGTTACCACAGCACTAATGTTCACATTTCCAGATACAGTCTTACTCCAGCATATCTGCATGAGTTTGCTTGTTTGGTTCACATACTTGCTGTGCTTTCTGTTCAAGCCAGGGCATACTGGGCAAAAACGATAATGTCTCAGAGCCAGAGCAAAATCTGGCACAATAGGTAAGCCTAGTTACGACCAATAAGAGCTACCATGACATAAGTTTTATTTTAGTAAGAAAGGCTAGGATTGCACAAGGATCATCTTCTCCCTCAACTTACAGGTCAGGGTGAACCACTCAGCGATAACCACATTGGCTGTCTTGAATAAAGCCCATCTGAGACACCTTAGATATTTCACAAGCATACAGACCATCCCTCTGACCACTTCTGGTGTGGGTCCAAGAAATGGCCTTCATGTCAGGTTGCAATGCAAAGGGAACTTCCTCACTCTTACACAAGAAGCATTTCTAGCCCTGACCTGTCTGCCCCAAAGGGAGCAGGAGAGAGACTGAAGTGAGCTCTGAGTCCCTAGTGAAATATAAGACAGGAGCAGCAAAGACAGACAGAAGCTTTATCAGGCATTTTCTAATATGAAAAGAAAGCTATTTGCATGACCTTATTCTTTAGCCTCCTCTGCTCTCAATCACAGAATTTGGAATGTTTCTAAACTAGCTTTTAACACCCTTCCCCCTGCCATGTATCAAACATAAAAAAATTACAAGCAGAGCAGCTCAAAGTTCAAAGCACTTTGCATTGCAAAGGTGAAAAATGAAGCCCTCACAGAGGAGCAATGATGGAAAAGTGCAGATCCAAAAAGACACATTGTTATCAGCTGGTGAGAGCAGAGAGAAGAAAGAACAAGAAGCATCACATGTACTCAGGAGAAAGAACAGAAACTACTGAAAAATGTCCCCATTGCAGAGTCTCCCACAGCACAGTTAGGAGAGGGCAAGGAATTGAGCAAGGAACTGCCTGCCCTGAGCAGCAGGAGTCTATCCAACAAACTAATAGATTTTCAATTGTCTTTTTTTTCTTTTTTTTTTTTCCTTTTTTTTTTTTTTTTCCTTTTGGATACATACAGTGGCATCAGATAGGCTTGATCCTGGCAAGGAAAAGGTAGTACAGAAAGCAGCACCAGAGAGACCTACTGACCAGGAGCACAGCAGCACTTGCCCAGCACACAAAGTTCACTACTCTGCATCAAGCTCTGGGGAGCACACACATATCCCTCCATGCTGCAATGGTACTGCTGCAGCAAAGAGCATCTATACCAAGGCCCTGGGCTTTGAGGCTGCTGCTGATTGCCCACAGGTTTAACTTATCTATCTTCAATTTGACCTAAGCAGCTGCAGAATTAGCAGTGACATCTGCACATTCAGGTTTGCTGTAAAGCATTGAGAAGACATTAGGAAATCTGTGTGAAGCGAGAACTATTCTTCAAGCCAGATCAGCAGCTTTTGCCCTCACAGGAAATCTTTACTAGCATCAATATGTTTAAACATTATGATATTACAACCAACTTTTACAAACATTATCTCCCTATTCAGGCTGCATGAGTAGCAAACACAGCTCTAGGCAACACAGCATCCACAATAGATATCAAGAAGTGGTTGGAAAATGTCACCTTAACATGTGTTCTTGCAGTGTCATCAGATATGGTCCAAATAAGGGTCCTTTCTGCTGCCCTGCACCCATGCTGTCCTTCTACATGCACTCCACTGCAGTCATACAAGCCCTGTGCAGTCACTATGGGCAGGCAGTCTCCAGGCCAGGCTCTCACACATGTGTTGAGCTCTTACCTCTATCGATGTCACCTGCTCCCTGGATTTGTGCAAGCCTGTCCTGACTCTAAGACTTATGGTTTCACAGGGCCCGCCTACTTCAACCTGCCTTACAGGACAAAACTCCACCCAGCAGAAGGGTGGATGGAGCTTCTCAAAAGGATGGGAATTATCAGATCCTGTTGTTAAAGGAGAAGTGCCAGGAAACGCCCAAGTGCAACTGAACGGAACTATTACCTCAGATATCATTTTCCATTGCAGGCCCCAAGAGACTTTGACAGATCAAACGCAGGGACAAACAGGACACCCTAGAATCACAGAACCATTATGGCTGGAAAAGACCTTGAAGATCGAGTCCAACTGTAAGCCCTTCAACATTATCCTGCTAAACCATGTCCCTAATTGTCTCATCTACACAATTCTTGGACACTGCCGGGGGTAGTGGGGCCAACCTTGTTGCAGTAAGGACAAAGTCATCCACTAGGAAGGCAAGGTGGGGAATACTGGCCTATGTTTTTTCGCAGTCAGGGCTGTCTGCTAATGGTTTACATAGTGCTGGAGCTATGGTGAAACTGCGCTGGGTCAAGTGGGGCAGAAGTTGAACTCCAGAGAAATGGGTGGCAGCCTGCAACCATACAGAGACAGTGCTTTGGATCACTCCTACATCAGGTCTCACTTTCCCTGTCTCACCTGCTGGTGAGGTGTTTACCCTCTCTTTATGGTATCCTCTCTCCCCAGGGATCCGAATGTGCTGCTCTGAGAACTAGCTGAACATAGGAGACATCAGAAGCAAAAAAATCCAGGCGAGGTTGGTTCTCCCAGCAGGAGGGAAAGCCTGACTGGGGCAGGTCACGTTCCCTTTCCCTGTGCTGTGCTGCAGACACAGATGGTTATGCCCTGGTAACCCTGGTTTGAGAACCAAGGCGAGAAGCTGGCAGTGGCTCTGGAAGGGCCCTGCACAGGGAACCATACAATGGTCACTGTGGTAGGGCTTTCAGTTATGCATACTACATCATCCGCTGACAACTTGACACCTCGACACCTCTGGTAAGGACCTACCTGTAAGTTAGTGAGTGTCGCAGGTTTGCACTCCAGGTTTGCAATGGTGCTGACACATCTACATGGCTCTTCCTGGAACCTTATTCTTCCCTGCTCTGCCTGAAAGTTGTCTGCCCAAGATATCCCCATCCTTTGACCCAGTATCCAGGTTCCTGGTCAGAGTTGAACACTGCTGTTCAGTCTTCTCTTTGCAGGAGTTTTTTAGTTGCATATATCCCAAGTACCAGCAGCTTGGCCCATCTTTCCAACCAGCAGCCTCTGCAGCATGAGCAATGTAGAGGGGAAGGAAGAAGAATGCTCCCTCTTCACAGGACATGGCTGGGGAGGTGCCCTGCTCTGGCATGCTTCCTCCCCTGAGACCTGTGGGAAGTCAAGGAGGGATCCGCTGGCTCCTGAACAATGGACACAGTTCTCCCTATACATCTGACTCATAAGATTTAGGTGACAGATGAAAGGAGCAAATGGCAGTTAGCCGAGTTTAAATGTTCACTGTCAGTCACTTCTGTGTCCTCAGGGACCGTCAGTCTCTGCCAGCTACCACACACAAGGAGAGGGCCCAGGGGGACGAGAGCAGGTACTGGCAAGGTTCTGGCTTCATCTGCACCACCCTGCAGCTGGACACCTGGTTCAGAAATGCTTCCACATTACAGCCATGCTGGGAGCTGCCTGCTCTACCTCTCCTTGTATGTAGCCACAGTGAACACACAATGTCTTTGGAAACATTTGCAGGCTCCTGCCTATTCCCAGAAACCTTGCTTCAGCACAGTCCAGGTGACTCCCATCCTTCTGGGGAGACAGACATCACACTTAGCAGAGCTAAATACACGTGGACAGGCCACTTGCTACTGCTGACATACCAGAGGACACAGGCTTTATTACTGGTTTTAGGCAGAAGGCCTGCTCCTCTATGCTATCGGGTTCTCCTGTGCTGTACACCTTGCTTCCACATCACTCAATGGCCAAGTGCATTTCTGCTTTTTACACTCCTTCTTCAGTCAGAGGTGCTTTCTGGGCACTCAGAGGCTACTGAACCCTGTGAACTGCCCATGCAGTGAGGTTCTCCATCCCTTATACATCAAAGAGGGCAGGGAATGCAGCTGCTGGTCAAACACTGGATGTATAGGAGCAGAAGTGTGATGTCTATACTCATTTCTGTTAGAGAAGGTACCTCCCAAGTGAAAGCAGTATTTGCTCCACGTGGCTTCTGCAGCAGTCCTAACTCAGGACCAGCACACTTTGAGGAGTCTGTCATCCAACAAGAGTTGTGCAGGCATAGGCCTATGCTATGCTATGCTGCACGTTCAGCTTGTCTCTCAGGCTGGTGCTGTGCCCTTGACTGCATGATAAACTTAGTTTGCTAATTGTTAATGCCAGGTCTTCTTTAATTGCCCCTGCAGAGGAGGAGAGAGACAGGAAGATGTGGAGTAGTCCAAACTCATTGAAATCCATCCAATTACACCAAGAATAAACTAATGAATATTAAAGCATGAAGGGAGTTGAAGAACTCTCTCAATAAGTTTTTGAACCTTGCAATTGGAAATCTATCCACCACTGCCAATGCTAGTATGGATTACAAGAGTGCCCCACTGAAATGTAAATTGTAACTTTTCACTGCTATACTAGAACAATTCTCACATTCAATATTTATTTTACTTGTCTCTATTCTTGCATATTAATTGCAGAAATTGCTCTGTAGATAAGAATCTTGTAGCTAAAAAGCTTAAGACATACTTGCAAATTACAATATCTTTAGATATCAGCTATATGCAAGTCCACCTGATATGGTACAACTTAAGGTTCCTGGAACTGAAAGCTCATAAGATTATCTATTCTATCTTCTTGCCCCTACTGGGCCTAGCTCAAATAATTCATATTTTAAGCAATGCCACAAGGAATATGTGTGCCTTTCTTACTGGCATCTTACGCCCTAGAGCACTACAGCCTCTGGAAGAAGGAGACAGAGACAAACGACTAACACGATGGTCTTGGACATCTCCTCATGTCCAAGTGTTCTCTGGCACACACAGGCTGGTTTGTTCCCAGTCAAACATTGCTGCAGCCTTTCCCTTACGTTTGCTTATAAGTTTTAAAGTTGTTATCCCTTTAAAAACAGTGTAATATAAAATGGCTTATCTGAATTGGCACAATTTAGTCCCAGAGCTGAACGTGAATTTACAGCTTGCTCTTAAAGCCCTGTAAACAATTCTCCACCCGCCCAATCAGACAAGTAAATCCTGACTTGCAATTGCAATACCACTGTAAGTAGTTCTTTTATTAAAGAGCCAAGCTACACTTAGGAGAAAGGAATGTATCCATCATCATTCAGCAGATGGTCTATAAAATGTGTTGAAGCAGACAAACTGGTAAACCACGACCAAAGACAAGAGCATGATCAACAAATAGGCAAAGCCAATGGCTATAAACTATGTAAATGTTCAAAATGCATTTTACAGATAAGCTGGGTATTGTTTTTCATGGGAAAATCTTTGCATGTATGGAAACAGAACCTGAGTTTTTACATAGCAATGGGCTAAAATATACTTCTTCAGAAAATGGAACTTAAACTTTTCCCCCTTCACTGAAGGAATATCAGAGCAAATTAAAATGTGTATTTATTTCCTAGTGTTTCCTCACAGTAAGATTATATATATATATATATATATAAAAAAAGATATATATATATGTATATCTTTTATTTTTCCACAAAATCAACCAGCAGAAGTGGGAATTAACACCTGTGTTATAGAAACAGCACTCGTAAGACACTACAACTTTCTGAAGGAAATGGAAGAGTTTTATGAGCGGTTTAATACCTTTATCAATACCACTGTCAGTGAGAAAATGCACTCTCAACATTTTTGCCGAATGCACTCTCAACATTTTTGCAGTTTATACCAACTGAGGGGCAGGAGCCTGGCATGCTGGAGTGCTCCTTGAAGCACTTCCTCCATGCTAGAAAAATGGACTGACATGAACCTCATGTTGCCCTGCCTCTCTAGCTGTAAAGGAACAAAAAAAGCACCAATGCATGTTGCTTGCAAGGATGTAGCAGTCTGGATACAAAAAAGACATCAAACTGAATCACAAGTCATTAGCAAGTGCCATGAAATCAGCATAGCTGCATGAAACCAACTATTTGCTTTGTTTCCAGATCAGAGAGTTGAACATGAATCTAACATATTGTTTAGGAAAGCCTTACACCTTATCCACACGCTAGAATCTGTGCATCTCAGTTAACATGACATTTGCTTCTCTCTCCATAATTCAAACTGAATCAGTAGGACCTTTTGACTGGAGATTTTCTTTTTCCATTAATCTGTTTTTTACAAGATAGTGAGTGCTTGCCATACAATGTCTAAAGCAGTGTCACCTATTAGTTCGGTGACTAATTCAATGAACAAATCACTCCATCGCATCAGGAACAACGGATTCTTATTTACTTTCTGGTCTCTACCTAAGAAGCTGAAAACTTTTCCATAATCACACAATCCCTCACTGAACTTTTATTCTAATACCAAGGAGACCTGTGAATGTGATGATATGCACGTAACTAAAGTCTTCACTATAGGTGAAGGTAATACCTCTAGGAAGAGGCCCTGGGACCTGGGACCTGAGACAAGCCATTATACTTTAACCCTCTGTCATTACTTGTCAGTTTTACACATGCTTGACATTTGTGACATTTACTAGGGCTTCTATCCTTTGTGACCAATGGACATTAATACCTGTGCTCTGCCAATCCGTGGTCATCAATGCGGTCATCAATAAATCTCACCCACTGCCTAGTACCAGGAGCTGTAGTTCCGTAGTTCCATAGTTCCTTTTTTTTTTTTTTTTCCCTGTTGTTGTTGCTGATTACTTGCCTTAATAAATAAACTTCATGGTCATATCTATCTGACATTATTCCATTTCCTACCCAGGCTGGTAGTCTTTAATGTCACCTACTTTCCATTATTTGAATTAACATTACAACTTTCTCCTTACTATTAAGACTTGTACTCACTGATGTACTTCAATCTTCTGCTTTACTTTTGTCTACCTAATTTTTCATTTTCTTATGGAATGACATAATAAGGCATCCTACTATGGATGGGGCAAATAAAGCGATGCTCTAGAAATATCTGAGGAAAGATTCAGTGCTGTTCACTACAGTAATTATATGAAATTACTCCTGCACACTCAAAGGCAGTCTGTTCAGGTGCAGGAAATAGGGATCAGTAACTCGGGATGGACATTCCTGGACTACGTTCCTATGTTTTACAAAATAATGCAATGGCAATGCTCATTTATCATCATCACTGCACTACAGGACTTGAATATTTGAAGCACTGAGGGAAAAGAAAAACGGGAGCTCAAAAGAGAAACAAGAAAGATTATATCAGTTTTTGTAAATAAGGCTCTAAGAGTGAGATCGCTTAACACTTTACCAACACACTACATAAAAGAGAAAAAATAGTAAAAAAAAAAAAAAAAAAAAGAAAGAAAAAGAAAGTGCATTCAACTATTGGTTTTGCCTCACTGGTGATATTTCTGTCTTCCTTACATAAGTAGATAGTCTAAAACCCAACATGAGCACCTGCACTGAAGCCCAAGGTCGAGTGGGACAGCAGAGAGGGGCAGTGCAGCACATGCATAGCCTGGTAAGTGCAGGAAGCCCCGTGCAGGCACCGACTCCTCCTGCCAGGCATGCAAGAGCGCTGTGGAGTCTTGATACTGACGGGGCTCTAAGAGGCACTGACCCAGGCATACAAGCTAACGCTAAAGTCGCGTGTGGCAAAGCCAAGGCCCAGTGGCGGACTGGGCTGCCAGCTGCATGCAGAGTGTGTGCAGGCAGCCCAACACGGACTGCCATGTGCCTCCTCTTTGCTCCCCACCATCCTGAAACTCCTTTCCTACTGTGGAGGCTCTGTCTGGGCTGCACAGCACTGCAATGGCTCCGACACCAAGGGTTGTGTCCCGGGTACACCTGCCAAACACCATCTGGCTGGGGGAACCAACAGACACTTTAGTCAATTTTACCCTCCCACAACTATACAAACACTGCTCCGGTTTCCCCAGAAAATGCTGTTTCCTGGTCATTGTTTCCTCATTACTTTATTGGACTGTGACTCCAGCAGCGGTGCTGTAAAAGGCTCACGTCTGTGCTGGAGGTGTTGCTACAGGGGAGTGACCCACTTCCCTCCCGCCGAAGGCCCAGGGGCACCTGCACGCAAGGCAATGACAAGGCTTGACCTTCCTGCTTTGGAGTTTCCTTCTCAATTTGCCAAGCTGTAACCTGGACTGGGCCTGCTTTCTGCAGGCTGCAGCGAGCATTTCGGAGCGCAAATCCGTGGCAGTCCTGGCACCTGTTGGGAACGGCCCTGCTCTGCCCAGACACGCTGCGAAGGGCCTGAGAGAGCTGCAGAGGACTCTTGCGACAGGCCCTGGGGGCCCTGCTCTGGAGGGCTGCAAGGCCTTCTGGGGTGTCCATTGTGAGTACAGTCCCCTGGCTTGGGGACGCTCTGCAGCCTGCTTGGAGACTGCACCTTGGAGTGCCTGGCAAGGGGTGGGGTTACACCCTAGGGTGCAGAGTTGCTCAGTGGCTGTGCCTTGGGGTGCCCAGGGCTGCATACAGTCCTGTGGGCCAGGCAGACTGCATGTTGTCTATGAGGGGCCAGCCTCTGTCAGTTCCTGGCTGAACCATCACACCAGGGTCACAGCATAAGTACTGACACATCAGAATGTTTATTAATAAAAAAAGATAAAATAACTTACTCCCTTTTTCTGCACAAAGGGTAGAGTATAAAGAGCTCTGCCTTCTCAAGATGCCCAGAAAAAGCAGGATGTCAGGCAGTTTGTTCCTTGCCCTCGGAGGAGACTGCTGTCTCCTGCCCTGTGGCACAGCCTAGCGCAGGTGCTGCCAGCCATGAGGACCAGAGCCGGAGGCTGCTCATCGCCCTTGCGGGTGGTTGTGGCAGGGCAGCCGTGCTTGCCTGCCCTAGCTGGTTCAGGGCTGTGGCAGACCTGTGGGGAAGGTGCAAAGGTGAAGTGTATGGGGAGCACCAGCACTGGGTGCCAGGGGCCTGTGAGTGACAGCGTAGGAGGAGAGAGAACGTCTGCTTCTTCCCGTGGTGCTGAGAGGGGCTGCAGAGGCACAAATGGTAGAGCCACAGGTTGGCTACCATCTGCAGGCAGCGGGAGGTTGGGGCCAATTGGGGGCAGCTCGGCCTTCTCCACTGCCACCTCACACAAGGCTGGGCCTGGTGGAGCTGGAGGTCATAGTGGTTACTTGTCACACTCCATGTCCTGGGCCCCCTCAGCACCCTGGTAGTGCATCTCACAGAACTCCTGGATGCGGCTGCAGGCCTCCAAGATCATCTCCTCAGGCACTGTGATCACCACGCGGAAGAAATTTGGGTACTCAAAGCACTGAAACGAGAAAGGGTAAGGCTGGCAGATTAGCTGTAGTGCCTGGGTCTCACAGTGCTGGTGGTGGCCTTGTCAGGGCCATCTGATGAGTTAGCAAGTGAAGACAGTCAGCATGGGTCAGAAACTAAGGACTGTCTCTGGCCAATTTGGGAAGAACAGAGCAACTCTGGAGCTGGGAAGACCAAGGAAGCTCTGTGGAGGGCTGCTGGTGATCCAAGGACTGCCAGTCTCCACTCCACCACATACCTGGAGCTCAGAGCCAGCAGGTATGCACTGCTATCCTGGACACTGCACTCTCACCCTCTGCTGTTCCCTCTCCCCACGCTTCAACCCTGCAGCTCCCTGCAGCTCTCAGAGCTGGACTCACCGTGGCCGGCAGACAGAATACAGACTGCTCAGAGATGAGCCGCTCAGTGAACTCCACATCGTTTTCAAACTCAGGGAAATGCTCCATCTCAATCCCAACCTACAGCAGAGAGATGAGACATGGCAACAAAGGGCACCATCATTGTCAGCAATGTCCTTGCTTAACCACATGGCCCGAGAGCTGCTCATCCTTCCCAGCTACCTATCCTCAACAATTCTTGTTCATCATTTGAACTGACTGGAATATAAAACAGAAACATTTTAATGAAAATTGAGGATTCTTTAGGAAGCATCAGCTGCCCAAAGCACCTAATTTCGTCTCTAAATCTGCAGTTTCACAGTAAAGGATAATTTCAGTCAAAAGTTGATTGCAAAGATACAGGGAACAATCAGTAATGAAAAGCAATAAATAAGACATTAAAAAACAACTTCAAAGAGAAATGCAGTTAATGTGCATTAGTAATTTTGTCATGCCAGAAACTCAGAGATAAGCGAGACTGAAGACAAATTAATGGGTAAAAAAAGATAATAAGACGCTAATACTAACAACAAAATACATCCTTGCAGTGAAATACATGAGGATGATAGAATTGATAGATGATGTAGAAAGGCTGAAATGCTCAATAAATATTTCTGCTCTGCATTTGGAAAGAGAGAAGCTGTTGCCTTTCATATAAGGATAGTGGCATTCTGACCATCTGGCATGTCTGGTTTATGACCAGACATGACTTTAAAATATCTCAGGGAAAAAAAATTAAATAAAAAAGGCCAGAGACCACTTACAAACATTCTAAATGAACACATGGACGAAACCTCTCACCAGATGATTTCATTTGAAATAAATGTTCAGATATTCCAGAAATGCTAAAAGTCTGAGAGAATGTTAGTGCCGTGACATTACACAAACAACACAAGCAGAATGACCCATGGAACTCGGAGTAAAACCTGGAAACAGGGCCAAGTATCTAGAGAACATGAGATTGACACTGCAGTATTCTCCAGCTCTGATTCCAAATTTTCAAAAGTATTGAAAACTTGGAAAACTGTAAGAGACAAAATATTTCAAAAATATGTTAGAGACTTTAAGGTCTCTAACAATCTCTAACAATCTCTAACAACTAACATGTTGAGCTTGTTGAGAAAGAAAGTGGAAATTTATCCATTGTAGAAGGTAAAAAAAATATATTAGGCATGGAGAAAGGCCAAAAAAAGAAGCAACAGCACAGACAGGAGATGGACATGCTAGTAGGAAGAAGGTAGGTGTGGTAGGTATAGTAATCTGACATGGGCTGCAGGGACTTCCTGTCTTCCAGCGGGTATTAAACCCACGTGAAATAGCATTGCTTTGCCAAGTCCCAGCTACTTAGCTCTATATAAAGACAAGAAGGTAAAATGTACTGGCCACTGCTGTCTGTGCAGTAAGCCTTTACTTACCATGAGGTACATGGCTCCTGCAGGCTGGACAGGCTGGAGGCCAGGGATAGCTGACAAGGCAGCATAGCAAAGGTCAGCATTGGACTGCAAAGCAGAAAGGAGAAAGGTGAACACAGGAGAAATTCCAGGAAGAAGCTCAGCAAATGGAAGCCAAGCTCCAGGCCAGGACCACAGATGGGTTTGCTCCCTGCAAATAAAGGGGCAATGAACGCAAACAGCATTGTTGATCATGGCCTTGAAATGGCAAGTGTGACTGAACTGAGCTCAGCGAGCTCATGCCCCCCGTGTCTACCCATCTGACCCTGCTCTGCCTGGAGGGCTGCCTGAAACTTGTCACAGCTGATATTTCTGCCCTGCTTACTTTGTCTCATGCTGGAATTGGATTTGTTGGGCCCTTCTGGTCACAGACAGGACTTATGCCTTGCACTTGGAAACACGGGAGAATGGACATCGCTCCCCCCGAAAAACAATTCATGTTCAGACTTTGCTGGTCTGTTACTGCCTATTTACCTTGAGGATGCTGAGCGTGTTGTGGTAGAACTCAGGGGGTGTTCGATCCAAGATATGCTCCAACGCTCCCTGGACAATTGTACAAGGTCCTAGGATCCTTTGACTGAGTCTTAGAAGGCCATCCCTGATCTGAAACAAACAAATAAACAAAAAGAAACATAGTGACATTTGCAGCTCAGAGAACGCTTTTTTACTGAAGAAAAAGTTACAAGGCCTAGCCTCTGCATTTCTGCAGTTGTTCATAGAGGGCAGCTCATACATCTTTCTTCAGCAAGCATACAGAGTACCTCAAAACACTTGCTTGACTATATTCCACATTTGCAAACTATTCTTAATGTCATTCTGTGTGTCAGAGTTGCAGATCAAGATGCTAACAGAAACCATTGTTGGAGCTTCCCAAACTGACTGAAATCAGTCTGAAATACAGTTAATACAACAGAGCCAAGGCCATGGCAAAATACTATTTACTTTTGCCTTAGATTTGGGGCCACTATGCATACTTTCATCAAAAACAGCCAGGGAGAGGCAATATTAACTCTTCTGGTCACTAAGTTGCTCTTCTCTTCTACCTCTTCCTGAGCAGAAAGGTCTATAAGTAGAAAGGCCAGTGCAGGTGGTGGGTGTTCTTGTAACAGAGATGGACAAACAGCCAGGTAAGGCACTGGCTGCAGTGCACAGTGCTTTGTTCCCACTTGTAAGTGGAACCACGATAAAGCACAGAGAGACCATACATGGACTTCACATGCTAGATAAATAATGCCAATATCTTCACTGCACACAGGAACTGTCTGAGAAGTACACAAGGAAACAAGGAATATGTTAAGAGAGCAGATGTAGCTACCAGGCCATATAACAAAGCAGATGGCATAAGGAAAAATCCTGAAAAGCCTGTGAGCAACAGGGTGACACACATACGAGTGCAAAAGAAGCAGTACCTGCCTGTCTCACTAAGGCACTAGTGACACACGCGCCAAAGACACTGTCATGATAGTTCCTGGTACATGCCTTGGTAGTTCTTACCTCATTACCAAAAATGTCTCTCCTGTCATGGATCAGGATCCAGCCCATTCGCCAGCCAGGGACTAGCCACCGCTTTGCCAACCCACCACAGGACAAGATTGGCACATTAGTGCTTAAAGTTGCAATAGGTTCATATTTGCAGTCAGCAAACACCTGTGGTACAAGAGGCTGTGTTAGGGCTGTTATCTTCTCCTCACTTGCTGTGAGAACTGAAAGGAGGAGGCTAAGTGAATGAGGCACTAAAAGAACAAGGGAGGCAACAACACTGTGGGAAACTGATGGTGAAAGCCACCAATATGTGTTCACATGGGAGTGAGCCATCTGAGAAGAGGAAAGGAGCTAGCTGAGAATAAGAAGTACCACCAGGGACTGAAAATTACAGGACTGAGATTCAGGCATGGACTTGGGCACCATACAGGGAAGCAGAGCTGTCATTTGCCTCTGGAGAGCTGGTTGCCATGGTCAAAGTACATCAGAAGGGAAAGGGAGTCTGCGGATGCAAAGGTCTGTAACACATACTCACCATGTCTCCATAGATCTCATCAGCAAGGATGGGCACGCACTGTCTTGAGGCCACTGTGGGAGAGAGGGTATTATGCTTGGTCATTCTGCATGCTCTATGGGAGCAGATTTTCCCTCTGCTGCAAGGAGGGAAGCTCTGCCCTAGGGCAGAGGTCCATATTATTTTCCTGCACCCTGTACACTTGGTTTGGCCAAGCACTACACATCCCTCCTAGGCCTCCTTCTGCTCCCACCTGTGGTAGCAGGGAGAACAGTCTCTATGACTGAGAGGACCACAGGACTCCCTGTGAAGCAAGAGTAGGGAAAGGGGCAGTCCAATACACACGGGACACATGGGAAAGAACAAGACGTAAGCCTTGCCCTTCTTGTCTAGGCAAATCCTGCATCCTGATCCAACCTTGTTCCCTGGGCCGGGGTCAGTCACGCGAGTGGGACAGACCCCAGGGCCAGAGTGCTGTTTTGCTGCAGTGTTCACACTGTGCAGGCTGTGCAGAACCACAGCAATTAAGGCACTGGCAACTTGAGCAGACACAACACTATAGCCTTGCACCAGATGCATATAGACCACCTCACCTGCCAGGATTTTATGGAGGTGGCTCTTGCTGAACACAGAACCACAGGGATTGGATGGGTTGTTCACAATGAGACAAGCTGTCTTCTCATCCACCAGAGACTCCAAATGCTTCAGATCAATTTCCCAGGACTTCTCTGGCTAATGAAGAAATGGGAAGTAAAACTGAGAAACTGGGTTTAGCACACAGAGTAGGGTGTGTCAAGGTGTCCAGGGCTGTTCAAATTATTTTCACCAACTTCCCAGGCAGGATCAAAGTATATCTGCAAAGCAGAAATATCAGGGCTGCCCCTTCTAGCAGGCCACCACTTACCAAGAGGTTGTAGAGCTTGACCTCAATACCCATGGACAGTGCCAAAGTCTTGTAAAGGGAGAAGCCAGGACGTGGCACTAGAATATTCTGGCCTGGATTGGCCAGCACTGCCAAGGCAAGCTCTATGGCCTGACTGCAACCGCTTGTTAGGATGACATCCTGCAGAAAACACATAGGAGTGAGTGGAAACACACTCAGATCAAGAAGATCCAGACATGAGGTAGTTCCTAAGTATCCCAAACTCTATCAGATGAGAACTTCTCACCCAAAAATGGAGTGCAGAGACTGACTGAAAACTGGAAACCCCCACCAGGTAGGGAGCTCAGCCTCCTTCTATATATCGTGCAGTTGAAAGAAGCCCAGGGCAAGCGATGGGAGCTGCAGGAGATCAATGTGGGACTAGGATGCAGACTGGCCTTAGATCCCACAGCTGGGCATGTAGGTGTCAGCCAGACCAGAAGCCCACACTGCATTGGTCTAGACTCAAGCAGAAACACCCTCTCTGTACTGTACTGGGGCGACTTAGCTTGATGCTAGTACCTGGGCCTGTAGAGGTGCCTCTGGGCAATTGTAGTATGCGGCCACCGCTTCTCGACAGGACTTGTAGCCTGGAGAGAGAAGAACCAAACAGGAATAGGACGCTTTTACATTCCCCATGTTTTGCAAGGACAGGGCTCACAGCTACCAAACCAGCCATGGCAAACGCATTTGTTAGAAACACTTTCCAGAGGTGCAGGAGCCTGACACACGTGTCACCATATGACCTTCACTATTAAATGCTGGCAGAAGGGCAGATGTCCCTTTCCTGGGTCCCTCAGTGCCACCAAGGCAGCTGTGATCTTTGCTTTGCAAATGCTGTTTTCACTACCTAAATGCAAAAAAAAAAAAAAAAGGCTTATGTTCTCCATGAAGGTAGGGAGCACAAGAGCAGTCCCAGCCAAGGCAGGCCAGGAAGGAACCTGTGACAGGGAAACAAAGTTCTGAGCCTTTCTATGTTCCTGAGTCCCTGCCTGTTCCAATGGCTCAGATAGGGGGAGAAGGAATGATTTCTGTAGGAAGCTTTAGGCCTTCAAGGTATCTCAGGGAAGGCACCTATGACATCCACTCACAGAGACAGGTGCTTATGGTATGTGGGAGATGCACATGTTTCTGTGCCTGTAAGAGTACTGGTAAAGGCAGTTGCAGGATGCTGCTGGAGAGATGTGTGTGGACTCCATGTCCATGCCATAGGGTGGGAGCTAGCACATGTCTTCATCCAGCCCTCACAGGAGGAGCATATCAGCTTACCAACAGATGGAGCATAACCGTTGTAACGTCCTGAGTCCAAAACCTCCTTCATAGCCTGGGTGACCTCATCGTTTGTGGGAAGATTTCCAAAGACCGTTGGGTCTCCTTTTGGAAAATTGAAAAATAGTAAAGTTCTCACTGCTGCGTGAAAGTACAGAGCTGCTAGACACCCTGGCATGTTCTGGGTGCTCTCACAAGTTTTGTGCTTCAGAGCCCTGTACTCTTGCCAGCCCCCAAATCCACCAACTGCCCAGAAGCTCCAGCAACAGCACTAGTACTTACCTAGAGACAAGGAGATCATGGCTTTCTTTGGGTTGGGCTCCACTTTCATGCTGTCTACGATGGCTCGGACAGGATTGAAAGTCTTCTTTGACATTTCAGAAGCCCTGACAGCCCATCTTGGCTTCCGGCCTTTGACCTTTCCCAGCGACAAGCTGTTCCCATTGGTACTGAGATGAACATCCAGCACAGGAGCATGGTCACCATGGCCATTCACTTGGATCACGTATGAGTCCATCCTGAGATCTGTCAGTGGGAGATAGATTTCCTGGGCTTAGCTAACACAGCCCTAGTGTGGTCTGCTGTGCTAAGGATAAGCTGAGCCCAATATGGTCACCTAAAAAAGCAGTATCTTGTAATCATTGCAGATTCAATGTTCCCCTGATAGGAGGGTCAGATAATTGCCCTGCAGCTACCAACTTTTAGATCTCAAGTAACCACAAGGATCAGCCCACTATGTGCATTCACATCTAGAAAGCTCCTTCCACTTGCAGACACAAACTCAGTGCTGTTAAATTCAAGTCTCAGGCACCAAAAGGGTAGAGCTGATCCCATGCTCTCAGGATGTACCAGGCAGCATCAGAAAGTGGACACAAGACACCTATCCCTATCAGCAGAGGCTATCCCAGAGCCCCTCAATTAGAGAGCAGTGCCTAGAAAATGGAGCAAGACTGGCCAAGTGAAGAGAGTTATTGGGGCACTGACACTATCCCAAGCAAAGGGCCTGTCACCCTGCCCAAGGCTGGTAACAAGCAAGGCACAGCTGAGGAAAAGTTGCCTTTCTATAGGCCTCAGCAAGTACTCCTGAAAGTAACTTAGGCACCTGAGAATGCAGCACAAAGCACAAGCCATTCCTAATCAGTCAAAGCCTTCTCAAGAATTGCTGCTGATTTAGGGCTTTCCACCTGTAGAAAATTGGGTACACAGCACAGGGCAGGCAGATACCTCCTAGGCCACTGAGCTCATTCTTGATGAGTTGTGTCTTGTAATCCTGCCATAAGTTGCTCATGCTCTAAGACTCTATTCACCTGCTCCACTGGAAGGCAATTCGCTTATCTGCGATATTTCCCACGGGCAGGCAGGTGCTAAGCTCATGGGGATTCAGGACACAGAGGAAGAGGGAAAGAGCTACCCCTTCCCAATGCAGACACGTTGAGTTGAAAGTGTTGTAGCATCATCTGGCAGTCCAGGCAGGATTTGCAGTCTGAGCAAATACCTCACCATTTCAGTGAGGTTTGCACCCCATGCTGCTGCAGTTACTCTGCCAGCAGTGCCCTGTTAGCCTATTTATAGCAAATGAGACTGGTCTGATGAAGCTGGTCATGATAAGGCAAAAGCTTCAGTTTCCCTGTTGCAGGCATCTTCTATATCTCCTTCACATGAGGAAATGGAGCTGGGGAACTACACAACTGCCTCAAAACTGAGCACAGAGATGAGCTATACACCCCATTCAATAGCAGGGATGAGTCTCAAATGCATGGTGCAATGTCTATCCCAGCAGAGCCTTCACCCACCAGCACAGTTCTTGTGTGAAGGGGAACTGCAAATGCAGTCAGAATGGACACCTTCACTGCACAGACCCAGGGAATATTCCCACTCTTTCCCCCAAAAGAAGCAAGTAGGAGAGTACTTAACCTTCTACAGCACCAAGATGGAGACACTAATGAGCTTGGAGATCCAGTCTGTATCCTTCATCCAGGACAAACTGCCTTGAGAAGAAATTCCTGCAAGCTCTCACCCATGAAATAAGTCCCCAAACTGGGCGTTGGGTTTGAATACTCTAGCCATTGGCTGGCAGAGAGGGCTGCTCTCCCCACCCAAAAATGCCCTCTCCTCCCCACTGTAACTATGTTCAATTCAAACACCTGGAATCTGCCTGTACGTTAACTCTTTCTGTGGGTAGCCAGCAGAGGCATGGCTTGACTCTCCCAGACCCTGGGTTGATTCCTTCTGCACCAGTTCCTTCAAAGCTAGGGGAGCAGTGCGGGTCCCACAGAGAGCAGAGTCCAGCTATTATAGCCCTTTGTAATGCATCAAGTGTGAAGCAATGGACACCAAAGCTCTTGGAAAGCACTGGTCTATCCTGTCCACTGCCACAAAGGCCCTGAGATCCCAATTTACTGGTGGACAGACAGTTTATGGCATCATTGTATACAGGGCACATCTCCATTGGCAGAAAGGAGGTAGGCACTTCACAGGTAGTGCCTGGGATGCACTGGGACCTGAGGAGTTAAAGGAAGCTTAGTGTGTTGCAAGGCCCAGCCTCATGATTTTGAGCAGATAACTGAGATGATGCAATTCCTCCTTCTCTGATGGTGCTGCAGAGTGCAAATGACACCATTGCCCAGTGGGCCACTTTGAAGTGACGTGAAATCTGTGCCTTTCTGTCCTTTGCCTGCTGGAGGCCTGGAGCAGGAAAAGCAGAACTCTGCATTCTCTCTGCCTTGTAGGGGCTGTTCCAAGCCTTCCCCTATCACCCTGGCAACGAAAGGCTGGAGATCAAAGAGCTGCTCAGGGACAGCAGGGAAACTTCTAATCTCCTTGCAAACAGACTGCTGACGCCTCCATTGTAGAGGCCAGTGGGGTCATCGTGATTTTGTCTGTTTACATCCACTTCTGTGTGGGAGGAGAGTGGACCACTATGTTCAGCTCATGCCCACTGCATCACCACAGTAAGCCTGCATCTCCCCTGGGCACAAGCAGTGCCTCTCCCTTCAGTCCTGTGGGCTGAGGTGATGCTATTGGCGAGTCATGATGCCCAAGATGGCTTCAGTGCTGCTGAGGGCGCACTGAGAATGACAGGAGCCAAAGACACAGGTGCTGGTTTCAGGCTGGCAGGTGATTGTGTGCAGTTGGTGTGTCTCAGTCAAGGTCCCCAGGCTCATAGGTCTCCCACAGCAGCCACTCCTATATGCTTTAGATGAGGAAGGAAGGAACACTTCAAAAACATTTCACAATGAAACAACTTGTCTCAAAGCCACGTGGGCTCTTTTCTACTAAGAACTGCCCAGTTCCAGGCTGCTTTCTCTCTTCTTGCTGAAGCCAGACACCTTCAGGTACTCAGACCTTCTCCAAGCACCCAAGGGTTATTTTCCAGCTCCCCCCAGCTGGCCCCATGCCATGGGTTAAATGTGGCACAGGGAGGTCTCAAGGACACTGCTGCATGGTCTGCCTAGCAACAATCCCCGAGGCTGACGCAATCTGTAGCTCTACCTACAATCCTTCACTCTGCAGTGGGGTGCAGGGGAGGGCAGGATGGAAGCCTGCTGCCAAGGGGGAAAAATGTGGTGCTGAAGAAACAGTTACATAAGGCTGTGAACCCGACCATACTGGGAAAGGACATAGCATCATGGGGGCACTGGGTTTCTCCTGCTCTTGCTATGCGTTTCTCCCCTCTCTGTGTAACTCTGATCCTTCTCTGGATGCTCTCCCACACAGAGTTCGCAGCTCTACACCAACCCATGGTGCACAGAGCATCTTGGGGCTGAAGCAGGTGCTTCAAGCTCTGCCAGTGTGGCCAAGCACCTTTTGCAAGGCTCAGTGAAAGGGCTGGACAGATCTTGCAGGCTGTATTTCTGTCTCAACTGCCAAGATCTCCAGCACCCACACCAGCCCTGACTAGCTCCCCTTAAACATCCTACCCACCCCAAACTGCTCCCCTCTCTTAACAGTTCTCTCCTCATGGGTCTCTTACTGCATCTCTCTTCAGCTCCATGTCTTCTGTAGCTTGAGTAATGGACAGTAGGAGAGATCTTGTGTCTCTTTCTGTTGAAAGGAGAAACTGATGATGACGCCAGTGTTTCTCTGGTGCTGACTAGCCCTGTGTTACCAGGACTGCTCAGAGGCCTGTTCCTGTAAACAAGGACAGAACAGTAAGATCAAGCAGTTCCCTCTTCCAGAACTAGCGAATTACCAAGCAGGACTAACAAAAGGCAGCTTCAGGGGAGCAAAGACTCAAGCACCACTGCCCTGGCAAAGCTGTGTCTCTGCCAGTCTGCGGGCAGGACATGTACCAGCAGAGTTTTACCTGACTGCTCTGCAACCCCTGACTCAGGGTGAGCTGCATGCCTTTTACACTGCTGACCTATGCCTCTTACCAACCAGCAAGCTGCTCAAAAACCTCCCAGAGTCAATTGCAAATCACTTTATACATTAGCTCCTCCTGTTTTGCATTTCTTTTCAGCAACTTCTGGCTGCTCCTTTCTGAAGCACATACAGCCTTGAACAATTCCACCAATACAGCCTAATCTCTGCTTGGGCATTCCTGGTTGAGTCAGCTCTCAAAAACCAAATATCTGATTTTTAAAAACTATTATTATGAATTTCCTATCAATCCCGTGTGCAGATAAACAATCTGTCCAAAACATTACTTAGCTCTCATGAATTTCGTGACTGTTCGTAGATCCCAAGACATATTTATCTTTATAACACACAAAAGACAAACCTTTTCTGTTATAGGTAAGATCACAACCTCAATGCTCTAAAAATGGAAATTAGCACATTTAAATCTACTTTTTGGTGTGTGCAGGGCTGCTGTGACAAATCTGCAAACATTCTCACGAATCTCTGGTCAAACCACCACAATGTATGATTATGCCTCCAGCAATCTTAATTGCCTAGCTTTAACATGAAAAGGAGCATAGCACTGGTTGTCTCTCTGTGGAAGTAGAGCAGAAACAAAGCTCAAAAACAACAAACAAATAAACACAACACAGCAACAAAAACACACACATAGCTTCTCCAAAGCCATGCAAGACTTTCATTTTCAGAGTCAGCAAGACAGCACAATTCACAGAGCAACTCAAAGCTACTGAATAACTGGGAAGCTATGTGGTAGTTCTGAATCTAGCCTTGCTTTTTGCTTACAGGCAGGCAAACATTGTGTAAGTGCATAGCCTGTGTTTGAGTTGTGACTTATGAAATTCAAGCTGTTACATGGTCTGTTGTGGTAGATGCCCCCCTCGATGGCCTTCAAGCTGTAGGGCAGTGAGCACAAAACAAGGGTGGAATGGAAAGAGGCAGAGCTGCCCTGCAAAGTGCGGGGTCGCCACCGGCTTGTGAGGAGGTGGAAAGCAGCCCACACACACTCTCGGTCAGGCCCTCTGCTCAGACTGAGCCCAAGCCACAGTAATGGGAGACTCACCACTTGCCAAACTGATCTGCTCCAGCAACAACACTGTTCTCATTAGAAAGTGGTGTTTTGCTTTTTTTGCTGTCTAAAACGCATGTCTTCTGCTTCAAGTCGACTGCTTCTAGTCCACACCAAGAGGAGATAAGGAGAACAACATAGTCTTCTCCTCTTGACAGTAGCCTTTTTACAAGTTTGCAAGTTAAATGTGCTTCCTATGCTCAGTTAAATGAAAGAAATAGGGTCAATCTTATGGGTTATACTTCTAGACTTTTCTTTTGCTTTCTACTGGATCACCTCCAGCTGATGCACTCATTTCTGCAAACAGCACACAAGGTTGGATCACAGTCGCTGGAGGCCTAACCAGCACTGACGAGGGCAGAAAAATTTCTTCACATGCCCTCCATGTGACATGTCTGTTTATACATACCACTGATATTAGTTTTTTTCGCAAGAGGATGACTTTGTGGACTTGAGTTCAGTTTGTGATTCACCATAACCTCTAGTTCTTTTCTGCAATATTGCTGCATCGTCACTGTGCTGTGCTCATTGTTCCCGTGATTATTTATTTATGTGAGACGGTCAATAAATCTGGCTGTAACGGTCAGCAACGACTGTGCTGCAGCTCCCAGCTGCCTCACACTGGAGAAACATGAGGCAGTTCACGACTCCCTCCTTCTACTTCATGCTCCAAATTACCAGGGAGGACACTGAACCAGGTTAGAGCTCTGGCCCACAGCAAGCCAGGGCAGACCCTTCCCTCAGGAGCAGCTGGAAACAGAAGAGCAAAAAGAAAAAAGAAGGGAAAAAGAAAAGGAGATGCCAAAGCAGAGGCAAGTTCACCCTGTCCTTCCTGTTGACCACTGTTGACCACCCTGTTGTCTTCTTCTGTTGACAACTACTTGTTGCGGTGATAATAGAAACCTTTAAATATGAAGCTGACCAACCTCAGCTAGTACATCAGTTATGATAACTTAGAGCACAAACATTTTGTTAACAACTCTTGTGCATTGATCTAGATATAGTAACTGAAGCAGCAGCTTGACTCAATTCTACCATATTTTAGAGTTTGTATCTCATTATCAGCAATTGCTCTAACAGAGCACCTAATGCAACACAGCATTTTCCAGGTTTATGTCTTGCTTTGAACATGCCATTCCAGCAATTCCAGTAATTCTATCTTGGGCTCAGCTTGCGGGATGACCGATAGCAACGCTCTGCACAAGGAACACTGCTATTTCCTACCTTAGAATGACTCAGGCTTATTTAACTTGTTTGTGTCCTTTCTATGACAGCTCAGTTAAAAGCAAAATGGAATTGCTGCAAATCTTGAAATTACACACAGGATTGCTGCAGCTTTTAAGCTCATCCTGTGCATGGCAACAAGGAGGTTCTGATTCTGACACAGTAACATAAATGATGACAGAGGCATATACTAGAAAGGCAACAGTCTCACTGTTGCAGCACTGAGCTGCCAGCAGTGTTTGCACGGTCCCCATTCTTGATTCCCTAGAGTTTCCCTGTTTCCTAACCTCTTCTCATCACAAAACCCCTGTCCCCTCTAGCTGAACTAGGTTTAGCAAGTTTTTTTGTTTTGTTTATTTGCTTGAGGGTATTTTTTTTTTGGGGGGGGGGGGATGGGGAAGAGGGGTGGTTGCTTCTCCCTTGTAACAAAGCTAGGTGTATTTTCAGATGAGCATGCAGATCTTTGCCTCTTTGCCCTTCACAGAAAAGAGACTGTGGGGGTGAGTTTCCCACTGAGCTGAGGCTGCTGTCTACAGGGCTGTCAGTTTGCTCCTGAAAGGACACAAGTGTGAAACCATCTCACTATTGCCACCAAACTTACAGATGGATGGAGTGTATTTCTGCACCTCAGTAACAGTCGGACTACTTGGGGCTACTCTCCGTACTCCCTGTGTAATCCCACTTCCCTGAAAGTTTATTTCTGTAAATCACGCTGCCTGCTGGAGGGTGCGGGCTGGACTCAGCAGCCTCCCTGGGTGGGCAGCAGTGGCTCCCACTGGGCTGCAGGACATCGTTGTTCATGGGAACAGGGCAGACAGCAAAATGCTCTTGTCCTGCTGTTTGAAGTGACCTCCAGCAAACAGAAACAGAAGAAGTCTATGTAGTTCTATAGGGATAAATACAAAGTAACACACACAAAGAAAATAACCCAAATGTGACTTATGCAGCATGGATCTCAGGGCTGGCAGCTGAGAGGTCTGTAGGCCTCACTGACCGCTCTCTGGAGTGACGGGCTCCAGGTGCTGGGGCAGCCAGGGGAGCACCAACCTGCCGTGTGGATCACTTGCTCACCAGGATCCACATGAGGGAAAGGTGGCAGCCCTGGAAAGCACTCGACAGGAGCAGCAGAAAAACACAAGAAAATACTTCCTCACATGGCAGCTCCTGAACTTCAGGCCTTGTTGCCCCCACAGGAGCCCGTGACAGGCAGAGAGCGAGATGGATGGTACCAGCGGGCGGGACACGCTCGGGGGCAGGAGCCGCAGGGCGGTGCCGCCGGGAGCGGGCGCCGGTGGCCACGGGGCGCAGGTGAGAGCGGCCCCGGGCAGGGCAGGGCAGGGCGGCGCCGCCCGCCTCCCGCCCACGCGGCGTCCGCACCTGCTCGCGGGCGGCCATGGCGGCGCGGGGTGGAGGGAGCGGCGCGCGGTGAGGGCGGCGCAGAGCAGGGGGCGCGCAGAGCGGGGGGCACGGGCGGTCCCGGCGGCGGTCGCCCCCCTCACGCCGCTCTCTCCCCGCAGCGCCGCGCCCGCAGCCTGGCCCGGGAGCGCCACCGCAGCGCAGGGGCTGCTGGAGGGTCGCCGCTGCCGCTACCTGTGCACGGGCAGGGGTGAGCGCCGCCGGGCGGGCCGGGCCGGGCCGGGACGGGCCATGGGGTGCGCGGCGGGCAGCGGCCCGCCCGCCCGCCCACCCGCGCGCTGTGCCCGCAGCCTGCTGCCAGGCGCTGGAGGCGCTGCTCGCCCTGCTCATCCTCGTCTGCGGCTGCGTGTCCCTCGGGCCCCCGGGCGGCTACACGGGCCTCGCCGACCTGGGCGGCCTCTACTACTACCAGTTCGGCGGGGCCTACAGCGGCCTGACCGGCGCGGACGGGGAGCGCGCGCGGCGCCTGGACCAGCAGCTGGGCGCGCTGAAAGCGCCGCTCGCGCGGGCCGTCGTGGCCGGGGGGGCGGCGCTGGCGGCCGCCGCCGCCCTCAAGCTCCTGGCGGGCGCCCTGCGGCTGCCCTGGCGCCTCCCCGCTTGGCTGCTGCTGGAGGGCGGCCTGGACGTGGCGGTGGCGGCCGCCCTGCCGCCCGCCATGTACTGCTGCTTCCGCGAGCTGCTGGGCGTCTACGGCTCGCCCGTGTGCACGGAGCGGGAGCAGCTCTACGGCAGCAAGGGCTACCAGGGCTTCCGCTGCGGCCTGCATGGTGCGGAGGTGGCCGCCGGCGTGGCGGGCAGCCTGGCTGTTGTGGCCCACCTGGTGAGCGCCACGCTTGCCCTGCGCGCCTACTGCGCGGTCCGCAGGCTGAAGCGGAAGCCGGCAGCCGCCTGCGGCGCAGAGCCGGGCGGCGGGGCCCGCTGCTCCCGGCCGCCCTGCGCTGTCAGGTACCAGGGACGGCCGCCGTCAGTTCCCCAAGCTCCCTTGCTGCCTGCGGGAGGGCCCATGGCTCCGCAGGGCGCACCGGCTGCACACCACTGGCAGACACCTTCCTAATGAAGCAGGAATTAATACATTCGGTTAATGAAGAAGTATAACAGATAAACATAAGAGGGAGCAGATGTGCATTTTTCTTTTCTCCATTGCACTTTTGAATGAAATTTCTTATTAGGGTGAACACCTCCTGCCTGATCTGTGACCTAGTGCCTTTGTTTCAAAGGGGCTCAAGGATGGCACATTTCTGTATGAAATATATTGTTTACAGTAGTCCTGTTTGTATAGACTCCCAGCACTGGTCTAAACAGACAAAGGCTGTGTGAGCTTAGAACTGAAAAACAGGTGGCTTAGGCAAAAGAATATTGTTCTCAAAATACATTTTCAGTGTTCAAGTTGAGGAAATAGGATGCTGCTCTTATACAGCTTATAGACAATTAAAGGTAAAATTAACTTTCAAAACGGCTCCAAATTTTGTTTACTTTTATAGGAAATAGGGGAAAAAGAAGTAATCCTAGAATCATGCCTCAATGAGTATCATTTCTCAGCCATGGCCGTTTCATACACTGTCCTTAAGTAGATAGAACAACCCCTGGTCTCACAAACCAGTCTTGTTCATAGAAAAAAAGAAAGCAAAGCCTGCTGAAAAGTACGCTTTGGCTCAGCTCTATCTCTGCTTTCATGGGCACCACTGCCTAAACAAATCTTTGTGGTTTTTTTTTTGGAATAACAGTGGAAATAGAGACATAAAAGTGTCAGAAATACTCTCAATAGTAATACTCCAGGCCCTTGTGGCTCTATTTGATTTCTCCTCCTTTTTGTGAGCCACTAAGCTACTCCAGAGAGCGACAGTACCCTTTGGAGCAGGCACGGGAAAGCTGCTTGCTGCTCCGCCCCAGTGCTCACAAGCAGCTCGTGCAGGGACGAGGTGTGAGCGGAAGCAGCCGCACAGCGTTCAGCGAAGGCGAGCCCGCGCTGTGGCTACAGCTTAGCACATCTGTGCATGAGCAGCCATATCACACATGCCCTCTAGTGCAGTAACACAACCAGAATATAGAGTTAGATGAAAGTAAAAATCTTTATTGCTAAGTCAGCTGAAAACTTTATGCAAAAATATTCTTCCTTCCTGAACTGTTCTGTACATCTGAATGAAGAATTGATGGAATAGTGTTTTCCTGCAATCTTGCAGCATTTGCCTCTCTTAAAGCACTGCATACGCAGGCTACAGTGCTGAAGGTGCACTCATTAAATGACCTACTCCCATGTACAGTGAAAGAGGGGATTATTACAGGCTCATGCTAGAGTGGAATACATAAAATGGTCTCCATTTTACAACAAAAAGCATGAAGGAAGGTTACTTTCGGAACAATGGATATGCTGCAATTTTTGTTTATCATGCTCTGGGCTCAGGTGAGTCAAAAAAAGGGTAATATTTAAAAATTAAAAAACAAAAGATAACCATTATGAGTCTTCAGATGACAAGAGAACAACGGACAATGACTGCACAAAACCAGAGGTGAACATACTGCCTGTAGAGGGCCCTTTGGCAAGTGACATGAAAGCCATCACAGCTAGAAAGAATTCAGAACCTCCCGAGTCCAAGGGCCTTCAGTATGGCCGAGTATCCTGTGTACTAGGACTGCAGCCCCAAAGCTGTTTTACCCTAGAAAAGGATATACTTGCTGCAGCCTTGGAAATTTTAGTCTCCTCTCTAGTTGGAGTAGGAGTCCGATGAAATTCCAGGCATCTATTGCGCTGCCTCCACCTGCCGTTTCATGCGCTGGGAGCAATTTGGAAACGATCCCTTATTCTTACCACTCCTTCATCAACCATTCCTCACTGAATATATCCTGTTTTTATTCCTTTTGCTGAAGCCTTACTGGAAAGGACAGGGCAGATCGGTCAGTGCCTCCACAGTATCTGTTCCTGGCGGCCAAGCTCACCAGCAGGAATAGAGCCACCCAAGAGGTGGATGAACTTTAACCCACAGCCCAACCTGACTGTGGCCCTGGAACGCTGCAGGCCTGGCGCTGCTCTCAGCTGGGATAAGAGAGCCTGACGGCCCCAGGGTAAGGATACCTCTCCAGCACTAAGTTCATTGATCCTGATAATCAGTGAAAGGGACAGTCTCAGTGCTGCGGTTCTGGAAAGATTATGAATCTGTGCAACAACTGCATATACAATTTGGAAAAGAGACTGGAAAAGAACAGTAGTAAGGGAAGTGGGTTAACGTCTTCTATTCCCTTCTGCGAGTCCATCTGTAGACTTGCCCACTTGTACCTGTTCCACATACAGCAGTGCTCCTAAGGTGTTTGAAATATAAAGTGATGTTAATAGGTTGGATGAGGAAGACAAGGTAGATGCCTCCTGCCTCTAGAGAAGCAGAGAAAACATAAGGCAGTGGGGAGGATGCTCAGACTGTGCTGCCGAATCGGCGAAGTGATTCATAACGTTAGTATAGTGAAACCAGAGGAAGCAATGGATTCTACTTAGTACTTGAGAGAATAAGTAATTCCTGCCAGTTCATACTCACAGAAAATAGCAGCTGGTTGTACTAAGCTTCCTCTCTCCTTCAACCCCCTAAGCAGCACTGGAGAAAAGGCCAAGTCATTTGCCACTTCCATGAGGAGCAGCAGCTCAGCCCTCTTGCATGCTCCAAGATGAAACTTTGCATTTGGTTTAATCCCATCCTTTCCCCACTGCACAGAGCAGAGCCATGCACAACAAAGTTCCTGCAGTGCTACTGGGTCAGACTGGCAAGGCGGCTCTATTGGGTTTTCCATGTCAGTGCAAGAAAAATGCATATGCATTAGCATGTGCCATTCTCTGTGCAAAGTTTTTCAGTCCCATGAAGAAAAAGGAGCTCATTTCTACAACAGCTTCACACTCATGAGAAGCCAATTGTCAGTCCTGCTGTCAGGTTTCAGAAACTGATGGGTGGGCAGAGATTTTTTGATAATTTTATCACCCATGAATGAATTAAAACTATCAAACATATTGGAATGAGTCTTTTCTGCATACTTATATAAAGAGAATCTCAAATTTTATTTTTAGACTTCAAATCTTGTTCTGATGTTGATTCCTGAGGATTCAAAGTGCTGCTGCTGTTATGATTCCAAGAATAAACCTTTTTCCCAGTTTCCAAATGAAATGGATATTTAAAAGCAATCGAAACTCAAGTGGATTTAAATTCTGAAAAAAAGTTTGGATGAGTTGTCTTATGATTACACGGTGACTAGCAGAAGGTATATACTAAAAATTTGTTCTTTTCTGCATGGTAAAAATAATTTTTTTTTCCCCCTACTGAAAATAAATTCAAGGAGCTCTGAAATCTGAATAAAACTGTTAGATTTCACAGCAAAATCTATACTGTCAGTATCCAACAAGCTGTTTACATAGTATTTCTTTTTGAGCAAGGCCTGAATTTCATCCAAAATAAACATCTCAAATCCTTCATATCTCTTGAGGGGAAAAAAAAAAATCAGGTTTTTCTTCCTAAATATAATTAATAAAGAAAAGGCACTAGCCCATGTTATGGTCAGGATTATTACACCACTGACATGACTGGGGCAGCTGCTGTCCAGCTCTGCCAGCTCAGACACCTGCACACTACAACAGCTGTCTCTTCACAATGCTCTTTTGAAAATGATGTCCTATGTCCAAAACCTTAAAGGCATCACAGTGCATCTGCTGAGTGGACACTGGCCAGGTCACCATCAGTGAAACCATTTTAAATATCTTCTTGTTGATAAAGATGTGCTTATAAAGTGCTGATAAAGATGTTCTCAAGGTGAAAACAATATCTACTTTTTCCTTTTGCAGTGAAAACTAAGCAGAAATAAGTATACCCTCACCTTATATGCGACCAATTTGGGCATGTACCGCAAAATGCAGATGGTTATTGTTTTGCAAACTGACTCCTGCTTTCAGACGTAAGCAGTGATGCCGTGGCTGAAGAGGAACGTTGGTGGAACAGACCACTATGCTCCTCCAGCCCATGAGGGGCAGCCTAGTTCCTTGCTAGCCTGAGATCAGCACACCACTGCTCACATCTGCATTTCTTCTAGAATGGGTAGCTCAAAATGAGCATGAGCACTTAGTTTCATCCTTTGTCTTTTGGAAAGAGAAATCCTCTATTGTGACTAATCCACGACGGGGGTGGCCAAGCTGCTGAGAGGGGTCTGAGCCTTGCAGCTGTAAGTACCACCTCAATCAACAAGACCACAATCTCTCATCTGCTCCATGTAAAGCGTCCACTGGCATCCACTTAACAACCAGCTGTACTTCCTCATCCAGGCTAGGCTGACACCATCCAACTCCTCACTCTTCCCTGCACCAGTGCTTATCAGCAGAACACTGGTATCCTGAGTCCTCCAGGGCCCTAACAACACCCACTGGAAAATACCCCCCACATCTGCTATGGACAGGGGCACTGGAGCCCTCTCTCCCCAGGCCCTAAGTAATAAAGTGCTGGGCTGATGGGGAGGAGAACAGCCTGAGTGCAATCAATGAAAGTGCTTGCAATGCATGTAGGAAACCATTCTTGGGTCAGCTTCATCACAACTAGCTGTATTCTTTCAAGAAAGAACAAAGTCAGGTGCTGTCATGGGGCTGGGCCAGAAATATTCACGTAACTCCAAGTGCTACACGTGCACTTTAGCAGCCCCCTTGTCCCCACACAGATGCCAGCTCCTCATCTGCAGGGCTGGCAGAGCCTCAGGGGGAAGAAGTTACTGGCGGGTGTGGGACACCCGTCTTCCTCCTAGCACTCGCACAATTACCAGGCAGTCCCTAGTAGAGCTCAGCTGCTGCTCTGCGTGCTCAGAACAGCTGAGGCTCCACAGTGAAAAGCTGACAGCCCAGACCTTAGCACTCCCAAATCTTCTTCTGCTCCCACTAAGGAAGCAGCAGATGCCTGTACTCCTTACAGATCCCAGCTCCTCCTTGGAGGAGGATCCACCCTTATGGGACAGGGCTTCCTGGGACAGACAGTGTGGGAGCAGTACTTGCAGGGTTACAAAGCGGTATCAAACTCCTCTGGCAGAGTCACTGCAGGCTCCTCTTTCTGCCCCTGATCTGCTCCATTCTCCTGGTGCTGCTTCATTTGTTCCTTCACTTCCTCCTCCAGATCAGGTGGCACCACAAACTGATCCTCTGGCTCCATCTGGGATGGAGCAGCAAAATAACCAGTTTTCTTCTTGGGTGCCTCTGTGGCTACTTCAATGAGGTCAAGGCTCTCCTCCAAAGGCACTATGGAGCCATTGGAGAGCTTCTTTCCATAGAGACAGCACGTGGAAGGTGATTTCTGCAGTTCACACTTCTCCTTCACTCCTGTCTGCACCCCGTTGCTGTTTACACTGTTCTGGCTTTGAATCAGGAGGACAAGTCCATCAGAATCATCCTCTGGCACCGCAGCAGAGGAGCTGTACTCTACAGCAGGAGGTTCAAATTCCAGCCCCTTCCCTTTACAACAGTGGATATCGACTTCCACCTCCACTTTACTGCCATTTGTCATGACACCTTCCACTGGCTGCTCATCATCACTATCCAGCCCATTGTCAGACTGGTTACTAGAGAAGGTGGCACAGGAAGGTTGGCGCTGAAAGATGCTTGAAGGGAGTACAGGATGCAGGCTGCAACGTCGCTCTTGTCGTGGCAATAAGCTGCCCTCAAGACCAGCAGCACTGTGTTCATCTGAAGCAGTAGAACCTACCTCGCTGCTAACTTCAGAAGCAGACAGTTCACTGCTGAACTCTGAAGCAATTCCACTGCTAGAGGAAGGTGTTGCTAGTTTGGTGGTGGCTGAACTAAATCCCCCAGGACCTGGCAGGGTTAGTCCCTGCATCTCGCAGGTGCAGCTGTCCTCACTAATGTTCAGGCACACCACCATTGCACCTACATTGTCTTGGCAACCATAGCTCTGGGCCAAAGTGCAGAGTTTCTTTGCAGCAGCTAGCGGGTCATGTAGATGGCGCACAGCTGAGACAGCCTCTGCGTAGGAAAGGTATTCCCAGAGAGCTCTGTTTCCCAGAAGCAGCAACTCATCTTGTACAGTCAGTGGGATGGAACTAACATGTGGCTTGGGCAGGATCCAGGGATGCAGGTATGTGCAGCCCAGCATACGAGTACAGCAAGTCACACCATTAACCTTGTTGTCCTGCAAATAAAAAGAGTAATGAAGCAGCAGCATTAGGCCTAGCAATAGATCATTCTGAGAGCAGTATTTCCTTTGCCCACATACTGGTTTGGAGCCCTTGGGATAGGCCAATGCAGCATGGACATAGCCAAGTCTGCCACAGTTTAAGGGATCAAGATCCAGGTAGTGCAGATGTTCACACTACCTATCATCCCACTGCTGGCAGCAACAAAGCGTGACCAAACACATGTTTTTGCTGCATTCTGAACAGGGCATGCTGTAGTGAATCTTTTGAAATGTGCATCTGAAACACCTGCAGTACATTGGCCAGAGAATCTCACTTATAACTCTTCAAAGAAACTCTTCCCCCCGCCCCCCTCCTCTGTGAGAGAGAATATAACCTTCTACTTTCTCATTGCAAGGCAGATTATCCTAGCATTAGATAGTTTCTGTGCATTTACTGAACTATTTTCAACTTTGTTAACATGAATTCTACAGACATTCTATGGAATTATGGACATTATACCCCGAGGAAGAAAACAGCAAGCAGCGATCACACTACTGCTGTATCATGAAGGTATTACTTACCTTCTTTCTGTTCCCACCAGATAGTCCCCTGGCTACAGTAAAAATCTTCAATTTCCTGAACTCAAAATTACTGACAGAGCGCTCAGATCTCTTTTCTAGGTCAGTGCACAGAGAGTATACAGTCTGCACAGTGTTCTTGGCTCTTCAATCTCTTTAACTTCTTGCATGTTAAGTATTTGAGGGCATGAGCCAATTCAGAATAAAGCACAGGTTGACTCATACAGATCGATGTTCACAACCTCATCAATTTCTGTACCCTTAACATGTTAAATGTTGCTAATAATTATTATAAAAAAGCATCAGAGAACACATGCAGAAAACTCTCATTGGCAATTATTTCATTTGCAAGATGTTTTTCAGAATCCACTGATCACCTAGTTTTTAAATCACTTAAAGTGATTCCACAAATATTTCTGTGAGAATGCAGTGGAACACGGTGTCTCACAGAGCTATAACATATTAAGAGATTATCTGTGTCAGAAAAAAAGCTTTTGATCTCACTTTTATCAAACAAATCTGACACTTGTAAAAGACTCTCTGTACATAAAATTATTATGACTGGCACCAATTACTCAGTTCTTCACTGACGGCACTCTGGATCAATGCTGACAGTGACCAAACAAGCACCAATTAAGGGCTCTACAAATTACTATCTCATCTTTTCTTTGGCATATACTAGCTATTTCCAGGTCTTTGGAACCTTCCCTTTTAATTTTATTTATTTATTTATATAAATTAACCTTGAGAGATTTCTCTGGAAATGATTTTAATTCTTTTGAATAAAAGCATTAAATTTTTCTGCATTAAAATTTCCACGGATAGTATATTCAATAGGTGTGTTCTGTATGTCTCAAGAGCAACTAATCCTCTGCCTTACTGAGCAAAACATGGAAGAACTTCAACGAACTTTAATTGATCATGCTTTGCAAAAGGCACTGAAAATGGGTTAAATATTTTGAGTGTTTTTGAGACAAGATGATATTCCAGGCTCTGATCTGTTGCTCAGCATGGCTCTTCTCCACGCTCACACAAGTCTTGCTCTGTATCATGTACTTCCCACTTCTCTAGCTTCAAACCTAATCTCTTTCTCTATTCACTTTCTCCCTAAACCATCCTTTTTGTCTCATATCTATCATTCTCAGGCCCTGACGGGTGTTTTAGGAATGCAGAATACTGAATAGTTAACTAGCAAGAGAAGCAAGGTCAGAAGCAAGGCAAGTCATGCTAATATCTTTATGCCATACTCCCTGCTGTTGTGTAGCCAAAAGACCTTGGCATGGCACGTACTTAAATCAAGCTTTCACTGTAGGGTAGAGACTGAAGTGAAGAAGGTCCAAACCAACCTCTGTTATAATGGCTTTTTGCTCCTTGACTCTCCTGACTTCTTCTGAACATTGTTCAAGACTGAAGACCTTGGAGAGGGGCAGTGGTTTTCCACTTCGGCACAGAACTGCTTGGCACGTCCCCACATTGGCCACCGTCAGAGAAAAGTTGCTGGCTGGATCTGCCACATCATGACGAATATAGCAAAGGACAGCAGAGCAGCCCAGTTTCTGCCCAGCCATGCCCAGCTTCCTGTTGGAGGAAAAGGTACAGAAAGGCTCCATATTCCAACAACTGGCATTCTGGAGTGCCACCTCACCCCACAAAGCATATTAAATGACGTGCCTGTGAAGGTCACGCTGGGACCAGCTTGCTCAATGTCCTACCTGTGGGAGACCAAGAAGGTGTTGGACATGAACATCATGTCTGACTGCTGTACCTCCTCCAGGAGCACATCAGCCATGGTGCACTGCAGCAAGCGTGGCAACTCCTCATTCTTGTCACCATCAAACATGCCATACACAGCCTCCACTCCCTCTGCAAAGCTCCCCAAGGCCAAGGATGACACACATAGCCTGACAGAAAAGCATATAGGCAAAGTTAAGCTATCTCAAAAGATTACATGGTCCTCACCATCACAGACATGAGGCACCTTCCTCCAAGTACTGTTTGCATGGGGCAGCAAAGCTGCTGTTCCTTTGCCCATGCTCTAAAAGATGTACAACTTCTGGTTACCGCTGGAACTCCTCGACTCTCATTGTCCACACTGGGGAGAGGGCAATCGGCACAGATTGCAAGCAAGAGCAAAAGCATCTCCCAGGGTGAGAAATGAAGCTCAAGCATTCCAGGATAAGCATGAGAAATGAGGACTCAGATAGCAAAGAGATCTGAGTTACTGAAAAAGATAACCAGGGAGACAGAGGGATGGATGAGCTATCCAGTGAAGCGAGTCTGCTTGGGCCTTAGCACTGAAGACAAAGTGTCAGGATCCAACAGACCACCATACTCACTTATTCCTTTGGCCTGCCATCTCAGCTACTCCATGACTCCAGAAGGTAGAAGTCAGTCCTGTGTCTGCTGTGAGGAAGGGCTTAGCATCAATCTTCAACGTGGTTATGTGACTGTGGAGAGAGAAGGAAAGTCATTCTCTTCTAAATGCCACTGAACAGCTTATGGTCAAAAGACCACATAGAGTCTTGAGTTTTAGACAAAAGATTGTAGAAAAAAATGCACTGAGAAAAGGAGATAAAGGACTTGGCCTTCTAGAGATGTCTGGTGGCTCATGCCACAGACAGCAAGGAGATCCTCACATGACCTAAGAAGCTTTTTGCTTGCTCTGCTGCTATAGACTCAGCCTTTGTCCTTGCTACAGGGTAGAAAGTTTCAGCTGCCTTAGGCATGGAACATTATAACTTTCAGCAGTACTGCAATACCTCTGATGGCATCCATCTTCCCTCTTCACAGGGAGGGTGTTACCCTTCCCCATACAGGCCTGGCATCTCAATAGCTCACCTGAAGATATCCAGTGTCTTGTGTTCTAGCACCAGATTTGTGTTTCCGGTCAGGTCCAACTCTTGCAAGGTACTGGGCAGAGCCTCAGGAATCAGGATTTCAGTTAATTCATTGCAGCTCAAGTCTACAGACTGCAATATCAGAAAAGCACCATCAGAAAAAAAAGAATCAATTCTGTTTCTTCATGGGGTGAGTTACTCTTTTGGTCCTTCCTAACATTACATGTTCCTTATGTCTGTAGACTAACTCTGAGACTCGTGCCCCCTTGATCTTGCCCCATTGGAGCCTCCACTGTTACTCTTCTTGTCCACCACTGACCACATCCCACAAAGAGGCCATGAAAAACCGGGCTGACCTATCAGTAGAAGAGTAACTTACAAGCAGCAAATGTCTGTGTAGGGAAGAAGGGGCCAAACTCTTCTCAGTGGTGGCCAGTGATAGGACAAGGGGTAATGGGTATAAGTTGCACACAGGAAGTTCCATCTCCATATAAGGAAGAACTTCTTTACTGTGAGCGTGACAGAGCCCTGCAACAGGCCGCGCAGGGAGGTTGTGGAGTCTCCTTCTCTGGGGGTCAAAACCCATCTGGATATGACCCTGGGCAAAGTGTTCTAGGTGTCCCTGCTGGAACAGAGGAGTTGGACTAGAAGATCTCTAGAGGTCCCTTCCAACCTCAACCATTCTGTGATCTATAAACAGCAAAGCCAGAACCCTAATATTGAAAGCATTGGTCTCACCATAGATAATAAAAGGCCTTTATATGCACACATTTATCTAGCCATTTAACACTTCCTATTGCCTGAAATGATTCATCAGAAATATACCAAGACAGACGACGAAGATGAGTGAGAGTTGAACCATCCCTGTTCAACTAAGAGACAGATTTAGAATATATATTCCGTACCCTCAAGAAGATCAAGCAAAATGTGAGGATCTCTACTTCCTCTCCTATTCGTTACTTTCCATTCTCCCACTCAAATCTCATTCTGATACCTGTCTACTCTCTCTATAACAATACCTGAATATGTGGCAAATGCAGGATCTCTGGAAAGATGCTGATTTCATTAGAGTGTGCAATAAGTGTATGAAGTAGCTTGCAGTTTGCCACTGTTGTGGGAATTGTTTTCAGCTTGTTGCCACTGAGATTCAGCTCTTCCAAGCACTCCAGCTTACTCAGTTTGCTGAAAGAGAAACAAAAGTACACTGTAATACCTTATAGAGCAGAATTTGCCACCTTAGGAATCTGCAGATAAAGGGCAGATTCTGTGGATACTGTACCAGCTACACTTCTGATTCATTAGCAGAAGGCAGCAAGTCCAAAGAGATACTATAAGATCTGGGGTTCCCCAGATGTCATAGCTGCATTTATAAGACAGATAGATCCCTTCAACTCCTATAGCACTAAAGCAGAGGGTTACGATACTTGTATTTGAAAACTCGCAGGACATATAAACTTATGATGTCACTTTCAAAGTAATAGCAAAGAGCTCTTCAGCCTATTAGTGAAACCATTTAAGAAATCATGAAAACTAGAAAATCTCAGATGACTGGAAAAACCTAAGCTGTGTAAGTGCGCTCTGTAGGAATTAACAAATTTATCTAAAGTGTTTGTTTAGGTCAAGACCAGACACCTGCACAAGGTCAAGGCAGAATCATGGCAAGGCTGGCATAGATGCAAATTGTGCTAACATAGTTAATGATAGAAAAAAATACTTTTGTATTAATGTAAAGGAAATTCTTTTCTACCAGTATAACATTAGTACTCTACCATATTCTGGAGAACAATTACATTCAACTCCCAAAACTGGATTGTGGAGGACACTGAAAAGTAATTGTGAATTAAGTATCATCATTCAGTGAAATTCCTTCTACTAGGGTCTCTGCAACAACATTTATCTGATTCACTTACAGTCAGCAGATCAATGATTAATAATAAAAATACACACATTCACAAAACAATATCTAGTAAAATCTGCAGATAAAATGTGGTGAAATTACAGTTTCAACATTTAGTAATATTAACTACTTGCTAACCTTAACAGCACAGGATTTAAATTAGCAAAATGTATATAGGAATTTCTGCCAGCCACATGAGAGAAAACAATCCTCAGAGTTCTGGCTACAAAAAGACTTAGGAGTCAGATGAACTAGTACTCAGAACTCAAGTAGGGACTCAAGTAGGTGCTGGGAGCCCAAATTATCTCTGCTTTTGATCTTCAGTAGAGCTGCGTCCAGTTCTGCTATCCAAATACACAGAAAAAAAAAAAAAAAAAAAAAAAAAAGAATGAAAATTGGAAAGGGTTCAGAGACAAGCTACAAGGCAGGGCATGCGAAAGGCCGGGAGGTCTCCTTACATACTAAGGAGCTAAAGAGGCTGAGTCTATTTATCAAACTGAATAGAAAGCTAAGGGATTCTTAAACGACACTTGGAAAATACCTGATACTACATGGCTTTCATATTAGAAAGACAGTGTGTTAGACTGGTTGATGGAGGAAGCTAATTATTTCTCACCAAAAATAGGATGCAGTTTGAATCGAGAACAACAGAAACAACTTAGTAGGAATGCCTGGTAGTCTCGAGCGTCAAACTTCTACATTAACCAGGGATTTCTATTTCAACTCCAATCGTGAACCTACCATATGAATTAATGGATGAAACTATGACTTGTATACAGACAAGCCTGGATGATGGCCCTCTGGCCTTCCAATGCAAGACTGTGAAAAATGAGTAACTGCAGCTCAGCAAGCTCCATGCCAATAATTTTGAAGATGTTAGAAATACTGCCGCTACCCTGAGCCAAACACTCACCAACTGCTTGAAGGACAGGAAACACTACAACTAGCATTACCCTGAACCAATCATCCCAGCAATGTGATGTCCCTCACTGTACCCCTGGGAACAGCAGGCTTTCATCATCAAGCCACAAGGACTCCATCTTGTTCTGATACTGATCCAGGCACAATGAAATTAAGTCAGACATGCCTGGCTAGTAAGCACCATCTCCTCCACCAGCCTTAGGTATTTACCTTGCAGGGAAGGTCTGTAGATTGTTGTTTGCCAGATGAAGGATCCGTAGGTTCTGGTGTCCCGTCAAGACAGGGATGCATTGATCTGTGAGGTTATTATTGGTCAAGTAAAGCAGCTGCAGCATGCTCAGACTCTCCTCCCCTGTACACGCAGAGGGCAAGGACTCCAGGCTGTTTGCAGATGCATTCAGGTACCTGAGGCTATCCATGGCAAGAGCAAAAAACAACAGACTTCACATCATCCAAATCAATCTAAATAAAAGTAGGCAGAGCTATGCAAATACCTAGAGTGACAGCGCAACAGGATTACGTACGAGGTCAGGCAATACAGTGTGATACACTCAGATTTAGCAGTCTTTACTCACACTAAGATTTATCTATCTACAAATGGTTCATTAGCTACACAGCACTACAGATGCACACAACATTTTACAATAAATAATGAGTACTGAAGAGCTTGATTGCTGAGCCTGTGAGGGAGTAAGTAGTACTGGGGGAAGCGGACTACATAAGCTCCTCCTCACAGTCTCTTAGGAAGGGATGACTCATGTCTGAATAGATAAGCACTTAAGAGGGGTTGTTTGTTCAGTACGGGTGTCTTTTGCTGTTCTCTGAGACCCGATGTACCTTCTGCTGTAACTGGGAATCTGTATGGCTTCTCTTTTGCACCTGAATTTGTGCACTGGTTTAAAGACAAAGCTCTCCAAGTAGCAATAACAGTATTAGAAGCAGCTGCAACTGAAGCTAATTCCCTGTTTGGCTGTTTTCACATTATTAATCAGTAACATGAACTGATTCCTCAAGTCAGCTTGATGACTTTTCTCATGTAACCTGAATTACCACCTCATAAAGCACATGTCTCATTACCTCTAATGCAACTGGCAATAAAGCCTACAGCACCTCACAAGGACAGTCACGTAGATGTCACTATCAGCCTGCATAGTTCCAAAGGTAAGGCAGGTAGAAGACAACATGCTACTGTCACTCACTTCAGAGCCTTAAGAAAGAGTGTCTCAGGGAGTTTAGTCACCAGGTTGTGCTGAAGGTCCAGCACCTCCAGCGGAATGTGTTCTTGTAGAGGCGGAAGGGCCTGCAGATGATTGCGCCCCACCATCAACTTCCGAAGGCTCAGGCTGCTGAGGATCCTAGAAAGACACAAGGTTTACAACATCAGCTTGGTTTACTACTCATCACATTTCCAGACGGGAAAAGGGAACATTTAACCAGTTCTAACTTGTCTTCCTCTGTGCTGACTTAGATTTCACAGCCTGGGCAGCCTGCTCAGCCCTCCTGTGTTATTTCTGAGGTTATTGCTCCATTCTCAAGAATTGTAGTCTTACTGAAATAAAAAGCCTCTATCCCCACTAACTGCAAACAGTGTTTCAGGAACTTGGAGAAAGGATGGGCCAAACACATCTCGACTAAGCCTAAAAATGTCCTGTCCATTTGGGTGAGGTGATAACTAGAATCTGTCTCCTAGCAGCCCTGGCAGAAGTCAGTTCATTTCAATTTTTGAATATAGAGTATTTTGGACACTTTGCAATAGAAACAGTAAGTTGATTTGGTCTCTGCACAACAAGGAGTAAAACAAGTGACTTAGCACTGTTTCTCTAACCCCACTCAGCTCCCATGCAATACAGCTCAGCTGTGTAAAAAAGGTTTGCTGACCTTGGCGGGAGCTCTGTGAGGAGGTTAGAGCTCACATCCAAAACCTCCAGTTTCTTTGCTTCACAGACCCAGTCCGGGACACACTGCAGCTGATTGCTGAGAAAAAAAAAAAATGAGAAAAGGCTAGATACCACCACTCTGTACGGAACATGACCTCTTTGAACACTGCATGGCACCAATGACAGCCAAACCAAAGTCAATGGGCAGGAAATGTACAAGAATATGAGCCTGATGCATAGGATTTATCTCATGATTAGCAGTGTAATGCAAACTAACCTGGTACATGATTGGTAGAAAGTACTTCTGTAGGACTATCAATCAGGCTTTTGTTCATCTACAGCTCTGGCATCAACAGAACAGGCTGCACAATACTACTCTTCTAGTGTGCATCATCCTAAAGCCCAACTGAAAGGTGATCAGATCCTCTAGTGCTCCCATTTCCATGTCTAACAACACTACTCCAAGGAGAGATATGGGCAATAAAGCTAACAGTAGTGATCATTAGCAGCTACTCCAAATGCTTGCTCCAGAGCTTCCCATCATTTAGTCCAGTCAGCTACCAATAGTTAGTGCAGTCAGCTATTCCTAACAAGTTTTTCTTGCTGCTTAAAAACTATATTTGAAGGACAACTAGTCATCTAATCAAGTCACACTTATTCAAAAAGACTTTTGGTCTGGGACATTTTCATCATTCTTCAGTGGTGGCATTTCCTCAACTCTTTCAAAAGCTTAAAAGTTCAAAATATTGATGCAATAAGCAGCAAAGTTGTTTGGATATTTGCTTTATATTCTGTAGTGTAAAGTCACTTACCGGGACAGTTCCAGACACGTCAGTTGACCAGGAACTGGATAAACACTGACAGTTGTCAGACCTGAATGAAGCAAATAATCATGATTGAAGAACTCAAGCGGAAGAACAGCACAGAAAAGCACACACAGCATGCAACAAAGAACTAGACTAGCTAGAGAGACTTGCAGTCTTACTCCCTGAACCCTTATCATCCCTACTCATCCTTCCCAGGACAGAGTCTACGTTCCATATATTTGCAATATGGTGCTACAGCTTCTCACCATGCCATGTTCCATCTGCCACATAGGGCACCAGAATAAGAACAAAATGTAGCTCTGTGTTTGGACTCTCTTCCAAAGACATCTCACTGGAAGACAAGTTCCTTGGACAGCAATTCAGCACCATAATCTTTCCCTGTTACATGACCTGTGTATCTATATCCATAATCCCTAATCTAAGAGCTAGCTCCAGGAGATCCATCAAGTATTGTCTCACAACTATAACATGGTTGTGACTATTTTTCTGTGTGGCAGAATGTGTGTGGCAGACAGCAAAACATATGTTTCTTTCGTTCCTAGGATTAAACCACAGGAAGTTCCATCTCCACGTCAGGAAGAACTTCTTTACTGTGAGAGTGACAAAGCCCTGCAACAGGCTGTGCAGGGAGGTTGTGGAGTCTCCTTCTCTGGAGATCATCAAAACCTGCCTGGATGTGACCCTGTGCCACATGCAGGTGTCCGTGCTGCAGCAGGGGAGTTGGACTAGATGATCTCTGGAGGTCCCTTCCACCCCCAACCATTCTGTGATTCTGTGTGACTTCAGAAGGAGCAAGCAGCTAAAGGAGACAAATAAACGTACGGTTGCTGTTGGCATAGAGGGCCCGAAGGGAAAAACCACACAGCATCAACTCTTTGAGCTTATTCCGTTCACAGTGCAGCTGCTCCAGGCTGCACAAGGAGCTCAGATCCAGATCTGTCAAATGATTGTCTCGTAAATCCATGTAGGTCACAGATTTATTCCCCTCCAGGCTGTCAACTGCTGCTCTCTTCAGGTTGTTTAGCCTAGACACTCAGAGATAAGAGTTATAAAATCAGAAAATAGAACGTTGCCTGGGACACAAGATATCAATAAGAAGAAAGAAGAGGAAAGGAAGAGCTCTGTTAAAGACGAACTCCAAAGACAAGCACAGTGAGATGTATGAAAAATTGTGAGGGGCTTTCAGGAAGTGAATACAACAAGAAACAATTCCTGTGTCTGTATTACTTTGTGAAACATTTACTTATACTCATTCCCCAGCATTCATTAAGTCCACAGCTTGGAAACTAGAAGCCAAGTTAATGCACAGCTAAGTAGCACTGACAGAAGAAAGCAATGCAGAGACTAAGTACTACATTGTCTTGCCTCAATCGGAATGCTCTTTGTCCCTTCCCGAGAACTTTGCAGATGGCAGAATCAAGAATTCTTAAATAATTCTGAAGAATCAACCAACCTCTAGGTAGCTCATGCCAGTAGCATATTCGGAAACTAGAAGGCTTGAGCCACATTCGGTGGCTAAGACATTGATCCGTTAACCTTGTTTCTCTAAGAGAATTCTGCACCAAAATTTACAATTTACAGCTCCTCTGTTGTAGGGGCAACAGGACAACCTGGTATGTACATATGTCAGTTTCTCCCCTTACCTCAGATCTACACTTTTGATGTGGCTCATACGGTTCAGCATTGCAAGATCCAGGGTCTCCAGCAAGTTCCCTGCCAGCGCTAACTTGTCCAAGAGAACAAGTTTCTCGCAAATTGCTGGCAGATCACAGAAGTTATTGAAGGAAAGCCCAAGGCAACTAAGCTGCTGCAGACTTCCCAGCTCTTCTGGTAAGGATGTGAGAAAATTCCCATCAAGTAAGAACGTCTGAAGACTGCATTAGGAAAAAGAAGAAAATCAGCGGAGAGGAGTGAATCTTGCATTTAGCATTTTAGTGAATTACTTGTACAGTTAGCTGTTCTTAAGTGTGGTTATTTTTTATGTTACGTTATTGCTATCTCATTCTTACACACATAAAATGCCTGGAATGGGAATACATATAATTCTCACTCACTTAATATGCTTAGAACTGCATGTATGCAATACCAAACAGTTCCAAATTTATTTTAGAGATATATTATTTGGCACAACATTAAATTTAAGTTGACATAAGCAAAATAGCAAACACTACCTATGGTGTAAATATACAATATCTACTTAATCACCTAGATCTTTACAAGCTAGGAAGAACTTATTTAATGTGCTGAACAATTTTTAAAAAGACTTATGACAAACTTCAAACAAGCAAATCGCAGTAACAGTACAGGCCTATCTCCTACATACACTACAGTCCTAATGATATCACACACATCACCTGGGAACAGCAGAAACAATGAAAATTAACCACACCTTCATCAGCCAAACTCTGGGGTCTCATATCACTACTATGGTACTTGTTCCAAGCTAAATCACAATTATTACAATAATAAAGCACTGTTAACAGCTTTTTCCATTCTAGTCTTCCATTTATCCTCTTAGAAAATAATAATATCTTTCAAGGATAGCTTTCTGCTGCAAGATGATTTATTTTAAAGTTTGGCTTTTGAGAATAGAAATAAAAATAAGCAAGATAATTCCCTTATAATCACCAATTGTGTTCCAACAAATAACTTTCTGAATAGCCCTTTGCATGGAAGAAGTGAAATCTGGGGCCATGAGTTTTGGAGAGAAGAAAGAGTTGGTTTACAAGGAGGAATATGCATTAAACATATGCGTTATGCACACTTAAGTGAAAGTATATTCACACACTTTGAAGCCTGCAGATTACTGTGGTTTAGCAAGGTGGCATCTCCTAGGCAAAATTCATTGATGTCAACTATTCAAAATGTTTTCCACTGGCATATTTTACATAATTAGAATAGGAAGTCATAAATGATGAAAGATAACTTGCTAAATCACAGTGACTTTTTAAAGAGTAACTGTAAAAATATACTGTGATCTCTCAATTTTCAAGGAAAAAACAAAGCTTATTGTTCATCTTTGTTTTGAACATTCTCCTAGAGTTAAATCCATGAGTCAGTCTTCATAGGTGAAGTCTACATGCATGAGTACTCATACCTTCATAAGTAGCATCTTCACTTGGCTGTGCTCAACCAAAGTACGAAGGAAGTTTGACCACAAATAAAAGAAATATACTTACTTCAACAGTTTGCCAATCTGGCTTGGCAAGTGATGAAGTCCATTACAGGAAATATTGAGCTCTGTCAGAGTAGAGATCTCACACAGTGATACAGGAAACTCTCCCAGTCTGTTATGAGACAGGTTCAGGCTCTTCAACTGAGAAAACCTATTGGCAATAATGTTAGTTGAATCACAAACCTCAGTGATCTCAGAAGCAAAAGCATATGAAAACAGACATAAACGCTTTTTAAGCCTTTGTATAGGCATACAGTCAGGTAGCTCAATATGGTAGTATCTGCCCAAAGGAATGCTCCCCAAAAGTGGAACAAATTCAGTGAGGAAATTAACATCATACTTGCATGCAACAACTGCAAATCTACTGTACTTTTACCAAGACATAAACATCCCAGCAGAATATGCAATGCACTCCCTCTTGTCCATCCTCAGATGGACATGTCCAGAACCCCTGAAGTAGTGAAAAAGTAATTCTCTGCAAACCTGCAAAGAGAGTCAAGACTCCCTGCTCCAGTTGATCTCATAAAATTGTGTCGTAGGTTGAGGTAGGTAACGTCCTGACTGTAGAAGAGATGCTCGGGTACTTCCTCAAGGCTGTAGCATGATAGGTCAACCATGCTAAGTCGTAGAGATGCAACCTGAAGAGAGAAAAAAAAAAAAAAAAAAAGGAGAGAGAGAGAAAAAAAAAAAAAAAAGAGTTGCAGCTACATCAACATTTTTTCTCTGATCCAGTCTAGTGATAATCTGACAGAAAGCCAAAGAACGCAAGTAGTAGTCAAACTGCAGGAAAACATAACAACTCCCTTGTACCCACCAAACGTGGGCACAGTCCATGCAGGAAAGAGTTTCAGAGAACCCAAGTTTACTGTCCCTGTAAGCCACATAATACGAACGCATATCTGGATATCAACAAGAATGCACAAAAAGCCCAATTCCACCCTGCATGTGCCGTGGAGCCCGCCTAAAAGTCAGACCATAAGAGGATGACATCAAAGGAGAAAAATCATCTCACTGAGGACACTGTTGAGTAAGCACAACCTCTGTGAACTTTCCACACACAAAGATGCCAGAAGCAACAGGAAGCAAATAACTTTGTAGTTCCTTTAGGGATTACAGAACCTGTGCTTGGCCTATCTGTTCCTTCTGACCTCTCTTTGCTTGCTCAAGAAATACTATTAGGAATATCACTTCACAGACAGGTTTTCTAAATTATGTTCGTAAATCTCTAAAAATATCAGATCTTCTCTCGTTAAGCATGCTTAGTCTCCAGTTCTTAAGTGCTTCATTCCAGATTTTTTTGACTTGCATTATCCTGTAAAACATTTCATATTTCATAATATATATTTATGCGTATATACTTACAGGGAAATATATATAAGCCATAAAGTGGAATGAGAGTATAACTCTAAACAAGCTACACTTGCTCTGCTGACCTATGATCTCCATGTTAACTTGCAGCTTATCAGTGGCTCATGCCAGTCTGAGCCACAGTTCAGCCAGATGCAGGTACAACTGCAGGAACAATCTGCATTTTGTAGGACTTTCTATGGTTTGTTCTAGCTACTCAAAGTAGGTACAATGGGTGTGAAAAAATGCAAAATTTCTGCTGCCACACAGGCAGAGCACCAAGAGAATCCTGAAAAAAAGAGCCTCTGCAGTACAGAGCACACACGAAAATGAAAAAAGTTGGAAAGCATCTTGGGTACTTTCTTTGGCATCATGGCTTTATCTCTGCCTTCAGACCAAACCTGCACCAGCTGAACTCCCACCAGCCATTTTGCCCACCACCCTTGCAGACTCCAGATCCTCACTGTGGATGCCTGTCGGTGCCACCGCTGACATTCTGCCAGTGTTTCAAAGGAAATATGGTATGTTTGTGCTTGGGCTCCAGCAGATGTAAAAGCAAGCGTATACTGACGACGTTTCATCTCTTCCACCTATAGTGGGAAAAATTAGAGCAAAATCAGCTTGTCTGAAAATCCAGCAATTTACAACGTCACTGAAAACATAGGTGTAAAGTCACTGGAGAGAAACACAGAAGTAAATCCTTCTTAGCATTTTCCTGCTGATGAGAACTCAATAAGAAACTATTCCTGGGATAATCATTTGCAACACTGACTGCTAATGTGAAAGCAGAATCAGTGTCTAAGTATTTTATCAGCTTTAAAATCATATAAGCAAAGTAAGTAGAAAGGAGCTATGCAACTCTTCTCTGCATCTGTTAATGAGGGAATTTGCTGCAAAAGCCTAGATTGACTTGTAGATAATGACAATCGTAGTAAACTTTCCTTCATTCCTAAACGACACAAAGCTAATGAAGAAAGTCTTACCTTTCCTCCAACAAGAGGCAAGATGTGCATCTTTCCTGTATGACTGTCTTTCACAGAGGACACAATGAGGCAGGTACCACAGAGAATTACCAAACGTTCTGCCCATTTGTGCAGCTGGGTCTTGCCTTTGCGTACATTATAGACACCAGAGAGCAGGATGCGATCTAACTGTTCCACTTGGCATGGCTTTTCTGAAGAAAAAAAGGACATAAGTCTTTATTTTCCATTTGTTCTACATTCTCAGCTCTGAGAGCACAAATAACAACATGGCTGTAATATGCAAAATCAGTTATTGCAAAGGACAAGCAAAGACAAAAATATTAGTATACTCAAGAAAAAAATCTCATGCAGAAAGACAAGCAACTCCTGTAGTCAGAGCACTAATGTTTACAGTTTTTACGATACAGTTTTACGATAAGTAATCGTTATAAGAGCATATTGAAAGATGGTGACTGCATAGTGTGCTTTAAATCTACAGGCAACTATACACCTTGTCAAACTGATGCACTTGCCAAACACTCTCCATTCAGTCCAAGATGAAAAAGTAATTGTAAAATCTGAGCGAGACAGCTGCAGAGCCACCAGGGAAGTGGCTTCTGCTAGTCTTTAAAAGACAGCTTGGAAAAAAGCAGCTACAGAAGAAAGATATTTCCCTGAAGACAGTTTAAACAAAAGGACTAGAGTAATGATTGGTTGTAGGCTGTGTGATGTGATGAGTATTATTAGCTGATGAGCATGCAAGTAAAGGGGCAGAAAACGCAAGATAACATAAAAGTTTCTTATAAATATCTGGAAAAACAGGCTTGGAAAATGTGAATAAAAGTGACTGCCTATTGATTGTTACTCTGCTGATCAATAAAACAGGACATTGAAAACATTCACTGGAATTAACATGACAAAGGCCAAACTACAATGAACGCACAGAAATCTATTCCAAGTAACATTACTCTTTGATAAAGAAAAGCTGCATTTTAGGAAGAGTTTGACACAAGTCAGAAAAGCACAAAAGGATGCCAGAGAAAGTTCAGAAGTCACAAGCAACAAAAGAATATTTCAGTAGACATGAATCCTTTTCAAATCTACACTGAATATGAACATTTAATCATTAGAACAGTGCTGCTCATGGAAACAAACTTTAACTCCATGTGATGGCAGCTCACAGAGCAGGGGAAGAACTGAGAGGCTGCAGCATATGCTCACTGGTCCTCTGATAGTTGTAAGCTAAAATGCTGAACAACCCCAAGAGCAAATGTGCTCAAGTGTGAAATACTGCCTTCTTCTCCCATGAGAGAAATTAATTAATTCTAGGAATCTTTCTCAAGATAGACTGACATGATGTGTTCTTGAGATCTCATATGAACTCATGTGAGAAATACAGGGAAGGCCCAAAATGCATGGGACATACATTCTGTTTTGCCAACTATAATTCCTCAGACGACAGGCTCTGTAATAAAATATGATGAAATATGTCATGGAGAATTTTATAGAGCCTTGGAGAACTAAAATCAAACTTTCACTTGATTTTCTTACTTAATCCTAAATGTATTTTACTTTTAATGCACAGCATGTTTCCATCACATATTAAAATGTCACTGACCTGCAATCTTTGCAGTTATCTTTGAACTAAGCTATAAAGAAACACCTTGAACAGAAATGTCTAGATACAGAGTTGTATTCACTTAAAGTGAGATGATGTATGGATTTTAGAGTTGCATACTTCACTGCTTCCCCATTTATTCTCATTTCTTTTTTAAACATTTCTTGTGGACTGCTACATGCGTATTCCGATTTTTCTAATCTGACCAGACCTACAAACTTCCTTGATAAAACAATCAATTGGTTTACAACTTCCGACTCCTGCAAGTCCTAATTTCCTAAAAGTAATGGACTCTGTATCTCAGTTTATGCAGTTCTTCCTTCTTGAACTCTTTTTGGTATATTCACGAAGTTCGACTCTAAAAGCCATGAAGATTTCTGCTCTCTTCCATTTCATTCCCTGGGATACTGCTTTGGATTGCTGTATTAATTGTAACTTACTTTAATTTAGACTAGACACATATTCTAGACTTCTGAGGGGTTCTCCACTCTTTTGTCAACTTCATGGTCTTCCTACGTGAGCAACAAAAGCACTGGCAGTGCTGATCACCTTGTTTCAATGGAGCACTGTGACTGCATGAGCAAAATGAAACTCCATTTCAGCCTTCTGATTGACATACACTTACCTTTAGGTCATTCTGCCTTCTCTCTCCCCACTTCCCCCAAAATAATGAAAAATCTACCAGATACATTTTTTGAGCTTCTATCTACTGTTTAGGTATCTAAATGGTTAAGAAACCCAGAATAATCTTCCGAACATTTAGACTTAATTTGATATTTAAAAAAACACAAACAAGCGTGAATATTAATATACAAGCTGTATATTTATTTGTAACAGCAACTTTGTTGAGATGCTCCCATGTCTCAGGTCAGGGACACAAAGTTTGGCATAAGATACCCTCCACGCTGAGAAGCTCTCATCATCCACACAGAAATTGCATAGAACTGGCCAAGCAGAAATACCAGTTCCCCAAGTAATCCCTTGCAAGAATTATGGCACCACTCACTGCCACAGCAGTACTGTTCCAAGTGCTAGATACTATTAATTATGAAGCTACACCAATACTCTTGTTATCCTATCTCCTCTCACACATTTGCGTCACCCATTTTGTTGCACTGGAGCCAACATTCCAGGACTTCTGCTTGGGATCCCAGCTATTATTCATTTAAAGTTCTGCATAAGGATGATCTTCATTTCTAGGAACAGGCAAACTCCTCTTATTCTTTTCAGCTCTAAGTGTGGACTTCAAAATCATTGTGACCATACTCAACTCCATATTCTTATAACAACAAGGACAGCATGCAGTGCAAGGACATCATCAATAGGCAGAACTAGCACCTCCGGCAGCAGTCTACAAGTTAAACAGGCCACCTATACTCACAGCAGGAATAAAGACATTTCACCACCAAAAAAAGACTGTGAAACTCTCTAACATTCCTACCTGCCACACCTGACTGATATATTGTGTGTTTGATGCAGCCATCTATAAAAACTATAGCCAATGACCTGCTTCTGCTGATTTCCATCTCACTGTTACAGCTATAGGAAGACTGACAGCATGCAGTTATATAACTTCTTACCACTGTAAAAGCGAATCATACAGCTGAGATCAGAGTTTGCTGCTTCTTCCTGCATTCTAGCAGGATCCTCAAAGCCCAAACCAGCCAAGTAGTCATACACAATCTGAAGAGGCTTTTCCGTGGGTTCCAGTCTCCTGTCAAAACATACAAGAGAAGAGTTTGGAGAATGCAAGAAAGATTTATTTTGCCCTACTGCAGTTAGAGTGCTGAGGGGCACTGACATGCTGGACATTCTGCTCCTGCAAAAAGGTCCAGTAAGCACATGTCCTTGGGGCCTCATCATGCTTGTCACAGCAACCACACTTGAAGAATTACATTGCAGAGGTGAAAAGGAGAGGAAAAGCAATGGCTGCAGTTCACATAATCCATGGCGGTCATTTTCTATCCATGATTCAAGGAGCAGCAGGAGGAAAAAAATGACATGAAACAAAAACAGGAATACTGCATCAATCTCCCTTCCCCTTGACTAAAATAATTAAAAAAAAAAAAAAAAAAGGCCACCAACAAACAAAACTACTTTACAATGACTGAAAGATGCAAAAAGAAACCTACTTAAATTTCTCTGCCAAGTACATCTGGGAGCAAAGCAACATGAGAATCCTGCAGGAGGATGACTTCTAAAAAGAAAGAGAAGAAATTTCCCTTTCTCTTTAGATCTTATCCGTATAAGGCTCTTATGCTTCAGCAAATCAACTCAAATTGTACATTTAAAGAAGAGACAACTTTAGAACTACAACGTACAGTAAGAAGGATTCAGAGGCTGAGTGAGAGAAACTTCTCCCAAAACAACAGGTTTAGTATATTCAGATCAGAAAAAAAAAAAAAAAATATGATCCTCTCATTTCACTTATTCCAGAGACTCTAGATTGTTACTTTCTGCAACAAAACTGAAATTTCTGGCTAAGTTTTAGGGAAAGAAAAAACGGCAAAAAAGGCAGACTCTCAAATTAAAAGATTAGGCCTTGAGGATTCAAGATGGAATTAAAATAAATTGTTCCAATCGTTCCATTCATTAAAAATCTTCATCCACCATTAAAAATTCTCATTTTTTAAAGATGCCCAGTTTCAGATTCCAGCCCCCACACCTTGAGTTTTAATTATTTACTCTGCAAATGGTTGTTTATAAATTGGAACCAAGCAATCTCAGACATTCTCTTCAAGGTGAAGTTCAACACTGTTCTTTAAAATTTCTTGCAGTATGATGTGTTTATCCTGTCTCAAAATGACTTTTACTACTCTTTTCAGAAAGTTTTTTTTTAACTTGTCAACATTCTGTAAGTGCTACACAACTGTCTGCCATATCCATGAACTGACTCTCCAATAACTGACTCTCCATTTTCTTAATTCTTCTCAGTACACCACAGTATTTATACTCCAGGATCAAATCTGCTCTATCCATCATGGCATCCTCTTTGAGGATCAATGATTTGGAAGAGACAGGATTCACCTGACCAAGTGGGGCAAAAGTATTTCTGCCAAGAGGCTGGCCAACCTGACAGGATGGGGTGGGAGAGAATGGACAACTGTCAAGACAGGAAGCCATGGATGGCATTGGCAAGCAAAGGATCTAGGGCAAATGGACAGAAGTGGCTTTGTAATCAACAAAATAGGGTTACTGAAAAGGGTAAGAAATATCATTTCACTTCATTTCACAATCTCTCATCCAAAAAATCCTTTACACTGAATAATTTAGTTTCTAGTAACCAGTCACTTTACGGGTTGTGAATTGCTTTTCTATCAATGACATCAGAACATCGTGTAGTGCAACAAAAGGCTAACATCTTTGGCAACCAAGCTTGAAACTTCTAAGGAGCAAGATCAAGACCTGTTTTCTACTAAATTTTAACTGGCAATACACCTCATTCATACAGCACAAAAATACATAATCATTCTTTTTAATTATTATTCTATAGCATTGGCATACTACTGCCAGCTTATAACTAAGGCAGGATTTACTTCACAAAACACACACCGTCTAAAAGCATCTAGTCATCCACACTTCCTCTACAGTCAACAGGACACACCTCAAGAAGTTAACTGATCTCAAGTACTTCAAGCACATGCATTGCAACTCTCTCACTTCGCAGATAGGATCTTTGGATCAAAAACTGAAGCAAGGTTACTCTCAAAATTAAAGTTCAAAACAACAGAACTTCCACAACGAAAAGACAAGCTGGTCAACTTGCAACTGAGACAAAAACAAGCAAATACACACACACAAAAATGGCAATCCACAAATAAGATAATGGACAAAGAAAATTGTCCCCTCTTTCCAAATTCACCCAAAGGATTGCTTACTGATGGAATTTATTTGCTTGGAAATCTGCCCTTATTCCTTCCTTTATAGGACAAATAGGATTATAAATTCAAATGCATATTCCTATTAAGATCTGACAACAGTTATAATTTTTAATCAAGTTTGGAAGCTGTACTCATTTTGTACAGCTCACATTGTGACCAAAAACAACACCAGAGAGAACAATTTAGCAATCTGATATCGACTGTACATATACTCCGAAATTTCAAAAAGCAGAACTATATTCAGAAAAGTTTAAAGTTTAAAATGTAATCATAAATGTGTCAGGGTGGTGGTGATGCTGGTGGTTTGGGATTTTTCAACTTTTTAATGAAAGAAAAGTCACTATTCTTTTCTAGTACGCAAGCCACATGTTAGGTGACAAGTGTGACAAACAAAAGCATAGTTTCCAGTTATGGATAATGCCTCCCTTGAAATGGAGAAAAAAAAAAAAAAGGAAAGACTCAAAACACCTGAACTTTCCAAAACAAACTGAACAAATGCTTAGCATTCACAAGAATTTAAGGTACACAATGCCACAGCACTGAGCTCAGATAATTACTACTGTTAACTTGCCAACAGTATGGTACTTTCTATTTCCCTGAACAGTCACTAGAAAGTGAATTTAATCTCCGTGGCAATTACTGCATTAAAAAACACAAAATAATAGTTCAAATATTTGAAAAATTTAAATATGTGATTTTTCAGGAGTCAGTCCATCTTTTTGCACTAATAAAAGAGAAATCAGATTTCCTAAGAAATTAAAATATATCTACAGTCATTTCAAACTTTGATCTGAAAACCAATCATAAGTAACCTCTTACCTTCTGTCTTTTGGAAAACAATGCAGGTTTAATCTCAGTATTAGGGAAAAAAACCCTATAGCTTGCCTATGTAACTGGAAAGACTTCACTTTTGATTATGCTATCTAATTTATATTTTGTTGGGAGAAGAAGCCTTCTGAAACAATTTAGAGGCCATATAAACAAGGACTAAATCCGCTGGCTTTCCAAAGCAAGAGTAGCTTCCTGTATGCAGCCTAGAAGGGACATTTGAGAACTGTACAACCATCAATCATTCAGATGCTGCTCAACTTTTTGAAACTCCTGGGAAAAGATCGTAGTTCAGCTAAGATGCAGCTCTTTGTACAATCAGCATGAAAAGCTGACTTACAAAAAGCTTCTTCCTTCCCTGCTTTGAGAGAGGGACAACAGAAAATAAAATGGTTTTAAAGACTGTAAAGTCATCAGTGCTACTAAAAACCGTAATAAACAACAGACTGCACCAGACAATTCAGATTTCCAGCACAGGAAACCCTGAAGTATTGTTTAACTTTCAGTACTAAATTCAAGAGGGATATGAGAGATTTGACTGGATCTCCAAATAACGTGCCCATGCTTCCCTAGATTACTCCCAGATTCCACTTCTGCTATCAAAGCTCTGTGCTTGACAAAAAGCTGCTTTTCCAGCATGTGACCATGGCTCAAGAATCATAAATGCCCTAGTGTCACTCACAGAAAGAATACTTCAAATAGTCTGCATCTATACTTCTTGTTAGCAAAAACAAACAAAAAAAACCCCTCAAACACTACAACTGGGTTCCTGAAAGAGCTTTCTATGGCTATTTCTAGTATACACTGAACTTCTCGCACACATAAAAATTAAAATAAAACCTTAACACAGTAAAAGCATAAGCCTTTTACACATGACACAATATATTCAAACTGAATTATAGTTCTACAAGCTGCATCACTGTTTACCCTCTTGAGAAAGCGAGATACTCTGTCTGACCACACTTGTCCCTTCTGCAGTTGAGGCCTGGTTTTGTCAATATTTTTATTCTTATCATCTTTTACTTCAGCAAGAATTATTGCTTCATGACGACTACTGTGAAAACTCTTAGCTGTCTTGCTCCAAATTGAAGGGATATGCTTCCTGAAGATATCGACAAAACACAATGCTCCATTTCTATTTCTCTTTCTTATTCTGAAAAATTAATGTGTGAGAGGAGCATTTTCAGTAGTACCTAGTCAGGCGAATCCTCTAAACAATGTATCTCTCTTGCCATTGTATCATTTCAAACTGAAAAACAATTAAAAGACTGTTCTGTATTTCTACAGGTTTGTCTAGGTTTGTTTGTCTGCCACTGGCTGGATGTAAAGAGCCAGGGCCAAAAAGTTCTTCCGTTTGCTCAGGTTTTGATGGAAAGTCACCTACTGAGATAAAAAGGTGGAGAATTCAGAAGTTATTTGGGAGTGTAACACACTCATGAAAAAAAGGCAATTAGATGCTCAATTGAGCAATCTGCATTCACAAACACATTATTAAAGTAATCAGCAAACTTTGTGCAAGGAAGGAATTATCTCAGCAGAGCACAGGGATACCTTGTGCCTTCTGTCATCTTCCTGTGGAAATGCAGGCAGGTCCCACTTGGTCATGCTTCCTGCTACCAATGGAGATGGCTACTAAAGCAATCCTGGCAACTCCCTTGTCTCTACTGAGAACACCTCTGATGGGAAGCAATTTAGGAATACTTTGGGTCAAACATACTCTGAGAACTGCAAAGGCAATAGACATGCAGGAACCAAAACCTCCTTCAACCTCAAACATAAGCTTGACAAGGTGATAGATAAACTTGGTACCTCATTGTGTAAGAGTAGGAATTAATCAGGTATACCTCTGGCAGGTCAGTCTTTTTTCACCTTTGGACCCAGGCACTGTACAAATCTCAATTCACTTTCAGAGATCCAGCTACTGCTCCTGTCCAATGCATGATGCCAATCTCTATTATTTGGTCTATAGTAACAGGATCACAGTGAATTTGGGGGGTGGGAACTTTATTGCTAAATTTTAAGTCTAGAAGGATCAATGCAAAGTCTAAATTCTAACTTAATAGCAGCTTGTAAACCTAGAGGAGTCCATAATACACTGAGCATAAAGTTCACACACATTAACCTTATGCCAAAGTCTATTTTCAGCCTATAATAACAGCAGACATAAAATGTATGACCTGAAGCCCAAGTCCTCTTTATACAACCCTCACGCTGTCTCTGTGTCTACCTTTTAATTGCCACTTACCATGCAATTCATTTTAAAAGCTACCTTCAGCAAAAAACTTACTAACATATAAATGCCATTAGACATAACTGTGAAAGCATTTTGCGCGTTTCAGTGACTCAGAAGGATTTCTGACAGCCTCTTGCACAGCTTGCATGGTTTCAGAGGGGGGTAAGATGGAAGATAACATGGGAGTTCACGAGCAGTAACCGCAGGCTGCTGGACAGGATGCTCCTGGCCGGAGCGCGGGCCGCCCCGCAGCTAGTCCGAGGGCAGCAGCTCGCACACGGGCTGCGGAGCCGGGTCCGCGCCCCCCGCCGGCCCCGCGCACCCGCGGCCCTCACCTCACCAGGTCCCCGTGCAGCTGCAGGAAGAGGCTCTCCCGCTCTTCTCCATCGCATATCTCAGACACTGGCGTGTCCACCGAGCACAGCACCAGGCGCAGGTCGGCGCCGGCGGCCGCGGGGTCGCCCCCGTAGACGAACACGCAGCCCCGTCCGGCCTCCTCCTTGAGCCAGTCCCTCTCGCGGGAGCCGACGCGGCTCCGGCTCAGGCAGCTCCTGCTCCCGTTGCGCTTCACGTTTCTCTGGCGGGGCGAGACGCGAGCGTCACGGACCCGCTCCGGGGCTGCCGCCTCCTGCGGGGGGGGGGGGCACGGGGGAGGCGGAGAGGCGGGAGCCTCCCCACCAAGGTCGAGGCGGGAGGCGCCGCCGCAGCCGACCCGCCGCGGGCCCCGGAGCGGCCCCCGCTTCACTCACCTTGAGCACCCGGATGGCGCCGCGGGGCCCGGCCCGGCCTCCCCCATCCCCGGCCGCACGGACGCTCCGCGGCGGCCGCCCGGGCCGGCTCCACGCAGGCCCCGCCCCGGAAGCACGCGGGCTTCCGTTGCCCCGCCCCGCGGGACGGGGAACCACAGCCCCCCCGCGGCCACTGCGAAGGGAGCCGCCCCCCGCGCGAGCCGCCGGCCCGGGGCCGCCCAGGGCGACTCCGCGCGGCGGGAGCGGGAGCCGGGGGGGCACCGGCCCCTGGCAGAGCCATCGGCGCCGCGGTGGCTGCTGCAAAACCAGCCCCAAACGGGAGCCCTTCGGCCCCGCGAGAGAGGCGGGCGCGGGCCCAGAACCGCCCTGGCTCCGGCGGCGCTGCCTGCACCGAGGCCCCGGCGCCCGGAGGAGCGGCAGAGACCCGCTGCACGGCACCCGCCAGGGCCTCGCGTGCAGGCAGCGCAGCCTGGGCAGCCCGGCCCGGCTCGGGCCCCTCCAAGGGCAGCGCCTGGGCTCAGCCTTACGTCACCCCCAGTCCTCCCTAGCAAACCTCACCCTATCTCCAAGGTAGCTCCAGCCCTGCCTTCCCAACTAGCACTGTTGTCATTATCACCAGTGCACTCAATTTAGAACATTCTGCTTAAGGAGTTGCTGTGCGTTCCCGGGCTGTCCCGCAAGGCAGGACTGCAGACATGGATGTTGCGACGCCCAGGGTCCAGTGGCACTTGCAGTGCGGGGCCAGACCCAGGAACGGAGGAGCAGCGCTGGCCTCGCAGGAGCAGCGCTGCCATCTGTACCCTGCAGAGCCAGGAGCGGGGCTGCCGCGCTGCTGCCAGCACACAACTCCCCACTTCACATCCCGCGTGCTCCCGGAGGGCTGCGGGGCTCTCCTGGTTGAAAACGTGCAGCTCAGGGGTAGCTCATTTGATCCCTGAGCAACTTTTATTAACTCATGTCAGGAGTCAAGGCAGTCACAGAAAAGGCCATCTAATTACCACCTCCATACTACATAAATAAGCTGAAAATTTTGTGTTTCTTTTTTTCAGTTTGAGTTTTCTCTACAGAAAGGCACATTACACAGCATTACAGTGCTCAAGAGAATTTCCATAAAGGCAGGAAGGCACATGGTGATAGAGGCAATCACATTTTCCAGGGGGAAGTGCACAATGAATCCATATTCTAACATAGCCTTGCTGAAAGTAGAAAACAGGGAAGAACGTGGAGCAGGCATCTGTATTGCTTTAACAAACAGTGGGATTACAGCAATCCTTGTCCTAGAGACATAGGGCAGATGAAAAGAGGCTTTCTTGCCAGTGAGGGAATCAACTCCAAGGTCAGGCTGCACACAAAGGAAAGTTTTTCTTGCGTTCAAATCTCATCACATCTTTCTAGCATCTAGGAATGCATCGCTGCCTTGTTCCAAAGGGTATTTTACATTACCTGTTAAAGGGATTCACAATGGTCACCATTCGTTTTCCTCTTTAAGCTTTCTGGAAATCTGATAATTTTGTGCTATCCCCTTGGTTATTATTTCACATTGTCTGACCTTGTTATGGCCACCTGTAAGGAGCAGTAAGGATATCCCATTGTACTTGCAAAAAGCAACAAAGCACATTTTTAAATCATTGAATATTGACTCATTTTATTATTAGTCACTTCATAATTTGTTTCAACCAAAAGACAATACACACAAATCTAATGCATCCCATGTAAATGTTTACATCCGTTATGTTCCTCACCTACAATTCAGTATTTATTTAAATTTTTCACATCTCAAAAATATGTCTGTAGAAGTTAGAACATCACCAGGCTCCCTGCTCAATTGGCATGTTCTTTTCTTTCTTTTTTTTTCTTTCTTTTTTTTTTTTTTTTTTTTTTATATATATTGTGAAGGAGTTGGGATGAGGATCCATGTAAAATGTAAATTACAACATCAGGAAAGAAAAAGGACTATACAGGAATAGAGTGAAAGTTCACAGAGGAAAGCAGCCCAACAGCTCTTCCCTCACAGCCCCCAAGTAGAAAATGAACACATAGAAAGCGCACCAGCAGGTCTAAAAAAGCCATCTTTGCTGCTCCATCTTGCAGCCAGTACCAGCCCTGGGGAAGGGCTGCAGCACCTGTCCCCACTGTTTCAGCATCTTGCGAGTTAAATATCCATGGTCCTGTATAGGTTGCAGCCCCCTCATTGCTATTGCTTCAAAGAGTTGTTCAAGGCCATATTTTGTCTCTTCAGAAATTGGACAAAGTCAAATCTTAGGACCTTCCCATGTCTCCTCCCTGTCAGGTCCAATATGGCCACTGATCTTTTTGCCATCTCTTGGCTCAAAAGACAATACATTCACTTGGAGAAAACAACAAAAACAAACAGAAAAAAAAACAACAAAAGAAAAAACATTCCACCTCTCCCAGCTCCAAAGTCTCCAATGCAGATATTAGTAAGATTAGCCATGAAGTCTGTATCTTGCTCCCTGCATATCCCCCTTATGCTACCTTAAGGAGAATTTCAAGCAGACCGTTAAAATTCTTGCTCTCCACTGGTAGAATAAAGACCTGGCACTCCGTCCTCAGAGCGCTTTACGAAGTGGACATGTGCGTACACTCCAGTGACAAAACAAAGCAGCAGCACAGAGGTTAAGAGATGCAGCAAGGGCCAAGAACCAAGCAAAGGGATCTGGAATTAAAGACAGAGGAATGTGTGAAACCTGGCCTTTATTCTGGGATAGCATCAGTGTTCTATCCCTTAAAAAGGGAGGGAAAAGAGCTTCAGGGATGACAGGAATGTCATGTTTGAAGGACTGTCCTTCAAAGCCAAGGGATGGCTTCAAGCAGAACACTCTTTGTGTCCATGCACCTCTTTCAGTCTGACAGGCAGAACACGAGGATGTCCTCAACACACATCTCCACACAAAGGTGTTTGAAGCAGCCAAGAACAGAGGAGGAACTAATCCATAATAGGCTCACCAAACCAACTTCAAGACCCACCTGCTCTAGAAGACAAAACATGCACAACGAGGACAAGATCCTGTGTTCCCAACTATTCTGCAATAAACTGGCCAGGAGAAAGACCATTTACTCCTTTTTTCCCTCATTTAATGCTTTTCCAGCAGTGCTGCTCTTGACAAAACGATATAGAGATTGAGGTGTGCCAGACTTCAGTACAAGTGACCACATGCAAGTATCTCCAAAGAGAATGACAGAGCTCAAGGGGCTTTTGGAAACTAAGGCACAGACCTTCCATTAGCCTGATGTCACATCTGGGACACCCTTGGAGCACATTTGTCTACATGCTCAGTCTCTGATGCTAAGGAGTTTGAGCTAGTGAGGTGGTGAATAATCATACCGCAAATAAAGTAATAAATGTGGATGCTCAGCACCCAAGAACGGACTCCAAGATTCTGCCACAACTCAGAACCAGTTCTGCTCTAATGCAATCTTATCCTTGTTAGATTTTACAGCCCCTTGTTGATGCTAGTTCCAATAGATTAATATACCTCTTCTCTAATTCCAAGGCCCTAACTGCGTTCCTTAGTAAGGCAGCAAAAATGCCAAGAAACACTCATTCCATCACACAAATGAATACTGAAATCAGTGATGCAATTAGTCCAGTGTTATATTGCTTAATGCAGCTAAAACTAAAGCAACTTGAAAAACTAAACCAGACTTCTGTTCCAGGTTCAAGGACAGAATAGGTCCTCTAATTCTTCCCAGTTATGCTGAGTGCCTCACTCCTGTGGTACTTCTGGCAAGGACTGGAGCCAAGTGTTAGTACTTTTACAGCCACATGAAGGCCAGGGCCTAAGCTTGCTATCACGCTGCTGAAGGAGGGCCATCTGCAAAGCCCTGTAACAGAAATTAAGGAAATGTACCATCTATTTCTTTTCAAAAGGCATTAGAAACTAGAGTTCTTTCAGCTTACCAACATGCTTCTGAGGGTCCAAGATAGGCCCTTCCCTCTCCCTCCCTGACAGGTGCTGAACACCTGAATAGTTCTTTTGCACTGCACCTCATGTCCTATCCACTATCTCCACGAGAACTCATGGAACACTGCTACGCAAACAACTGATCCTGCTAGGAAGCATGACTCAACATGGTTGATCATCACACTTAGAACAGTATTGGACCTCACATCTTTGACTCACATATTCAAACAACTGGCATTTACTTAAAAAATAAAAAAAAAAAAAAAAAAAAAAAAAAAAAAAAAAAGATCAGTTCCTTCCAGTCTGAGGACAAACCATAAGGATCAATTAAGTAACAAAATGGGAAAAGATCTCTTTAAACCGCAAGGTCTTTATTTCAGTGCCAATGTTACAGATACAACACAAATGTCCCAGTCAGAACAAACTCAAATGGAATCCAGGGATCTACAACAGGCTCTGGAAATTAAATTGGGGAGAAGGTCTGGAATAACTGGGAAAAGTGACTTTGCAGCATAATCTCTGATGAGTCTCCCAGCAGGCAACAGGGCCCTTGCTCAAAGAACAATCTACAAAATTGAGCATGTCCTTTTTACCCATAAACCACAGTCAATGGGCTAAAGGCTTTGAAAATGTCTGCGGCAGCAAGCCAGCTGCTCTGTGGATCTCTACATTTTTCACATATCATCACACTCCCCGGGGCAGCTACAGAAGACTGTGAATCTGCACAGCTGCAGTCAATGATAGAAAGCAAAGAAAATTCAAGTGTCAGGGCTTCACTTTCAAGTACAGCACCAAAGCAATTCGATCAACTATCACCAGACACATCTTTTCTCACACTGTCCCAGGTTTGCAGATGAACTCCCAAGGCCTGACTTGCTCTTGGTATGTATCGCATAACTAAGAGGTGTGTGTGTGTATACAGTAATGCACAGAATAGGCCACAAGAAGCCTCCAACCCCTTCAGATAAAGGGGATACAGGAAGAAAGAGGCAGGACACCCTAACGTCCTTTAAGTCCCCAATCTGAGCCCCAGATGAAAGTGCCTGAATATAACCCAGCTAGTAATGAATGAAAATGCACCTTGCCCTCCCCAGGGGTAAAAAAAGGACAGCAGAAAGAAGGGGCAGCTGTTCACTTGCTGCAGAGAGAAGAAAATTTCCCTGCAAGAAATTCCAGACTTCTCTTCCAATCAGGCTGTGTTTCTTTGGGGGGAGAAGGGAATGTTGCTTCTGGCTGTGAATGCATGTGCAGGGAGGGAGTGCAGAGTATCCTCCACAAGCAGCCAGCCTCATCAGCGGAGGAGAGGAAATTAGTCTTAACAGATATGCTCCAAAGTCAGCAATCACTTCAGGAAAATTCCTCCTCATCAGCAGGTCTCATCTGTTCCCCATACCCATGGTGCGGTTTGGGGGATTTCCAGGGATCACAACCTTCTTCCCAGAGTTCCTTTGATTGGGTGGGGTGAGAATAAGAATGGTGTCAGAGCTTCACTGCCAAGACTGAGGGGGAAAGTTGTTGACTTCTGCTAGGTCCTGCATTGCTGAGCCCTTGTGATTATATGTCAACTTAATCCGCATACGTAGTTGTTGCTAAAAGAGAAAAGAAAAAAAAAATCAGGTCTTCAAAGATTAGTGAATTCCCCTAAGTCCATCCCCACCCCCAGCAGGGCAAAATATGGACCTTTCTTCACCATGGGAGCTTGCTGGAAGGCTGTCCAGGGTGAGCTATGATACTGTAGATGAGTGCTTCATTTGGTAGAACATTGCTTGCTCACTGTAGTTCTTAGCTTGCTCAGAAAACCCATAGTACAGCTTCTACTCACATCTCTGCATTGGTCCTGCTCTCTCAAGCACTAATAGCCCTAACTGGGATTTGAAGGCAGTTGTATTTAACAACGGAAGAAAACAAGAGACAGTTGGCCTCTACTGCTCTGTACTTGGGCTCAAAGGGAGAGTTATAATTTCTTATGCTAGCTGTTCGTCACTCAGCAGAGCAGAATTGGCCTGAGACCTTCAAGTAGCGTACAGCACTATGTAGCACTGGAGGAAACAGCCTAAGACAGACTGGAGACAAAAACACTTAAGAGCTTTTCCTTCTTGTCCGAGTAAATGACGGAACAACTCAGAGATTGTTTTATACTCCCTCAGTTGGTTTTCAGCTAGATGGATTCAGGGTGCCCCTGAATAATAACAACTAGAACACAGCGTGCTCTGGCCAGGATCTCTGTTCTCCGAACTCCTGAAAAGCCTTGTTTGTAGAAACACTACAAATAAAAGCAAAAAGCTGGCTACTTCAGCCTCTTCTCCCTATACCAACCAAAACCTTGAGGGAAATACAGAAAAACAGCAGAGGGAGGGAAGACAAGGACTGCCCTATCTAGCCTCAGGCTAAAGGAAACTGTCCTTTACTACTAGACCACCAATATTATCTGTTTTTAGCTTTTGTTAAACTTGGTCATGTTTGAGGAGACCAGCCATTCCTACTGTATGAGTGCAATCTTGCTCATCCACACTGAAGAGACCTGCGAGCCTTTCAACCTCATGATCACAGTTTCCTCATCAGCTTCAAGAGGGAATGACACACTCCATGCCATTTCAGGTGAAAAGGCCTTTTCACAACTATGGCAAGAGAAAAACCTACCTCCTAAACAGCCAACCAGTTCTGAGGTCCCTTCCTTCTATTCCTGGTAGCTACACAGTGTAATGGGCAAGATTCTTACAAAGCTGTATATTCAGGCAGTAGCAGACTAAATGATAATAAGAGATGTACAAATGTCTGGTATAGAAGAACTAGATGAAGAAGTGGTCAAGGGCACAGGGCAATGAAACACTGGTTTGCACCTCACCATTCCCAAATGTTCACAGGTGTCCTGGTATCCCAGCAAGAAAGCCTCCCACCATCTAAGTATATTTTGGCTTGTGGGCCCAAGTGAGATGGACGTATTGTAACTCCTCACCCCTTACAGGAAAACTCCTAAAATCTCCCAAGTTCAGCTTTCAGGTGGCCTTTGAAAAATGCTCTTCAGTACTACAGCTTCACTAAAATATGTAAATATGTACAAAACATAAAAGAGAAGAATTACCCTTGAATTTTGCTCTCTTTGGGCAGAAGGGAACTCACTGCATGGAGATGGGGGTAAGAAGGGGGTAAATTATGCTCTAGAAGACAGTCACTTAAATGAAATCTTTCACAGCGTCAGTGAATTTTTCTATTTTGCACATCAGTCTAGCAGTAATACTTAACATATCCAGGGAAGTACGCAAGTGTTAATCTGCAAAAAACTTAAGAAGGTAAGAAAATCTTAAGGCTGTTCCACAGAGGAGAAAACAGTAATCTCTATTTTACTTTTCTTTCTGATGCCTTCTGAACACTTGCAAAGCCTTTTTTTAAAGGACATGAGTCATGCCCTCAAGTCTTTTTTTTTCTCCTCAGTCCTGGATGCCTTTCTCTGAAGGCTATAAAACAAACGGAACTAAAATTAAGTTAAAGATTCTCCCCCTCAATTGTTTAAAAATACACCCACTACATATTAGACACAAACTTGAGACAACTTGAGAAAACAGACCTTAAAAAAGTCAAACTTTGTTACACAAAAAAAGCACTTAAGATATACTGCTGCAGCTAGCAAGGAAGAACTTTACATATATTTATCTTTTAAGACACTTTCCCTTCAGACTATCTTTGTATATGTTGCATAAATGAAAAGTTCACCTCCTTTCTTCAGTTTCCAAGTACTTCAGAAACTCAAAACAGCAAAGCACTGAAGCTTTTTTAGGCTAAATTATAAGCCAAACTAGTGCAAAGAGTCCTTTTTCATAAATTCTTCCAAACCTCGAACAAAATGACTTGTCATTTCAACACATCACTCCTTAGCATCAGTCCCTGTCTCCCAGAGATGAATCCATAACCAATCATACACAAATGCTCATTTTCCAGACAGCAATCTTATTAAATTCTTCTCAGAATTACTCACCTTTTGCGGGTTCAGGACTTTAATAACCTGTGTGATGGTCCCCGAGTTAAATGCAGGGATGACACTGCTGCTGGGAGACAGGAGCTGCAGCTGAAAAGTCTGAAGAAAGGACAAAGGCTTTTAAGAAACAGTTGGATGCCTAACTAGATAAGAATATAAATTAAATCATTCTTCCGCATCAAGAGAAGTCAAAGAAAATTAGCGGCCATATATAAATGCTGTCAGGATCAAGAAGTCAATCACTGCAGCCCACTACAGCCCACAAGCACTGTATGAACAAGATCCAGATGGCACAAATACCAGAGGACAAGGGCTTATGTAATGTGTCAAAGTGAGTGGTTATGTACTGTTTAAAGCACCACACTCAGAGGATTAGTCAAGGCTGCTCAACACATCAGTAACTTCCAAATTAGTAATCTATTTTACCCACTAATTACTTCCTGTGGCTTATACAAAACCTAGCTGAAATAAAGTTAGACCATTATTAATTCCCAAAAGTCAATATATTTCCCCAGACTTGAAGAACAATCTTGCCCTGCTTAAGTGGTCTGCTCTACTACAAACAAGGCAATATCCATCTCTTGCACTCTGTGTAAGAGGAGGAAAAGACAAAATACATTAAAGGAGAACTCCTACTAATAATCATTTGGAAACTTTTCATCTCTCATTTTATAAGCAGCCAATAATTTCAACTGCTTTCTCATTTATTAATAGCTGCAAAAAGCACAACATGTTTCTTAAGAAAGAGAATGACGTCTTGGTCTTCCTTCTGACCTAACATTTTCTTAGTGTGGATTAACAACCTCCTTAGCATGTAGTGTATTTAAAAGAACTTGTCCCATCAGAAAAAGCCCAAACTGACAGAAATAGCTTTTCATTGCCTTGTTACTCATGCTGCTCATTTCTATCTGTAGGAAAGCACAGATCAGTAAAATAGTTGCAGCTGGCCCTCAACCCAGCTCCACAGTCACCCTAGGTGGCTCTACCTTTGGTACTGCTGCTTGGAAAACAAAATCTGTCATATCCAGCTCTGTGCTGTTGGAGGCCTGTATTGTGATTACAGTGACGCTGGGGTTGGTGTTTGACCTCTCAAAGGTGAAGTCGATCTTCAGGCCATTCTTGCTGTATGCGGTAATTGAGGGTATTCCTGCAGGAAACGTAAGAGCAGTAGATATGGAGATTCTGGAGATCACTCTTAGTATTCACTTTACTCAATCACTTTACTCTAGATCTGAGCTCCTCTGAAGTTTAAGCACCCCCTGCTCCTTCCTCCATACCTTTAACAAGTTTCTACAAGTTTCCTCCCAAACACTCCCAGACCCTCACTTTTTGTTACCCAGCCTATCTTTCCTCACAAAGTTGAGTGCCATCAAACCTTAGCCTTAGGATTTACATAGCCATACCTGCAGCAATGTCATTGAAGAGAGGTTGTGATGAAAGCCCATCAAGCAGGAACGGAGGTTGTGATATCTGGGGAGCAGGGGCAGAGACAGGAGAACCTAAAAGGGAATGTTGGAGCATTATAAAACTTAAGTGTCAGAAAATAAATGCTAATTACCCCCAAAGGCTAATTACCCCTTCTTAAAGATCAACTGCAGCGTTATCAGTGTTTCCATTCACAAAGCTCTACATTGTCATCCTTCCTTTCTGATTTGACCATAAAAGACTGGCTCCTCTGAGCATCTAAACAGAATCAGCTCCTCTCACCTTCTGATCCTCTCGGGAAAGGCCTTCCAGACTCGAGTGTCAAACTCCTAAGACTCACCAACAAATCAGAGTCAGCTGGTGACTTCATTCACTGACTCCCACTTGTATGCTGATAGACTCTGGTAAGAGTGAAGACTTGATAGATTGAGGAACTCAGTCTTGCTAGCCATCCCTCCTATCTTTGGCAATTAGGCTGACCTCCCACTCCAGAAGAGAGGGTCTAGCCTTCCAAGAGACACAGTCTGCTCACCTGGTAGGTTGAGATCTCCCAGGAGGTCAAGCAGCTCTCCACCAGCGGAAGCTGGCTTGCTTGAAGGTGCAGTGGGGATTACAGGCGTTATATCATTTCCCCCCAACAAATCCAACAAATCATTCGCCTAATGAAAAAGCGGACATAACAGTATATATATATCTATACACACACATATATATTGGACATAACTCAATTCTCTGCTGCTTTCCTCTGCAAATAATGATTTCCACTTGCTCTCAGCTTAAAGGCTAACAAAGCTGCTGGCCACAGTTATATACCCCATGAAAGATCTAATTTCCATGCTCTCAGGACCATAGTGACAGTATATTATTTGACAGTAAAACATAGAGTTTGTGGACATTGAGATAAGTCAGTCTTTTACACGACTACATCCCATCTTGCTCTTGTACTCCTCTCACAACCTCTTCTCCACAAACGCTCATAGTATTAGAATCCTTAAGGTAGAGTATGATACAATCAATGATCAGTGTATACAAATATCTTAAGAGACAGAGCGAGGAGGATGGGTCCAACCACTTTTCAGTGGTGGTCAGTGATAGAACTAGAGGAAACAGCCACAAACTCAGGCACTAGAAGTTCCACAGGAACTTAAGGAACAATTTCCTGACAGTGAGGGTGACAGAGCACTGGAACAGGCTGCCAAAACAGGTTGTAGAATCTCCTTCTCTGGGAGATCTTCAAACCCGCTTGGATGCGACCCTGCATATCATGCTCTAGATGACCAAGCATGTACAGGGGGGTTCGACTAGATGAATTCTAAAGGTCTCTACCCATCTTAAGAATTTTACGAAGAACTTCACCACCAGGTCAGAAACAGGGAAAAGACATGGAGTGGGAAGGAGATTGTATCAAGTTATTGTTGAAAAGCGGAAAGTACAGTGGTCTGACACTGGAAACTTATCCCAGACCAGTTTCCATTACCTGGCTGGTAGGCTGCAATCCAGTGGATGGAGGCTTGGTTTCCAACGCTGCTGGTTCCGTCTCTCCATTGGTCTGTACAATCTCAGTAGGGCCATTTGTGGTGGCCTTCTCCATTACGGGCATTCTCTCAAGCAGGGCTGGCCTGAAAGAAGCTGACATAGTTACACTGTGCCGTCTTCCCAGATCCCAATCCAAGACTCACACACTCAGGAGATGACGTACATAGAATAACCTGCCTTTTCCTTCTGGACCCAATACAGGCAAAATATAAGACTGCATGAGTCAGTTTAAGGTGATCAGAGACAATCCACCACCTTCTGCATCAGTCTTAACACATGAGCGAACAGCTGGAAATCACAACAGACCCTCCTGCCCTCTGTCCTAGAACTTGACACAGTTTATATTGTACATCTGGCATAACCTTGGGCATAACCTCAAGGACTTAAGGATTAAAGAACTGAGCAATGGTGGATTAATGCAGGCACAGGACACTCAATGGCTCTGTTCTGCACACAGCTGGTTCAGAGCCAAGACAGACAAACTTCTCCTTGAAGAAAGATTAACCACATAGGAAAAAAAGGCAAAAGTTGGACAAATGAAACATCATTTAACCAAATTCCATTTTCCAAAGAGATAAAGTTGGGCCCGGTGCTCTTCAATTTGTTCATCAATGACCTGGACGAGGGCACACAGTGCACCCTGAGCAAGTTTGCAGATGACACCAAGCTGGGTGGAGTGGCCGACACTCCGGAGGGCTGTGCTGTCATCCAGAGGGACCTGGACAGGCTGGAGAGTTGGGCAGAGAGGAACCTCATGAGGTTCAATAAGGATAAGTGCAGGGTCCTGCACCTGGGGAGGAATAACCCCAGGCACCAGTACAGATTAGGGGTTGACCTGCTGGAAAGCAGCTCCACGGAGAGGGACCTGGGAGTCCTGGTTGATACCAAGTTAACCATGGACTCATGTGCCCTCATATGCAGTGTGCCCTCGTGGCCAAGAAGGCGAATGGGATCCTGGCCTGCATCAGGAGGAGCGTTGCCAGCAGGTCAAGGGAGGTGATTCTGCCCCTCTGCTCAGCTCTGGTGAGGCCGCACCTGGAGTACTGTGTGCAGTTCTGGGCTCCCCAGCATAAGAGGGACGTGGAGCTTCTCGAGAGGGTCCAGAGAATAGCAACTAGGATGATTAAGGGAATGGAACATCTCTCGTATGAAGAGAGGCTGAGTGAGCTGGGTCTGTTTTCTCTGGAGAAGAGAAGGCTGAGAGGGGATCTGATTAACATGTATAAGTACACGAAGGGAGAACGCAGGGAGGAAGGGGACAGGCTGTTTTCACTGGTGGCCAGCGATAGGATGAGGGGTAACAGCCATAAGCTGGAGCACAGGAAGTTCCGTCTCCAGGTGAGGAGCAACTTCTTTACTGTGAGGGTGATAGAGCCCTGGAACAGGCTGCCCAGGGGGGTTGTGGAGTCTCCTACTCTGGAGGTCTTCAAAACCTGCCTGGATGCCACCCTGTGCCACATGCTGTAGGTGTGCCTGCTTGAGCAGGAAGGTTGGACTAGATGATCTCTAGAGGTCCCTTCCAACCTTGAATATTCTGTGATTCTGTGAAGTTGAATCCTTCAGGGTACTCTCCTAAAAGTATACCAAGTTTGATGAGAAGACCCAGAATCTGGACACCAAGAGAAACAAGGAAAGGTCCATAAATGCAAAAATCAGTTTGTAATATAAAAATGGCAGGTAGATCAAGACACAGAAAGGTGTATGTAGCATGGGTAAGCTATGCTGTCTATACATCTTTCGGATTTTAAATTTTTCAGCATCTCTAAATCCAAGAGCTGGCTGCATCTTCAACCAAAAATAAAGTCTTAATAAGCAGAAACTGTTAAACATCAACATTTTCACTGGAAGGAAGAAGGGAAAAAAGGGCTCTCACTCTTAAGACTGAAGACTGCATGAAGTTTACATGCTTTTCTTCTCTCCCCGCAAAAAACATGAATGGATATACTGTCATTTGATCAGGAGCCAGCTGATCACCAGACACTGATGTCTGCTGTGGTTAGATCAGATCAAAAGTCTTTCATGCTGTATTTTTCTAAACTCATTCACAAGCCCTTATGTGAAGCTCTAGGCAATTCACATGTCCTAGCTTGTTCATATGACTCTTTCAAGGAAAGAATTACAGTTCCTGCATGGATCTTAAAGGGATTAGGGAAGAGAGAAAAAATCACAATGATGTGTCCTACAGAGTAAAAAATTGGATGGTAACTATGGAAAAACCATCCCATACCTTCAAAACAAGGTTCAATGTGAAATACCTTCAAAACAAGGTTTGAAAGCCCCTACAAACACAGGTGTATGTAGTCTAGTGACATTCATTTTCCCTCTGTCCTGCCATGTAGGCTCTGAAATGGTTGTTCCTCTGCCTAAGTCATCATATTCCACCATATTTACACAAACATGGGAGTTCTGCCTCTTCCAGATCAGGCATTCCCTTATCCCCAACCCACCCATCCAAACAATATATTTTTAAATTAGCATTTAGAACGTAATCTTATAGAAAGATGACCAGAGTGGATGAATTTAACCCCCACAGACTTCCTCCAAACTTATGTGCCATGTGGAACAGAGACAATGCTCCTATGTATACTCAATTAACTACTGTATTCAGCACAGGAATGACGATTCTAAGAACAGCTATTCTAACAAAGCAGGTTTTGAAATTCTCGTAGAGAAACAACCAGTGCAGTAAAACAATGAAGACAGGAGATCTCTAAATTATAACGTGCAAGGAGGTTAACATGCTCACAGACTATGAAACAGGGACAATAAAGTAAATTAAAAAGATATTCTGAAATGAAAAGTATTATCAGAATCAGAAGAATTGTTTTGAATTCAGGATACAACGCATGTGAAGGGATGAAAGGTCAACAGATCTCTCAATGTTTATGACCATTTAAGTTTTAAAATTAATTAAAATTAAATTAATTAATTTAAAATTAATTAAAAGCGGAGAGCGACAAAGATGATTAAGGGAATGGAACATCTCTCGTATGAGGAGAGACTGAGTCAGGCCTGTTCAGCTTGGAGAAGAGAAGGCTGAGAGGGGATCTGATTAACATGTGTAAGTACATGAAGGGAGAACGCAGGGAGGAAGGGGACAGGCTGTTTTCACTGGTGGCCAGCGATAGGATGAGGGGTAACAGCCATAAGCTGGAGCACAGGAAGTTCCGTCTCCAGGTGAGGAGCAACTTCTTTACTGTGAGGGTGATAGAGCCCTGGAACAGGCTGCCCAGGGGGGTTGTGGAGTCTCCTTCTCTGGAGGTCTTCAAAACCCGCCTGGATGCCACCCTGTGCCACATGCTGTAGGTGTGCCTGCTTGAGCAGGAAGGTTGGACTAGATGATCTCTAGAGGTCCCTTCCAACCTTGAACATTCTGTGATTCTGTAAAAATCAGTTTTAAAATCAGGTGGAACCTAATGACTGCTGAAATGCTGACAAAGGAAAAGTTATCTGCAGTTGTTCATTTGGCTAGCACATTTAAGATTCAACACATGCAAATGAAAATTAGCCAAGCTCAAGCTCAAAAGAATATTTGTGTTTTGACAGAAAAAGTTACTTATCACACAGTATCTTTTCCCAGGATATGCTAATTTTTTTAAGCATTCAGTAACCCTACAGATCAAAGATTCTAGTCCCTCTATAATCCTACCAGCATCACTGGGTAAAGCTCTCTGGTTGTGCTATCCAGGAAGTCAGAGTAGATTATAATCATGTCTTTTCAAATACCAAAGCTTATCAGCACTTACCTCATGTGATCATATTTCTTAAAAAGTGCATTATATTCCACTGCCCTCTGCTGTAGCTCCACATCAATGCTGCTGCCATAAATGGAGACCACCTTTTTAATGCGACTGTTAAGCAAAATAAAGAGCCATGGAATTACCAGAACTGAACTGAGCTGTATCAGACACTAGATCACCACCTGGCCTCTGCTCAATAGACATCCTGTGCCTCTGACTTGAAACATCAATCACTGCTATTTCACTAAATATCTATGCAATCTAAATTTTTGAACTGTTCTGTCCTTCTTTACAACAGAATCAACAGCTATTTAATATACCATAGAGCATATCATGCTGGGGATAAATTGTCCACAGACAAGTCATTGGGAAGAAACGTAACTATTTTTCTCACCATCATTACAGAAAGTAACTGGAAAGATGCAGATTTTCTTTCCCATTATAAAATTTTCAAATAAGGCAATATGTGTTAAGACCCCACACAGAAAGAGGCTATCCAAACAGAGAGGAACTGGTACCAATCAGAGCAATAGTGCAACCCACAAGGTAAGGAGGACTGTAAAAGCCAATACATAATAAGGATAAAAGTATTGTAAACCATGGAAGCAAGATATGCACAAAAAATTCTTGTTTTTACAGAAGAAACTGATGCCTACATATTTGCAACAAAGCCCTGTGCGGCACAACACCATAAAAAACTCACTTGACAGTACAGGTGAACCTCGTGGAAAGCTTCATGATGGCAGTAAGAGCATAACCACGTGTAACAGATGCAGACATATTAGATATCAGGACACTTTCTAAAATATCAAGAACTTCATCCTCTGTTACCTGTAAAGGCAAAGAAAGGTTGAGCTGAGACAGAGAGGTTTTGCAGCAAACCTTCCATAGCCTTCTATTAAATGGGTGTTTACTACCTCCTCAGCAACCTTGTGAGCCAGCAGCACATGCTCACAATGCATGGGCCAAGTGTGTCTATGTGGGCATCTTATGATATTACTTTTAAAATACAGGTCCTGTTCCACACACTGAAAAGAAGGTTTATCACTGGAAAAACAAACAAACAAACACACTAAACCCCCTGACAGATACCCTGAAAGCTAGGTTAGCACCGAAACCAGAGCACTGCCCAGCATAAGTCAGAGAGAAAGCCGGTTATGTGACAGAGCCCATGCCTGTAGCATGGGAAGGAGATTCCAGTGCAGTAAGTCAGCATCATGGATGTTATTGCTATGTATGTGGCACAAGCACTCTCCCAAACACCAGCTGATCAAGCAGTCCAGGCTCAACTAACTACATGCTCATTCTCCTTTCCAAAGCTATACCTGGATTGGTTCCTCTTCTTCACACTGACCAGACACCAGAAGATCTCCATACTCCCCTATGCACCACGAGGCCACTTGAACCAGGGGCTGCTGTTGGAAGAGAAAAAACAAACAAAAGAATCAGATGCTTGAGAGACAAACAGATGCCTTTTTGATGAGGTAAAACACCACAATTTTCATGGGCAAGTTTCACCCTCCTTCCAGTCAAGGAAGTTCTCTATGGCAAAAAAAAAGGAGTATTTGATTTCACTGGGAATTCTTTGCAAGAACTGAAGATATGTTAAAGACAGAAAGAAGTCATATATTATCTGCAATCTGGCCTTTAGGGCTAGACAGTGTGATGCTGACTTTCCTTGAGTTGTTTAGGAAACACGCTTATTGGAATATAACAAGGAAATTGAAGCTGGTCATTCTGGGTATTACCTGGGAGTAGTCACCGAGGATGGCTTTGTAGAGTCTCTGCACAGTGTAGGCATGCATCTCCACACTATTAGTTATTAGCTGAATCAGGTTTGGAACAGCATCATCACGCACATAGCTTCCTGCCTGCAAGAAGTATTTGTGTAATCAAGAGACACGCAGAAGTTGTTCGGTTTCACTATCTGACCCTCAATAACACACAGCACTTGCTGATGTCCTTCAGAAGGCTAGCTGGTGTGCATGCAGGTAATAATCAAGCAACTTCTATCCCCAAGTGCTTCATAATTGATTTTGAGCTGAATTAGATCAATACATCTTCATCAAGCACTCTGATATACTAGAGGAAAACTATGCTATCAATATTGTGAATGTCTATAAAAATGACATCACAGAGATAGATAGAAGTGCCCTGTGATTTACAACCACAAAAGAAAGCAATACAGACAACGTTTTTTATTGGAGGGAAGTAGGAGGCTTTAGTCAAAGCAATAAACTCTAGGAGCAGAAGGCAACTTATTCATTCCTTTCTCAAGTCAGATTCCATGCTAATCAGCACAAGGCCCAGGGACTTGCTTGCCCAGCACTCTTTAGTTACTGGACAGGAAGATGCATTTTAGAGCTAGGGAACAGCCCACTTCCAGGCTGGCAAAATAAATGCAAAAATACACAATCACATAGCCTTGGTGCTGAAGGAAAGATGTACACTGCCTAAATACTGTTCTGTTCAGATATGCTTATGGCACTGAGAAAAGAATATGCAAAAAAGAAAGAAATCAAACAGATTCAAGTAGGTCAACTAAGTTAGAAACCAACTAGCCAAAGCAGGAAGCAGAGACCATCATTCTGTTTTCATCCTGTACGTCTGGGTAGGCTGGAAAAGATGACTAAAGAACAACAGGTAGTCTCATAGAAACAATTTCATAAGTGGTTTCTCCATCAGTTTAGAAAGAAGTTACTTTAACAAAAGAAATATTTTGAAAGCCATTCTCATAGCTAACCTTCTAACTGAAATCAATTCTCAGTCTACTTTCAGGTACACAACTGCATGATAGCACACAAGTCAGAGACTTACTTCCTGATAAACTTCTCAAATTTTAACATTCACACTGATAAAATCATTTTCCACACCTCAGCTTGGGAAACACTGCCAACTCAAGTTGGCAAGACCTCTTTCCTCTGGTTTGCTGAAACACTCACGTTTCACCTTAGTTGTGAGGCTTACAAAAAAATAAAGTAAGGCTTTCATAAATTCAGTTTGGAAGAGTTCTAAGACATGATGTCATTCTCTTTCTAAGTCACTTAGGGCTGTATTCACTCACCCTTAAAAGGACTGTAATTAAAGCAAAGAGAGCAGAGGAGCTGCCTGATCTGGAAGCAAATGTGGTTATGGCAGCAGAAATACAGATCTTGCTACACTCAATCTTACATGAAGTCTTTCTGAAGTCATATATGTTTTCCAAAAATCATTCACCTCCTGACAGACAGCCTTAGGTCAATACCTTACTCATGTAAGTATGTGCTAAAAGGCATTTGTGTATTGTGGGTATAGAGACTGGCAGGTAATAAAGCTACCACTTTATGATGAATAACTTCTTACAAAATCCAAGGGTTCTTGTGTAAGCACATGAGAGAGAACTTACCGTTGTTAAGACTCTCATAATTGTATCTATGTGCCAGCGTTTAGAAGGGGCATATCTATCAAAGAAAAAAAAGGCACAAATTACAGAGCAATAACTATTACCATTTGAATAACAGCAAGAAGATCAACTATCAGTTTTCCATTTCAGTCATCTCCTGCTTCCTAGTAAATCATGCCATTCTTTGACATTTTGTATCCATGCTGTCACCGGAAGCCTGAATGAATACATAATTAAGAAACAGCACAACAGTACCTGGCACATACAATAATTCAAAATCAGGCTGCTGATTACAATAGTACAACACTAATGAAATCATCTCACTTACAGAGCTCACACAGCTGTCAACACAACACCTGCTCCAAACAGTGATAGAAATCAACACATTAGATTTCTTTATGATCTAATGTCTACCATATAAATCCTTGGTTCAGAGCACCACAGGCAGAATGCCCTATTCTTCAGGATAAGTAAAGCTGATAAACTAACCACAGGCTAGTAAATGAAGAGGAGATGATCCATATGCTCTCTGTTGTGTGAGACAACGTGTGGGGGTACAACACTTATAAATCCCAGGATGGACAAATAAATAAATAAATAAATAAATGCAAGTAAATGGACACCATACTTTTCTGCAGCAAGAAATATTCCAGATGCACAGTCTGCCTTGAACTCCGGCTCACAGGAATCCAGAAAATACAACAACTCCTTCATCATTCCACGGACATTGTTCCCATTAACAAGAGCAAAACTCAGTTCCATTGCACGCCTAAGACAAGAGACAGAAAAACAAAACAATCAAACAAAAAACTCCACATAAAATATCTTCCAGCTACTCAACGTGCTTAGATTTTAATACAGAAACCAATTTTCATTATCCTAGGAGAATGGTCTTCTGTAATTATCATTCCAGTATTTTCCATAGTCAAACACTAAATACAAACCATAAAAAAAAAAAAATGGAGTGAAGTGGGGAGTCTCCAGTACTTTCTAGAAACACCTGAGCAGACATTCCAAAGGCTAGAAATATACTTCCCCAAACAGTTTATCACCATTAAATTCCGACCATCTAGGTATTTGTAATTATATGCTGGTTATATCTGACAAACAACTGCAAGAAAAGAAACTTATCCAAGCTACAGCTCACTTTCTCCAATTTCAGCAATTTAAATCCACAAGGGGCCTCTTCTGACTCCTATGGAGACTTCCAAATAAAATACCAACGTACAAGTTTTATTATATCTTGTCAGTTAGACTACAAAAAATTTCTAGAGTCCAAAGGTACCCTGACGCTCTTCTCAGAACCCGTTTTATTTTCATTCTCCCATGGGTTGACACCACAAGTAGACAGAGTACTGGAAATTTGAGATTCCTTGCTGTGTTCACCCAATAGTCAGAGGTTACCCTTAGCCCTTCCACCTGAAGCTTCTGTCGTCAGACTTGGCACTGCTCTTCCATCCTTACCAGCTTTGTGGTATGAAGACTACTATCTTTAAATGTGATAGATTACTTGGCTTATGACTATAACCTTGGTAACTTTTAACATAACTATGTTAAAATGCACTAAACTAATGCATTAAAAATAGCCTCACTGAATATCCCAGATTGCTCTAAAACGGAATGCTCAGCATCAGTGAGAACTCCTCCCCTGATCTGTGTGCCCTCCACACTATCAGCAACTTTATTCTCTGCCTCTCATTTGGATAGGTTCTCAAAACACTACAGTGCTGCACAGTAAGGATTCTTACTGCACATTAAAAACTTCCCCATTTCAATAACCTTTTGAAAATCACCTAGCCACTTACTGAACTACTTATATACAATGACTGTGTAGTCTTTGTTGTAAGAAAAATGTTGCAAAATATTACATGAAATGACCTAAAATCTACTAATTTATATCTAAACAAATCGATTTCAATATTCATTTAACCTCAATTTTCATCAAAATCACATTGACTGACACGAATTAGGCTGCCATCTTGTCACACTGATTCCACCTTGCTCCAGGATCAAGCTAGTTAACATGGTACCACATGGAAACAGTGTTCTCTTTCCTATCTGCTTTATATTTTCCCAGTGTTCATGAAACATTAACAAAATATATCAGACATATTGCCCAACCCAGTGGTATTAAGCACAAACTATTTATTCTTGAAATTCTGAAAACAACCAACTTGCACTGCTTCTTACCTAGCTACTTGGTAGGAAGAAATATTTCTATAATACTGGGAATTGTAAAGGTGTTACCCAGTTCCCCCCTCCTCCCCGAAGTAATGCTCAGTGACCTAGAGAGAGAGTGGGGTTTTTTTTTAAAAAAAGAAAAAACGGTGCTCAGAAGTAGGGTGGAAATATATGACCAAATCGCTACCTTTTATCATCTATACCTATGCATGGGAGAACCGCTAGAATTGCTTTCGTTCTTCCAATCAGTTCTCAACTCCACACACTTAACTTTGCTGAATTCTATGTTTATTCATAATTTTTCACTCACATTACAGCAAATGAATTAGCATTAGAGGTGCACAAATGTCCTCCACAATCTTAACACAAAGCATTCATCTCAACACATAGGGCTTACCTTCAATCATACTACAGAATTCAATTCTGTCACAATATACCTTATCAACTAATTTGATAATAATAAATAGATGGACAAGACTTTACTTAAAGGTCATATACATAGACCAATAATGGTTAAAAGATGGAAAAAACAATGCTACAGATGACAACCAAAACTACACAGAGAATCACGTCCTTCTGTGAAGTCCCAGCCACCAGAACACGTCTCCTGGGACTCTGATATTCGGTCAGAATATCACTTCAATGAGGCCAGCGTGTTGTCAGCAGCTCGAGTGTCAGCATGGCAACATCATGCTCTGCCGATGGATCACTCAAAGCTTCATCCCCCAACAGCACTTGAACTCGAAGCTCTAGTGTTTTCAGTATACCTGTGTTTTCCTAGCGGGCACTAATAAAATGCTTTTGTGAACTTTCATCCAAAACTTAGATGGGGCTTTTCTATTCCACAGCCCCACACAGGCTCTGGCACAGAACAGCAGTACCAGTTTGACATGCAAGACACAAATTTACTCACCATGTAAGATGCAAATTTACCTTTTGGGATGGAACAAGATTGTAAAGCTAGATTACTAAATCTAGCTGTAATCACAAGATGATTAAAACTAAGATTCAGCAGAAAGATTTAATGAAACCAGAACATGAAACAAATCAGAAAAAAAATGAGCAGCACTGTTGAAACCTAGACATTAAAACAGAGGCATAAATTTGAAAAAGGCCAATGAGCATGAATATAGCATTTATTCACTCTCTGACAGGGCAGAGAAAAGAGAATGAACAGCAATTCTCAAAGACACAACGTGACTAGAGGTTAGCGAAATTCTGGCCTGCAGCATACACATTCCACAAGATGCAACAGGTATGCAGCAGTCCCTACCACTGTGAAACTGCACTCAGATCACCAGTCATAGAAAGAACAACGATGAGCAGGAGACAGTTCTGAAAGAAAGACTGGGCAATGAAAAAGTTGAAGGACTCAACTGAGGAGAAAGATTAGAGCAGTAGGAACTGTACAGAAGCTGGCAAAAAAATGAGAATAAGCATTACCTCCTTTGAACGTTTGACAGAAAAGTGAAGTTAGATTTCATGACTAAATAGCATTTGGGGATTATGAGTAAAAGGAAGAAAACAAAACAAAAGAGTTCAGTATGTCAACATAGCTTTCGTTAGGACCAACTTCCAGCAGATGCCTCATGTCTTCTTGTGGGCCTACAATCCAACCTCCACTGATTCCACTTTGGAAAAATTCAGGGGGAAAAAAAAAAAAAAAAAAAAAAAAAAAAGATATAGCACTCCTCCTCTTTCAAAGATACCTAAAATGTAGAAGCAGCTTCCTTAGGAAGGTGGTTGCACATTCTACTAATTCTCTTTAAAGCAGGAATCATGCTATGCATTAATACTAATCTTTCTAATACTAATATTACTTTTATTTTCCTCTGCATCCTGCTCTCTTTCCATACGCTGTCAATCTTTCCAGTATTTCACTGATATTTCAATTACCTTTTAATGGAGACATCAAGATCCTTCAAGCAGTCCACAATTGTGCTTCTATGTCGCTGCACTGCATTATGGTCTGTCTGTACAGTCTTCAACAATGACGTCAAAGCTACGTATCTGGGATAAGGAAATACGGCAAAGTATTACTTGACAGCGCCATACAACTTCTATGCAACTCCCTCAATTTTAGTATGTCTTTTTTTTTTTTTTTTTTTTTTTTTTTTTTGGTCAGGATGGAATTCTCTTGTATTTAAGATCAAAAGGAAGTCTTCCGGGGAACTGGCTCTCCAAAGGATATTTCCCATAGAGAAGTGCAAAATACCTAACAATACCCTGCTGTGCAGACAAGCAGTTATCTCAATTTCTGGGCTCATGCTACTTGCTCTGCTTTCACAGGGTATTTTGGAAAGAGCAGGAAACTAAATGCTGAACTCCTCAGATCATATTCTGAAATGATCACATGAGCCACCATTCCCAAGATCAGTACCTTCTACCTGTACCATGATTGTCAAACAAAATTTTTAGAGACGGTACTTTACTCTGGCAGCTGCAATAAATTCTTTGTCCAGATTAAGAGTAATTAAATCCTTTCAAGACCTCAAAACAGACTCTTCGTTGCCACCAGTATGCAATCAGAAACGTAAAACAAAACAACCAGAAAAACACACACACTCTCTTTTGCAAATTTGTCAGATCTCCAGTGCCAACCTTGACTGAATGCTGCCAGAGCTAGGACAAGGCAGGAGACTCTGTTTATTGTGGAAAAACACTCTGGCCCATACTGGGAATTACTACCACATGCTAATAATTCAATTGTGGACTCAGACTTATCAGCTAAGGGAAAGGGTACAGTAAGACTGACAGAAAAAAAATGCACCAAAAAATAAAAAGAAACTCAGTGATACTAATCCCACCAACTGCCCTTCTCAACACTCTCCTAGGAAACTCTACTTCAGCATAACCTTTGTCTAATTCCTTCCCAAGCATTTGTAGCTGAGTGTAGCCAGAACATGCTTCATACAACTTACCTAATATTTTTGTCGTTGTTTAGTAAGAAACGGCCTAGGATGTTAATGGCTAACACCTGCAGAAAGAGTTAGGGAATGTCAATGAGCAGAGAAGGCTGTTAGTCTTCATTATGGTTCCAAGAAGACTTTTAAAGGCAACATGTCAAACTACCACTGAGGTTCTTGGTCAAGGGCATAACACAAAGAACTTCACAGGATGGCTAAGCAGAGGCAAACCCAAGGCAAGTACAGCTTGAGCTCTCTCCCGCACCAAAGGGAACAGTCTGCAGAAGATCTTCCCCCCTCCCCACCCCCACTTTTTTTTTTTTTTTTTATTTCCCCAAATGCTAGTCTTATCTAGAGCCAATCATGCAGCTACCCTTGGGTGAAATGACTTTGCTCTCATGTGTCCTCTAGGTGAATTACTCCCTCTAATGCAAGCTTGGAAAAACAAACAATGCCCTGGCAAAGACAGACAAAGACTTACTCTCAGTCCACTCTCAGATTTTATGTCCATAATAGTCAGCACAGTTTCATAGAGAATAGCATTTCCAACATTTTTACTCGTTTCTGTATTAGTGGCAACCTGGAGAGGGAAAGAAAGCCCCATAAGATGAAGGATTCCAACACACACTACCCAGTCCTCCTTTCGTCCTGTCCTGATCTTTGCGGG
>NW_020455460.1:963822-984035 GCF_003342845.1 Nothoprocta perdicaria | reverse complement strand
GGGGGGAAGCAGTGATGCCCAGAAACATACATCTTTTGACAAACAAAAATCACTCCAGCACTGCAAGCAGCTGTCTCCTCCGCAGTGATGCAAAATTTCAATTAGTTGGAAATGATAATGGCTGATTTAGGCTGATTAACAACATTGCAGCTCTCACCTGTGCAAGTATATCATTCATTGCTTCACTTGAATCATCATCATTTCGCCCTAGAATTCTTAGTAACCGCAGGATTCGCACCTGTGTCAGAAAGTAAAACAGAGGAAATTTCACTGGATGTAAGTGCTTTATATGAGAGTAGCAATAAATGTCCAGTATACTTCCTGAAGAGTGACAGGAAAGCAAGACAAGCTCCCAGTTTTCTGTTCCAAAGCAAAATTAGAATTTGGTTCCATCCTCAACAAGATCTTTACCAGAAAGTACAGACCTATGCTATGTTTACATTTCCTTCCACTGCCCAGAACTGCTAATAACACTCCCACTACCCAGTAGGCATGGTCTGAAAAGACCAACACAACTATAGTTTCTATCTTTCTTTTTTTCCTTAAGTTTCCCCCAAACAACAGGCATCTTTGCACTGAGGTGGATGATGAGCATTTGCACAATCAGCTCTAACACAACACAACACAGCCGCCCTTCGGTAAATACCTCACCATATCCAAGTCTCAAAAGACAGTACCACTAGGACCAAATCTACATATTACACTTTGCATCAGTCCTTACCTGCAAAAAGGGGTCACTGATCCCAGACACGTCATGCTCTGGTGAGTATCCAGACATGATAAGGTTCTTCAGAATACGAACTAATTGAGGAACAAGCTGTGAAGAGAGTTGTTAGAAAATGTACATAAAGGTTTTTTTTTTTTTTTTTTCCCCTCCTCTAATTTGTGAATGAATTGTGCTGGTCTACTGACAGACATCTACTTCACAGGATTAAGTGACTTGTACACAGCTTTGAAGAAATGCCATCTGTTAACTCCATCCACTTTAGGCATTTCCAGCTGTGAGTATTTTTCAGCTGTGTGCTGAAAAAGCACAACAGAGTTGCTGTATAGCAACAAGCATACACCCAGCATACACTCAGCTGTTTAGGGCAAAACAATGTGAGCAAATAAATGGCAAATCTGTTTATCAACTAAGCAGGCAATCTGTAAGAAACTTAATATTAATCTGCAAAAAACAAAATCTCAAACCCTTGACAGCAACTGTGAATAAAAATAAAGGTTTCAGGGATGAAATAGAATGCAAGTGCCCACACACTATGAAAAATCTTAAGCCTATGAAAGAGAGAGGGAAAAAAAAAAACAAAAAAACCCACCCTCCTGGTGGATGGAGTACAGCTGCAGATCTCTCAAGTTTTATTCTTTCCTAGAGGAAGTTTCTTCCATTCCTTCCAGTGCTTGTATTATTAAATTAATCCAGACACTGCCTGGAGATGAGACCAGGGGACCATACAGAGGTGCTGTGGTGCTTGCACTAAGTGTTTTTTCATCACGAAGCATGACTGGCATCAACATACTGTCGTTCTCTCTCATTTTATGCAGGACAATTACAGATTATCAAAGCATGCTCTAAAAGAATCTCCTTCGCGATTCACCCCTAAGACTGTAATTTTTTCCCCTTGAAGCTTGCTGTTCCTGCACTTGAAGGAACTTGCTATGGATCAGGAACAGCACTAACATTACGGAATTTCTACCAGATGCGATATTTCCTAAAACAATTTGCCATTTCTGACAAAATCAAATCAAGACGGTGCTTCAGTTTTGGGACAAATAGCAATGGCAGGTGCTAAGAGCACAGTGTGATTTATGGAGCCAAACAGCTACACATAAGGTAGTAAATGAGCAATGTTTCTGGAGTAACATTCTGTACTTCTGTGGTTCAGTGCAGGAAGGAAACCAGCTCAGCCTTCCCACTGTCTATTTTTTCCTACCTTAGCTCTTCAGGAATCACCTACTCCTCTGAAAATGTGTTTCATAGAACATACAAGCAAAAGAAATGGTGAATTTTGTATTGCCTGTTTTAAGAGGAAATGAGAGGATGCTGCACCATCTTTCCTCAAGAGAGAATAACACCCGAGTGGAGCGACCTGCCGGAGCATTCTTAGAACACCAATTAACATTTCTTTGTTTTCTTACATGCAGCATTATCAGGAATGAGGACACAACAAACAAAGAGAAAAGACACAGCCATGGAGTTCAGTTGAAGGCCCTCACCTATCTTCAGTGAAATTATACACACAGAAAATATCAACGGTGGAGCTGTACCCAGTAGTCCTATGCAGCACGGTGAGCCCCCTTTCCGGCAGCTGAGTAATTGCTTCTCCTGCTCTCTTCTTGAAAAGAAATTACCCAAAGCTGTCCCATGTTGCACGCAAGACAAACCCCAGTTCGTGGTAAGAAGAAAGTCCAGAGATACAGCGTGCAAGTGCACAGGAATTTCCCTACTATTCTTCAAATGAGAGAGAGTTTGAGGAATGTAGGCTCACATTTGGAGAGGGCCACAACCGAGATTCAGGGCTGCCCATGGGTATGGAAGTTTAGTGATGAGATCAGAACACAAAAAGCACCAAATACAGTTGATTAGCTTGTGGCATTAATCACAAATGTGGCATTAATAGGCACTGCCTCACAGGAGGCAGAGAAGTCTCTACAGATTCAAGGCATGCATGCACCATCCAGAAGAATTAACTCTTACCTTTTCATTCTAACACACAGCAGGATTCCAAACACAGAAAAGGAACAAAATAGACAAAGCAGGCATTAGGGAGAGATCAGTGTACCATTCACAGCATAAACAACCAAAAAGAGATAGCTAGAAAAGAATGTATCTAAAGGCTGTGGACTCAGCTCTTCTGTCTTTCTCAGGATTATCATCTTAAGTGGACACGGGATAGGTACCTTCAAAGAGGGCCCCAGCGACAATTTCACATTCCTTTCTGTCATACAGAACCATGCCAAGGGAACAGGCATGCTGAAGTGCCAAGATGCATCAAACAACGTATCGTTTGAAATCTCTAACAATATAGCCAAGCCAAGGAAGAACTGGGCATGCAAATAAATGAGTGCCTTTACGACTTTTCAGAGGAGCAATTAACTAGTTCCATTCTATCATTTTTTGTTCAATTTTAAATCCTTCTTTGATCACAAAATTATAATACTTTCAGAGGTTCTATTACAACTCTCTAATGCGGTAATAAGTACCGCAAAGCAAATTACAGCATGCAGCGTAAGGAAGTTCATGCTAAGATGGAAGAAAAAAATTCTAATTAGAGGAGAAGAAATTTATGTTGAACCTAAAGTTAGAAGGGGAAATGACTTAACATAGCATGAACCAGAGATGAAGTATTTATAGAGACAGAACTTCCATTGATATTTTTCATCTAAATTTGTAAAAACATATGCCTATGGTTAAGGCATTCAAATGTTAGTCTAGGCCCCCTTGTTTCTTTATGTAATTCATGTGTCATCCCTAATACCACTATGCAATTAGCTACTAAAAAAGGCGAGGAAAAAAGACCTCGGTCAAGTAGGATATTGTAATTCTAAATTTAGTATAAGGTTCATACTACACAGCCTAAAGAGTGATGTTTTTTAACTTACCGTCTTCTTGTAGGTGTTATGGTTAAAAATACGCCATCTCCCTGATATAAAGATTTTGATGGTTTTGTTTATAATGCCTTTTTTCAAGAAGACAGGATCATCAAATTTTTCTCTCAAATAAGTTTAAGCGTTTTAATAAAAAAGAATGTGCACTCTGACTTCACTAGAAAGACTAAGATGCATCAGTCAAAACCAAAAGAAACCAAACAAACAAAAAAACAAGTCTAGTTCTCCAATGTTACAATTTGCACTTACCTTTCTAAAGTGTGCAAGCATGTCCGGGCTTCTCTCACACATCTCTGTGAGCAGAACAACTGATGTGTGAAGAACACCTAAATGCCAGAGGAAGAAAAAAAAAAAACAAAACCCAACCTGTTGTTAAAACATAATCCAGTTCATATGACAATTTACAAGCAAATAACAAAAATGAGAGGAAAACAACAAGCTGTCACACAAAAGACAGCCTGCTTGAATCCAACATATCTCCCTCAAAAGATACTTGCACTGACAGCTGTGCCCATAGAGAAGTAGACAGCTGTGTATGCATGTGTTAGAGCAGCTGCTGAAGTGAAGAGAGAAACTGACCTTGTGTGAAACAACCTCCATATTAAACACATGCACAGATGGTAACTGACATGCTAGATTCCAGAAGTGGTAAAATGTGCTAATTGCCTTGTAAATGCTTGGTTCCTCATGCTTCCTAGTTTTATCTTCCAACTTCAGGACCCTAGGCAACCTTAAGTGGCATAAATTGGGCCTTTCTAACGGGATCCCCAATCTCAGTCAGGAAAAAGATTGGGGAAGCAAATGTACACAAGTTTCAAGCACAAGTACATGGCCAGTCAGCTGCTGAGGTCCCTGCCTTAACGGAACCCAGTTAGAGCTAGAAAAGGCATGCAGACAGCATGTTTCTGTTTCTGTGTACTGAGTAAATATAACTTGGGAGTGAAAGGATGTCGAAGAATCCTATAGTGTTATGCTAGTAGAAGACACACAAGTGAAACAATATCAAGTCCCTTTGAGCAGTGCACTAGACAAAAGTCATTTTTTTCCAGTTTCTGCCTGAAGTATTTAAAACAAACAAACAAACAAACAAAAATCACACACACCAAAACACTGAAAGATTCCTTTTGTCACCCTGGGCCATGTCCATGAAAAATCCTGCTAAGTAGCATAGTCATAAGCACCTTCTGAATGACATTTGCTTTCACTGCAATGCGATATAAAAAAATAAAACACACAATTACCCCTCAAAAGGTCCCTCTAAACAAAAAGCTTGGGCAGTAAGCATGCCATTCCATAACGAATGGCATAGCTTTGCTAAGCAGGGTCTCACAGACATTACCATGATTCTTCTCATTAAGCAGGTTTTTGGTGGCTGGCAGGAACATCTCCATGAGTTCAGGCACCTTTCTAATGACATGAACAGCACATAATGCAGCCTGTAAAGGAAAAATAACTTGGTTAGCGCATACTACCAAGCAACAATATATGTTCTGAGAATCCCTAACAGTGGGAACTGTAAGTGTTCAAAAAACATAAAATGTAGAAAATTCATGATACAGTATTCATTACTAGAAGCAACATCAAGCAGCTTTTTTGACCTCTATGATGCTTTGTCTGCAGTGATGTGACTAAATTTAAAGAAAAAACACTGAAAGATGGGGTTAGTGTTTGTTAACAGCCAAATATTACATTATTATATACATTATAATTAATAATTTAAACATACACAGTATCAAAGTAAAAGCAGCTGCCTCATCTCTTGGAGGCATGTCTTGGAAAGGCTTACACATATCACACCATCCACTGTTTTACTTCTCCTCTAGATATACAGGGGTATCCAGTCTCTATGTCACACACACACGGAAATACTCTGTCAGTATGACCTGATCTGTTTAGTGTTTCAGACACAAGCAAAGTATCTCATCAATCTCAAGTTTTAGTTCACAATAAAGTACTGAATTCCCTGAAGTACCTTCTTTCTTAGATAGGAGTTTGAAGTTTTCAAGAGTTTTTCAACTTCTCCTGCAAGGTCTCTGCACATCTCCGAGGAACCCATGCAGCCAAGAGTACAGAGCGCCAGCCCCTGCACATACTGTGTGCTATGATTAAGGTCACTGTAAAGGATAACAAAAAGAAGTCAATTGGCGCACACATACACAAACTGAACACTCTAAAAAATGGGATCTGTGCATATAATCACCTTCTAGAAGGTTCTAGAATAGGCTCTGGCATTTGATTTATACACTCTATTCACAGTTCTGATGCCTTATGATTTTTGTGTAGTTTCATTTCCTTTATTATTTACAACGTCTTAATTCTGTTTGGTTCCCTTATTCTCTTCTATTTCACTATGTCATTAGTGTTAATGAAGGATAAAGTATAAAACTTCACTCAGATTTATTCAGAAAACAAAATCTAAAACGACAGCACAGAATTTCTATGGACTATTATATTAAATCTAGCTAGTATGAAGCATAAATTCTACACAAAGTATATATATAGTGTATATATATAAAAAAGTACAAATTCTAATTTCATATTACTAAAGCTTATAACTTAGCACAAATACTGATTAAAAGGGATTTTGTAAATCAGACATATAAAATCTGTGCAGAATATCCTCCATCTCAATTTGTCCTTCTTCCAAAATGCTCTGTTATCCTGAACTTAAAGACAGCCACACACCTTGAAAAGAATCAAGGCAGGAGTTTTGTTCAGCAATCCTAGTTGTTCACATGACTGAGGAAGTCACCAAAACACTCAATATTTCAGTTAAATAATCTACCACTACATGCTATTTGTGTGTCCATCCACCACAGTCACTGTACCAGACAACAGAGCTTCCACAGAGCAATCCCAAGAGTCGTAAACACAGATTTCTTGGTACTCATCACTATAGCATCCAGGTTGTCACAAATCCTGATACTTTTGCAAAAACATTACTTTCCTGATTTGGGGTGTTTTTGTATGATGGGGGAGCAGGGGAAATAAGTGGCATGTAACCAAACATCAAACATGTAGAAAAGCAAGAGTCAGCATTCTGGTTGTGCTGTAAAGCAGCCATGCACTACAGTAACATGTGAGGGAAGCAGCAGACAGCAAAAGCTGCTAATGAGTTAATTTTTCTTTCTTTCTCTCAACAATTTTGGCAGGGACACAATCTGCATATAGCAAGTATATGCTTCACAAGGGTGCTCATATTTGCAGAAAAAAGATCTAGGTTGTGCTATGAACACACACACCAAGCTGGCATTTAAGTGAGTTCAATAAGACCCAGTTGTTATGCTCCCGTTCCCTTCCATCTTGAAAGCAACAGCAAACACTCCAATCATCATCTAGTAAACTATAACATGAAACAGTCTCAGTTTAGCAGCATTTTGCTGGGGAAAAGGGAAGGGGGAAGAAGGGAAGGAGAGAGTGCATGGGGAAATCCTGATTTTCCAACTCCCTCATCTGATTTCAAGAAAATGCCAAGCAGATAGTATGTTCATAGCTTCACAGCAGATAGCTGCTGCCTTCCTTTCACAAAAAAACATTCATCAGTACTGTCAGGCATGCCTTAAGATGGCAGCACATACACTCTTGATCCTTGAAGTCAGGCAACTTCTCAGAGCTCATCAACACTATAGGCAAGTGAGCAAATAGCACAGAACTTGTTGCATCAATAGCCACCATTTTGTGATATGAGATGGCCAGTCCAATATACAGAATTGTACTAGTGTTATAAAAATATTCTCCGATTCAAACATACTTAAAATGAGGGAACTTTCAATGATGCTGCATTACTAACTGCTTGCCTGGCTTGGGCATACAGCAAGTTAGGAGGTAACTATTTTATAGAACTGAGATTCTTCCATTTTTATTTATTTTACAACTTGAGATTTTCTATACTGTCTGAGCAACTTATTGTAGTCAGTTCAGGTTACTGATTTTATTCATCACAAGCCTTCAAAAAACACACATTTTCCTTCTGAAACAGTGGCTACATCAGATGTTGTTTGTATTTAGAACCATGCCAACCTGTATTCTCTTCCCACTAAGGAGAGCAGCACAGGACTAAAACAGTCTTGTACAGTCACCAGCACTGGACTTCCACATTAAAGACACCATTATTCTAATAATAATAATTTTTTAAAAAGCCTGAAGTTCTCAAAATATCATCATCATCATCATTGAGATCCTGAAACCTCAAAACATATGTCCATGGAAAAAGAGATGGTATCCTTACTTCTTGATGCAATTGGTCATAAGAAGATGAACATCCTGTCTCTCATCCAGCAGCAACATGGCACCTAAATACCCAATGCGCTTGTCTGTGAATTTCTGAGAGGCAATGAGCTTGAGGCACTCCAACTGTAAAAAAAAGTAAATAAAGATGACAAAATTAGCTTAAATTCTTTCTTTACTAAAGAAGAAACAATTTGAGCCTTTATGTTCACATCTTAGGTTTATTTGAGAGTGTATTTTCTTCCTTCTTTGGTGATACAGAAAAATAACAAAGGTTGAATTATCTGGCTGAAACTCACAGCAAGTCAGTAGCAAAACCGGAGGCAAAGCCAGCAGCAGCTCTTTTACACTGAAGCAGCCATTCATTGCTAACCTTCCATGACCTCAGATGTACCACACATGTCAGACATATGTCAGAGTACAAAAACAACATGTTTAAAGACTTTCTACAGATCAAGAATATCATCTCCCTGTCTCCCTCTTCTATAGTCTACCAGAGGAATAATATTCCAAAAACAAGCTAAGCAACTGGGAAAACTGAAACCAGCATTCTCCAGGTCATTAAAATGGAGGTAAGGAACGGCAATATCTTACCGCAGAGCATAGACTAGTTATTATACGCCTAGAATAAGTTACTTAGCAAAAAAAAAAAAAAAAAAAAAAAAGTGGTTACAAACCTCCCTCTGTAATTTCTATCACCATAATCCTGACTAGAAACATCCCTATGTACTAGACTGGAGTTTATGAGCTACTGTTCTGTAGAAACATAGGCAGTTTGGAGTGGACAGTCTGGCAAAAGCAGAATATTTTGTTATGAAAGTTACATAACAATAGCTCTCAAACAGTAAATCCCACTTACACAGTCAAAATCTAATGCAGATTCAGAACATATGCCAAGACAGCCCTCAAACATTCCAAACACTAGAGAGCAAAACTTAAGCTAACTGTGCTCCAAATCAGTCAATGTGCCCAAAACACAAAGCATAACGGCATGTGCATATGATACAGCAAGCAGCAAAATGTGATCTACCTGTCCAAAATGAGCGGGGTAACCCAGCATGTGCATATAGAGCAGCTTTGCCACATTTCTGCATCGGTATGTGTTATCTTCCTCTCTGAAGGATGATCTGATAGCAGCACATTCCTTTTGGATCATCTCACGCTCTTCTGCCTGGGTTCTTGCTGTCCGGATGGTCCGGATCAGCTCCCGCAGTCTGATAGGGGCTGGCATCCTCTGGAAGAAGGAAAAAAGATCCATAAACCCTCTGCTGTACCCAAAGACTTCATAATCACCTCATATTTTATCATGAAGAAAATTTATTTCCTGTCCCACAATTATACAGACTGAAGAAACTAGAAAATACAGAACACTTCAGTGGCTTGATTAAAATAAACTTGAAAACCAGAGGAATTCTATGCACCTCCAAGGAATTCCAGTTTTCACATTTGTTCTGCCATTTTCATGGGACATTGCAGACTGGAATTGTGCTTTGAGCTGGCTATCAAGTACACAATGTGACAAGAAGGAACTTGGCAATGCATGCTGTCATGTACACATCTTCTGATTTTCTCCAGAAGTCTCACTCAAATAGAGTAAATCACAAAACCCTCATGAATCGACACAAATCCTTAACAAAAAAAAAAAAATAAAATAAAATAAAAATAAAAATAAAAAAAAATAAAAAAATCAAGTCTGCTTAATGACTAAAACAAAATTGCAGATAGGCATTCCTGATAAATAGGCTTCAAAAATCCTCAGGCAACCTTGTGTCATGCAGTTTTCTTTCTTGGGAAGGGGTGGGAGGTGCAGGTGCAAGAGCAATCCTGACAGTGTCAAATACTTTTCAGAAACTCTTCCTTAAAAAACGTGATTTGACACCATCCCTTTATTACACACCAGCCAGAACAATCCTTTTGAAAACAAACAGGCTTGTCGTTACTGCCTGGTGACACTGTGTAAAGACAGCATGCAAGAAAAGCCTATCCTATGTAACTCTCAGTAGTTTCATTTTACCAATTAGAACAGACAGGGTTGTCTGACCCGGAGAGCAACTTGTGCTCTTGAATATCCCCACAGAGAAAAACGGCTTTTCAAACAAAAGCCAGACTTAAGTATTACGTTCAAAACATTCGAGCTGTTATACTCACCAAAGCAGACTCCTAACTTCCAAAAAGAAAAACTATACATGCATCTCAGGGGGGCTTTATGTGCATGCAAGACTGAAGATAACTGAAGTATTCTGATGACACATAAATGCCACATCAATTTGCAAGACGTTATTGAATAAGACAATCTGTTACATTTTTTGTCTGGGTACCACCCTCCCCAGTCAGCATGTCATTAATTTTAAGCACTGCCATATCACAAGAAGAAATTGCGTTGCATACACAATACAATATACTGGCATATAAGAAGGAAAAGGTAGCCTGGGAAACATACTGGGCTAGTAGGAGTCTTGTTTACTAAAGAAATTAAACACAGCTGCACCTACAAAGAGTAAAGGTGGCCTCTCAGTTAAGCAGCTGAATACTGATAAATAGATCTGGTTTATAAACCTGATCTGCTACAGAGTTCACACAAAACACTAAGTCATTTCAGTCAAACCATGTAGCTCCTCATATTCTAGTTGCCTATTCTCGTATCTAGAACTTGAATTTGCAGAGACAACTACACCCTACCCGTACTTCAGTAACTTGTCTGCCTGGGTCTATGCTTAAAGTGAGCCTTCAGCACCGAAACTCTGAATACAACTTAGACACAGGGTTTATCTCCCCAAGAAGTTACTCTTAATAAGATTGGATGCAATTCCAGAAGTTTCAAGCATCCTCATATCTGTAGCAGTCTTCAACTCATGAAGTAGTCATCAACTCATTCTACTCATTTACATGAAGAATGTGGTCTACCAACCCTTCATGAGAATATTCTCTAGTATTTTCTAACTTAAAAAGGAACTTTATCTTTTTGATAACTGAATGAAGAGCCAAAGAAGCCAACATAATGACCCTACCAGGTCAGACCAAAGGTCCATCTTGTTCAGTATGCAGTCCACAAAGATTGGCTGATAGCACGTGCCTAAGGAATAACATAAGAAAAGGGCAAGCACACAGCAACACTTCCCCAGAACACTCCAGCAATCTCCCACAATGTGGCTCAAGAACTTCCAAAGCCAGAAACAGAATCAAATTTTCCTCAGGTTTGTCTATTTTCATTTGGAACCCAGGTAAATCTCGAATGCTGACAAATCCTGCAGAACAGAGCTCCACAGCTTGAGCATACACAGTGGAGGGCCACCTTCTTCACTCAGTCATCATTACCTGACTTCCTCTTTCTATTGGTGTTCCCGATTCTTCTATTATGAGAGACAATAACATCCATTCCCTGTTTAGCTTTTACACAAAAACTCATGATCTTATACACCTCCATGTTTGTCTCGCACTCCTACAAATAAATGACAAAAAGAACACTCTACTGCCAGAATAATCCCCTGCAGTCTTAGACAACAGTTTTAAAACCATTAAGATGACCTAGGCATCAAGAACCTACAGCTTTGAGAGGTTTGGGATAAAGTTCTTCCTACAGCAGCTAACCACAATTAAACTATAGTTTTGGACTGTAGTTAAATTGGTCTAAATCTGTAGTGTTCCTGAAAAGACAGACAGTGGCTATTACAAGTTTAAACCATAACTTTTTTTTTCTTAAGAAAGAATTCTTTGCAAACTTTATCAGAAGCTCTAATCCATAATTTGCAAACAAACTGAAGTTTGACAGGGGGATGCTTTGAAATCAGAAGTCCAATTTGCTCCCACTCTGTATTTGAGAAGATTAATAAACTGCTCAACACAAATACTGTCAGACAGATTGTACAGCAGCACAGCTTTCCTAGCCTAAAACTCGTTCTGCAGGTATGCCCACAGAGGACTTCAGTATTTGTATTAAGCTTGACTCTGTACAATGCAGAGTAAAAAGACAAAGAGTTCTAATCAAGGGGAAATGGCACTGAACAAAAATGTCATTTATTCTAAATACAGTTTTTTATGAATATTAATTCTTCATCCTTCCCAGGCTTTTAGACAATACTTCTACCTCACCAACAGGACTGGTAAAACGAAAGCAAACACTGAAGATCTAATATTATTTCACTCTAGTGTCATCCATTTCACTGAACACAACAGAAATGCATAACCTATCCTTACAAATATCCTTGCATAAAATAACCAGCAAATCATAGGGTAAACATTTTCTTCTTCATATATCACCACCACAGCAAAACATGCAGAAACTAGAATTTAATAAAACAATTTAAGAAAAAAGACTCAATGATAGGCAAATTTTGAGGCTGCCTCTGCTTTACATTTAATTTGCAATGCAATAACAGGTCGTTATACGGACAGTTCAATCTGAACTACTTCCTAGGAGCAATCATCTCTCACATACTTCCTGGCTGATAAAAGCTGGGCAATTAGGAACTGCTCTGAAGGAGGATATCATAACATGCAAAGGACAAGTCTATTACTTTCCAACATTCAAGACTTCGCACTTTGTTCTGCAACTCCATATCTTTTTACCAATGCTAAATTATCTGTCATTTTAAACATATATTTGATTTCTTCCCATAAGAAAATTTGCACTTTTGAATTCATGTAACAGTATTTCCCTCCCACAAAATTAATCACTTCAAGTACTCCCTGGGCCTTCAGAGATCTCCCCATGCACACATTTTTCTAGCATTTCAATGCTTGTAAGTTCCTATGCAACATACGAAGGCAGCTTCCCCCTCCATAAAGAAAGAATTCTCTTGCAACCAAGAAATTATTATACTAATCATTTGATTTCCGCTCCCAGGGACTTTAAGATTTTTGGTTTGTTAGTGTGCAAAGAATCTTATTTTTCAGCTTTGGATGTTTAAAGCAAGTATAAGTGGTAGGTACTATAGCTGTCAAGAAATCCGGAATACTTTGGAATATAAGTATTTTTGTGTCCTAGAACAGATTAACAGTTGCCTACTACCAACTACCCTGAAACTTATCACAATGCTAACAAATGTTAATGCAATATACCTTGCATAATTCCTGCTGACTATCTGTTAAGTATCACTGTACACAGGACATAATGTGCATACACCAAACAATTACAATAACATTACAAGAGTTTTCTCACTAACAGACTGCACAAGCACATACAGTTGCCCTGTGTTGCATGGTAGGTAAGGCATAAAACTGGCCTCTCCTACTATCCTAGTACCCCATTTGTCAAATGGAAGTGGCAAGCACACAGAGGACACCAAAGAGAAAGCATATCCACAACTCCTCAGCCTCCTCCCTGCTTCCAGGACCTGCTGCAGCTCAACGGACTTTCTGATCCAAAGGTGCGCAAGTGCACCCCAGCATGGACCTACAGATTTGTCCAATCCCTTCTTGAGAGCACTTAGGCTTTTTGTATTTCACACCTGTGGTGGTAAATGGCACAATTCAATTATAAGTTCCATAAAAAAAATACTATATATATTTAAATATTTGTACTTAGAAAGTTACAACTCTTTAGGGAAGAGAGTCAGCCTGCTCAACTTCTGCTGTGTTAAATTTTTGTTATAAAAATATTACAGATAGCTTCTCGAATGATGGCTTATTTGGAACCTTCTACTGTGTACTTATCGTTCTTGTGAATTTGCAGCACAAGTGCTGGTTTGCACTGATTGACAACAAATTTAGTTCACCATCATACTGCATACTCACTTAACATCATGAAATCCTTCCATAGCTTTAAAATAGCTTTCAATTCATTCCTTTTTTTCCAAATCACTTATGAATATGCTTAATGGCATAGTTGCTCAGAGCGCCTCTTAGTAACCTCTAGCATAAAAGGAGATGGATTTTCTATCATTGTCTGCCTACCTTTGTTTCCATTCCTTAGCTAGTTATTAATTCACAAGAGGATCTCCCTTGCAGAACTGCACAGTCACGCGATAAAAACCTCTGGTGAGAGCCTCTGCCAAGACTTCTGAGAGGAAAAAAAGAAAAACACACAACCTCCAACCATCTATAATCCAGACGACATTTATGCATTTACTAATAACTATCAAGAAACATATCAGTTCCTAGGAAACATGCTCAAGCACCTTTAAAAAAATTGCCACTTCACAAAGCAGCACAAGTTGCACTATTCCATTGGAGATGTTATCACTAATTTTACCTTTGGGTAACTAGTTCGGTTCCATGCTGTAGTATTGGGAAAGTGGGTTATAAACAACTGAGAAGAACAGTAAGGATGGGAAAAAGTTTGCTCAAGAATACAACATGAAGATGCTTTAAAAAGAAAAAGCGTAAGAACTACTAAATTATTTATGGGATCTCCCAGAAAGTTTATTGTATTTGAAAGATATACTCATGCACCGCTGCCATGTAACCATTAGTACATTAGCTCCCCAAAAACACTTCTTTATCTCAGTTCCCTCCTCCACAGCACAGGTGTTGACCGCACTGGCATTTAAATGGACTTCCTGACTGCAGTATTACCTTGAGCAGCAGCAAAGTGAATCAAATATGATCAGTTTTACTACAACCTACATAATGACTTAATTATTCTCATCCTACAACTTGTATCAGAGGAATGTGCATATACAGGGATCCAAACTTGCTTTGTGCAAGCAAAAGATTCTTCCTAGGCTCCCTTTAGAAAGCTTAAAATTAGACAACATGAAATGAGTTTCTCTCCTTCTACGTCATCATTAAGATCCTTATACAGTTCCATGCAAATTTTGCAAATTGATGAGAACTGCCTGATGCTTATTCTGTCAATATCCACCTATTTCCACTTCTTCCAGCTAATACAAGCCACAGAATTGCAAAGAATGTCTGAGGGTAGACGGCACTTCTGGAGACCATCTGGTCACGCAGGGTCACCTGAGGCATGTTGTCTGGTTGCATTCCACTCTTCACTGGTTGCATTCCACAAGCAGCCTTCCTCCGGGTCAAGGACTTGCTCAGCCCATGCGTGGGGGGAAATTGTGCAACTTCACTTCCTATACATATATGTGTATATATGTAAAGATCTAGATTCTATTCTTTTGGCCAAAGTTAACCAAGTTCTGCCTTAAGAGCCACATGCCCCTAACAAATACTTCAACTCCAGCTCTTGTGTCACTGACTACACCAGGAGACAAGCAACAAGGTAGTATTAACAGAGGGGCTGCTGAGTAAATTACCAGACTGTGAGGAAGAAAGCTAGCAGGTACTATTGAGAAAAGTACCCCCACCACTCAAAGACAGACTTTGCATGCACACTCAGACACATTTAATAAGAGGGGCAAGGATGTTTGAGCAGCTGTTTTCACGTCTTGCTTGTTAGCTGCTCCCAAACCTAAGGTTAGCACCAAAGGTTTCATGGGCATCAAGCAAACCAATATTCATAGTTTACAGCAGTCAATAAAAGTTGATCAGTCTAAATCCAAGCACCTGTGCCAACAAAACAAAGTTTGGTGCAAGTATTGTAGGATTTGATGAAACGCTGTTCAGAACCTCAATTCCACTTTCCCGCCTCCATCGCCCAGAAGCTCCAGCTTCATGAGGTCTATATATTGTTGCATTCAGCAAGGTGACCCAATGAGTCATAATAAACACTTCCTGAAGTCAAACCCAGGTTCTTCCGGATGCCTCTTACAGGCAGACTGTAACTTAATTAGTAGGCCCATAAATCTATCATTTAAAGCAGCGTGATTGCAGACCAGAAGAATGTATTTTGCAGACTTGGTATTTAAAAAAAAAAAAAAAAAGCACCTTTGGAAAAGGCAGACTGGAAGCAATGTGAAAGTTAAAATGAGTATTCCTAAGGATTGCAAATCAACTTGCACAAGCTGGCAAGTACTTTTCAGGGTTGGTTATAAATCAAAACTGTATGTACTTACGGATCATAATGTAGAGCTAAGAAAGGAGGGGGGGTAAAAAAAAAAGACAAGACATGCAAGAGAAAACAAGAGAAAATTGCGCAGGCTCTACTTTCCTTGTTATTTTCTGCAAGAAACACACGTAAGAGTTCTCACCTCTTTTTAGACAGGTCAACTTTAGGAATTCCTTGCGTATTCATTTTTCTATATGCAGACTGGTAACAGGAGAACAGTAAGAAGCAAATACAATGCTCTGGTATGTGCTGCCAAGCAGTCCATACTGGAGGCTGGACCTACAGAGCACACTGACAAGCTGCATCAGAAAGGGCACAAGGTCCCTCACATCCCCCATGGATGTACAGCTGGTACTACAAGGAGCTGCAGCATAGTGAAAGGCATCAGGAGCAAGAGAGACCTCCAGCAAGGCCCCAAAAAAATGATCTGACAAATATTTACAATTTTTCCTGATCATGCAGACAAAGAATAGGCAACACAATACCAGAACAGGGCTCTGACAAACCAGTGAAACAGTAACTGTATCAAAATCCCACGGGGACTTGAAATATGACCATGCAGACTTCACTGATAGAAGAAATTAGAGCTACACATCACTGAATAGATTATTAATGAGACAGAATAAAAAATACTAAAAAATAAGACCAGAAGATAAACAGATTAAACAATTTAAAGCTAAGAACAATTAAAATACGTATTTAATGATTTACTCATTTTTGACTGCACAATTTCTGTTTTGAAATCAGAATGTCTATGAAGCATTTGAAAGACTTTAAAAAGTCAACTTCTGGTGGCAACTACAAAGCAATCAAATATCAAACTTCAAAGACAACATAAGTTTTAAGGGTATCTCTATATTAGAGAATGCATTTTCCTGCACAAGATGACTGACCTACAAGCGGAGAGAGGATAAACATGTTGTCTAGGAATAACAGACCCCAAGTTCAATTTCAGCTGGCTAAAAGCAGCTTAGAACTTCCCTAGGGGCAGGTCTTGTTTTTCAGGATTAACTAACATTCTGCATTCTCCCTCAGTACAGCTTGTGTTTATTCTTTACACATTAATATAAATGACAAGGCAAGTTTTAGCAGTAATTATTCCTTTCCTCATTTTGTTTACATCAGTAGTTTTCCTCTGACTTTTCTTTACTAATTGCAAGCTCCAGAATGCAGGAATGGTTCATGAATACCTGGAAAGAACCTTACAGTTAATATTTACAAAATCTGGTAGGTTAAATACAAAACTCCTCAAACCCGCTAAGTCTGTTTTCTCATTTCCAAGGCCTCACTCTTTGGGTAACTTGTATCAAGGCCAAACTGTTCTGAAATATGGTATCTTTACAAAATAAATAAATAAAATAAAATAAAAAAATAAAATTCAAATCTCAGTTTTTCTTTCCACTCTTTGAACTGCATGAAAGCTCAGTTATCTTTCCTCTGTTACTCATGAATTTTTGCCCTGCACAATAAAGACAGTTTTCTTTCCTTATCCAACTCATTACACTATACACAGCTGAAAATATTTTATTATTACCCATGAAGGGTAGGAAGAGGAGAAATCAATATTTAAAACCTTTTTTTTTTTTTTTTCCTGTCATACAGTCTTTCAGTAGTTAAACTTATGTTGTTTCAAATTTTCAGTTTTTACACAGGTCAGCATGCCAAAAGAGATTTAACTAAAGACTTCTGCTAAAGATCTCCCTTAGAACACCATAATTCTCAAATATAGTTGATAACCAAAAATTTGTATTAATTTTGCAAGCAACATCAAATATTGCCAAAACTCCACAGGTAAACAACTCCCAAGTGTTTCAGCTAAATTATAGTAATTTACTAGGAATTGTATGTAGTTAAAGCCTTAAACATTCAAATGAGTTGAAATCCTATCTTCTGTAATCTATTTAGAAATGTTAGCATATCTCTTAAAATATTAAACCCACATGTTCAATACAGTAATGAAATCTAACAATCTTATTAAGCAACTTTAAAAAAAAATAAAAAGGACCAGCCACAAAACTTTTAAGTTCCATTACTCTTTATTCTTCAATTCTGGAAACAGTAAGGCGCAAGATCTGCTGAGGCTCATGGAATTGTCACAGAACATCTTCACCATTTGGGGAAACGTTTCCCAATTTTCAATCCAAATAAGCTATGTGCCTAGTCATAGCTCCCGCTAAAAGCAGGATGCAAAACTCTCAACTTGGCTCATTCTAAAAAGCAACTCACGACTACAGAAACATGTATTTTCAAACAAACAACCTAAAAACAGATGAATGAAGGTGCTGCAGCACAACTGAGGCATAAGCAATCTCACTTCTCAAGCAAGAGTAACTTTTGGAAAGTTGCATAATTAAAGCATGACCCAGCTCCCACTGAAAATCAGTAACAGAACTGTCCTTGTTCCAGCAGAACTGAATAACATCTGCTGTACAGAAATGGGAAGAAGATATGCCCAGGTTATGTGATGGGAATAAGTGCAACAGAAAGTAACATAAACTACAGAACGACAACAGGGAGGGTTGGGGCAGGAGGGGGAAGAAAAAAAAAAAAGAAAAAAAAAAAACACCACTTAAAACCAAATCATGAGAGGCCAACTCAGAGGAGGTGACAGTACCATTTGCAGTCACAGGAGAGAGGGGAGGAGGAAAGCATTCTTGCTCCAAAAACCTTGTACTGTCAGCAGAGATTCATTTGCACTCACACTACAACTCTGGCTTTTGAATAACAGCAACCTAGGCTAGATTTGATGATACTCATTATGTATTTACTTTATTAACTTCAAAACCCACATCCAATAAAGTAATACTACTACCAAGATAAATAAGACAATTTTCCCCAGAACACACCAAAGAACAAATTAATGTCACTTTCACACAGAAGAATTTTTTGCTCTGTTATTAAAAACACAGACAGCCCACCTCCAAAGCATAGTTTGAAGTTATATGGATTGCCAACTCCATAATAACATAAATACTCATACAAAAAAAGTCACGAGAATCTTTTCTGGATGATTGCTACTTGAGAGAACTAAGGTTTTGGTTAGTACTTCTCTTTGAAAAGCAGCTTTCCAAACCTGAGCTGCATTAACCAGAGCAGGTTCTTCTGCACAACTTTTAACTGAGAACTCTGATCCCTTTGTTGCAGCTTACCATCCTCCCACACTGTTGCATGTCAAACTTACCACTGTCATTAGCTTTCCTGACGCTAACTCAGAGCTCTGTGCACAAAAAAAATACTAAGAATCAGAACATTTTATCTTCCTTAGTCTCCAGCCAGGATAGAGCAAGAAAAGGTACTGAAAGACCTGTCTATTCCCACTGTACCAGCTATAGGAGAAAAGGAGAAAAGAAAAAAGAAAAAGAAACAACACGAGAGAATGTTCTTCTTCCTTCTATCAAACAAGGAAGAAAACTAAAAGTCAGATAATATAGAAAAAGATAAAAACTGGACCCCTTCGCAATAGAATCACCCCAATCTTTCTTTTCTCCTTCACAACATAGAAATTTAAATACTTTCTTTCTCCTGTCATGGAAGGAACAAGAGGAGCCTACACCACACACTGCCTCAGAAAAGCCTCCTGTGTTCCCTGAGCTCCCAGGTGTCCAGTGAAGTTTTCAGCTCCTCTGCCAAATGCCACAGTGCGCATGAGTGGGCAAAAGACAGAATTTGGCAGGAGAGTGAGATACGCAAATAAAACAAAAGATACCAGTACAGTGCATAGAAAGGGACAAAAAGAAACAGCTGTAGGAAAAACAACTGACATACATTTGTGAAGAGAAGCAAATCGGGGGGGGAAAGCTAAAAACACTATCCGTACCACTGCAAATCTAGGATGCCAGGGCACTACACGGGGAGAAGGGGCAGCCTTTTGCTCTGGTTAGGCTAATAGGTGTGAAATACACTTTCAGGCCTAGCACAGAAAACGCTGCCTTCCAAGGCATTTTACTAGGATCTCATACCAGAATCCCATTCTGGCCACCTTCCTGGCCCAAGAACTAAAACTCACTATTGAGGAAAAAATAAAACCAAACCATTTACAATGCAACAAAGCACAAGCGCTATCTGTCCGCAGACTTTCAGGGCACCAGAGGCTGCCAGGAAGCTACAACTCGCCGTGCGGCGGGGGAGGAGGGAAGGGGTGGCAGGTCCCTCAGCAGCCGCTTCCGCGCCGGCTGCGCGAGCGACCCTGCTCAGGCCGGCGCGGGCCCGCCTGCCCGTCCGCCGCTGTGGGGCGCCCTGGGCAGAACCCGGGCACTTTCGCCACTACAGGGCCTGGTGCGGCCGCGAGCGGCCGGGGCGCGGCCAGGGCGGCACGGAGCGGCCAAAAGCGACGCCGGGCCCCCAGGCAAGGCCGGGAGCCCCCGGCACCGCCTCCCCGCCGCGGCCGCCAAGACGCGCGAGGCTTCTCTGCCGAACAGCGTCCCGGGCCGGCGGAGCCAGCGCCGCCCCCGAGCTGGCGGGGCCGGGCGGCGCGGGGGGCCGCGGC
>NW_020455460.1:962794-963792 GCF_003342845.1 Nothoprocta perdicaria | reverse complement strand
CGGGCCGCAGCACAGGCGGGGACGGCCAGGGCGCAGGGGCGGGGGTAGCGCGGGCCCCACTCACCGGGCCGGTCCCTGCAGCGGAGACAGCGACGGCGGCAGGAGCCAGGCATTCAAAATGGCGGCGGCGCGGCCACAGCACCGATACCGCAGGCGGAGGGATCCGCGGCCCGGCGCTCTGCTCGCGTTCTCCTGGGCGCCGGTTGCTGCGGGATGGGGGTGGAGGGTGCGGCCGAGGCAACGTCGGCAGCGGCGGCCGCAGCGGCGGCGGAGCAGGAGCGGCGGCGCCGGGCGGAGGGCCTCCCGGCACTACTTTGTTCGGCGGAAGCACCCGCGGAACTGGGTCGTAGTACGGCTCGACTCCACGGCCGTCACTGATGACGTCACTCGCCGGCGTGATCCCCCGCGGCGAGCGCGGGCCTGTGGTGCGGCCGGGCGGGTCGCGCTGCCCCGAACGGGGGTTCCGGGCGCGCGGGCTGGGCGGTGGAGCGGGCGCCACCGCCCGGCGGCCCGGGGAGCATCGCGGGGCCGGAGAACCCGCCCGGGGGGCGTGTGCGGCGGTTGAGGATCAAAGGCTCCCGCGCTCGCTGCTGTGCGGTTCCCTGGCGCGGGTTGACGGGGCAGGCCTTTCTCGCTGCGGCGGGAGCGCGGCCTGCAGCCGCGCCCCGGGCCTCTCCGCGCGTCAGGGAAAGGAAAGGTCCCCCCTGCGCGCTCCGTGCCCGTTGCTCGACGGCGCCTCTGTACACGACGCCATGAAACGGGACGAGAGCGGGAGATCCGGGCCTACGGGGCTGCGCCCGGGCAGGGGGCAGCTACTCCCGGGGAACTGGGCTCGGAGGGACCCGCCGTTGCCGGGAAACGCATGCGCCGGGGCGGCCGGCGGCAGCGTGACGTCGTGTCTGCCGCTGGCTCCCTCACTTCCGGCGCGCGGGTCTGCGTCATCGCGGGGCGCCGCAGGCGGGGCGGGGCCGAGGCAGCGGCGGGCGGCGCCGGGGCCG
>NW_020455460.1:943128-962628 GCF_003342845.1 Nothoprocta perdicaria | reverse complement strand
GCGGGATCGCGGGTGCGGCCGCGGCTCGGCGGCTTCTGCGCCCGGGCTCCGCAGGGGCCGGGGCTCCCCCGGGCCCGGGGCTCCGCTGGGCCCGGGGCTCCCCGTGGCCCGTCTCGGCGGCGCCCGGCGTGGGGCTCACGGCTCCCTCTGTTCCGGTGCAGGTGAGGCGGCGGCCCGCAGGGATCCGGGAGCCGGAGCGCGGCAGCCCCTGCGGGCGCCCCCATGAGCGAGCGCGGCGGCCGGGCCTGCCGGGACCCCGTGCGGCGCCATGAGAGCGGGTCACGAGCGCAGCCAGGAGTGCCTGCCGCCCAAGAAGCGGGAGCTGCCGCCCGCCAGTGTGGGTGCTGAGCCCGCCCGTGCCACCAGCACCCAGGCCTCGGGCGAGGGCCCCGAGTGGGGCCGGGCGGCGGGGCCGGGCCCGGCAGCCCCGCACTACAGCCCAGGCGAGGGCGCAGAGGCCGTGGCGGGGCTCACGGTGGATCAGTATGGGATGCTCTACAAAGTTGCAGTGCCGCCCGCTACCTTCTCCCCCACGGGCCTGCACCCCGTGGTGAACGTGAGTCCCCTGCCACCAACCTTCAACGTGAGCTCGCCGCTGATCCAGCACCCGGGGGTGCCCTACCCTCCCATCCACTACACGCAGATCCCTCCCACCTCTCTGCAGTTCATCGGCTCCCACTACACCGTGCCCTACGCCGTCCCTCCCGGCTTCCTGCCTAGCCCACTCCTGTCTCCTTCCGCCAGCCTCACTGCCTCTCATGTCCCTCACTTCGTGCCATACGCCTCGCTCTTCACGGAGGAAACCGCTCCTTCTCCCCAGACTACCTCTCCTACCCACACCTTCAACAAATCCACTTCTGCCATCTCTCCATCTGGCCAGGCGCAGCACCATGCAGGGACCCAGCCACTAGATATGGCACCAGGTAGAATTCCTGTTTATTATCAGATGTCCCGCCTCCCGCCGGGGTATTCAGCATACGAGACACCTGGAGCGAGTAGAAGTCCAGATCGTCCTCAGCAAGACACTGAGCTGTGTTCAGAGGTAGTTGCTGCCAATGGTGGACAGAGACATCTGGAGCATAACGTGGTGAGGACCAGTGTGGCTTCAGACTCAGCCAGCGGCAAAGCTGAAGACGGTCTGCCAGGGGCTGCAGTGGGATGTGTGGTCGATGGACAGTTTCTTTCAGGTTACCAGACTTTGCGCACAGAGTTCTCTGTGCCCGCGCACAGAAGCACCCCAGATGCTGATCTGGAGGTGCAGAGGGTGGTGGGGGTGCTGGCGTCTCAGGATTACCATATTCTGGCAGCCCAGAGGAAGGATGACCTGAGCCCTTTAAACCTTTGCCATAACATCCCTGATCAGCAGGGGGAGTCGAGGGATGCTTTGAGGAGCACGGCAGAAAGGGCTGCTGCTGAGAAAAGCCAGTCCAGGAGTCCATTTGTAACGTCCCCTGATGAGACGGTTAGACAAAGACAATTAACCAAAGGAATGGTAATAGCCAACGGCAAGCCAGTTCCACTGCCCGTCGCATCTGAGCCCATCAGGTCTTCCTCTTTGGACACCCAGGCGAGGCAGAGCCCGGATGCACAGGCTCAAGGGAGCACGCTCGAGAAAGACGTGACCCAGCTGCCGCCGCCCAGCTCCTCGCATCTGCCCTCCCACTTCATGAAAGGAGCCATCATCCAGCTGGCCACAGGAGAGCTGAAGCGGGTCGAGGACCTGCAGACTCAAGACTTCGTCCGCAGCGCTGAGGTGAGCGGGGGCCTGAAGATCGACTCCAGCACTGTGGTGGATATTCAGGAAAGCCAGTGGCCTGGGTTTGTCACGTTGCATTTTGTGGTTGGGGAGCAGCAAAGTAAAGTGAGCATTGATGTGCCCCCAGAGCATCCCTTCTTTGTGTATGGCCAGGGCTGGTCCTCCTGCAGCCCAGCGCGGACTGCGCAGCTCTTTGCTCTGCCTTGTCACAGGCTGCAGGTGGGTGACGTCTGCATATCAATCAGTTTACAGAGCATGAATGGCAACTCTGCTTCTCAGGCTAACTACCCTCTTGCAGGTCAGTTGGTATCTGCTAGAGAGAGACCTGAAAGAACAGTGCAGGGGTGCCGAGAGCCACCTGACAGAGCTGCCGAAAGGAAGAGCCACCCCGAAAGGGACAGTGTGGTGCGGGGCTCTCCCACAGAAAGCTCTCAGCCTGAGCCTGGCAGTCAGCACAGCTGGGCAGCCCCAGGCTTCCAAAGATACAGCGTGCAGGCAGAGGAGCCTCGGCCGTCCCTGCTCCGACCCTCTTTCATTCCCCAGGAGGTCAAGCTGTCTATTGAAGGGCGTTCCAATGCAGGGAAGTGACCCCTGGAGGCTGTGAGCTGGGGCGTGCCCAACGCACGAGCCTTGCCTGTACCGGTGAAGAAATTGCACAGACTTTGTGGCAGGTTCACCAGTAAAGCTGCTCCCTGCCCTGCAAAACTGGATTTGCTCCAGTTCAGTGGCTGACCAGATCTTCTTGGGGAATCAAGAGGGCTCTGGTGCCCCAGGGAGCAGCAGCAGGAGAGCTGGGCTGGAGTATGCGGGATGTGCTCTGGAGCTCGGACAGGGTCGTTCCAGAGGCTGGGGCTCTGCGCCTCTCTGAGCTCCTGGCTCCCTGCAGGGCAGGGCCTGCACATTCAGGAGAGGTGGGGAGATGAGGAGGGCAGATGAAGCTCAAGGTAGCAGATAAAATTGCTGAAGATTTTATTCCTCTTTTCTCAAGATGGGTCCCCACTGGAGCTTAGGGACCCTACTCCCATTATCCCCTTTCTTCATACATGCACTTTAAAAGGACTGTTCACCAATGGAGTTCTTGAGGACAGGCTGCAGATGCTTCTCGGATAGTTCTGTTTATTGTCTCTTCCACTGAATCCAACCGCTCTTTCTTTTTGCAAAGAATCTGCAGACATCTGCAGCAGTGGCAGAAATTGGAGAGGAAGGACCAAAAAGATGGGTTTGGGTGCAGGTAAATAGGAAACTGTCAGAAAGACTTGAGCACTTGGGGTGGGGCATGAGCTTGGATGGGAGATGGCAGTTTCTTGCCCTGCTAAGAAATGCATTTAATTATTTGACACCAAATCAACTCTATCTTCTCATGTTTGTAATCCTTTTTCTTTCTTTTCTTTTTTTTTTTTCTAATGAGGTTAGCCTACAGGTGATCTTTCTCTTTTTGTCTTTTTTTCTTTTTTTTTTTTTTTAACCTGGAGTAAAATACATTTAGCATTCTCTAAGGAAGAATGGAAATGCATTCTTTTACTGTGAGAAGTCTGAGAGTGTTTTGTAATTAAATCAGAAAACTTTCCAGATGGCTAATTCTTCACTGCAGGCAGTTTCCTGAATAAGCTCTAGACAACAGACAAGTGTTTGTGCATGTGCAGGAAAGGTACAAAGCTTCTCTTAATTACAGTTCCATGACTGATATAGGGACTAAAAATATCACAGCATCATAGGGCATTTCTATATGTTTTTCTGTTCCTTATTCTGATGCTTCATCTTGGAGTTCCTCTGTAGAACAACATGGTAAAATCCAGAGTAGTCTCTTTCGCAGTGAGATTGACTATAAATGTATATTAATACCTCGTTATGGTGATAACACTCCATTCAAGTAAAGGTTCCTGTAGTTACACTAATTTATCCTCTCTGACAATGTGTTATGAAACCAACTCTAAATGCTTAGCTAGAATAAAGAAATAGTCACTGCTATGTTGAAGATAAGAGCCTTTACTCTGAACTTGGGTTGAAGTACTCCTTGTGTTCAGGTGCCCATCTCTGTGCTGGGACCATGCTTGCCAGGGCCTGTTGGGCTCTTCCTTAGTGCACAGGCCCCGCCAGGCTCTTTGTGCTGCTCCCAATGTTTAGCATCCCATTTGCTGCCTCCTTTTTCCTGTCTTTCCAAGCTTTGCTGTCGGGCATGCCTCGCTGTTCGGGCATTGGTGCTCTCCTCCTGCGGTGCCCTTTGTGCCGACACCCTGGTCCGTGTCGCTGTCCTGCTGCTGAGCTGGTGGTGATTGTGTCTCAGGGCTGTGCGTGTCCCTCAGAAATGTGCCCAGCTGCAGCTGGCTGCGAGCGACTCGGATGTCTCCGCCGTGCCCCTTCCAACGGGGCACCAAGCCTCTTGTCCCGGTGCACTGCCAGCTGCTTGTGTTGCCTTTCAAATGCCTGTGCCCAAGAACAGCTTCTTTTCATGTCTTGATGGAGGCACACTCTGCTCTCGCCTTAGTCTTGGTGCCTCGCGGTAGTGTCTGAGCGGAGGCTGCTGGCTGTGTCCTCTGCACCTTCTGCCAGGGACACGCTGCTCCCAGCCAGTCTCCTCAGTGTCATCAGGAAGCGTAAAGTTGCACCGAGGTTGTTGTGAGGTTCTGCCTTCTGTGGTGAGGGAGCTGAGGGAGCAGATGCTGTTTGTCAGTAAAAGCAGGCGCTTCATTGCCTCGTATCCATCCTGTGTGTCCCCTTGCTGCTGCATGGACTGCCCTACACCAAGGTCTCACTCGATGGTTGTCGCACAGCGCTCAGGATACCCGGCTGTCTGTGGCCACGGTCAGAAAGCGGAGCCCCAACTGCTGCTGTCTTTGTGTGGTGCCTGCAGAGGGATTTTGGGGCTGGAGCCCACAGCTAGGAGAGGGATGGCGCAGGTGTGCGATGTGGAAGGGCTGGTTTGTGTGCGCAGGCCATGGTGCAGAGCTGCTTGGTGCCTCTCTGAGTTTGGAAACCTGTCTGCTGGAGAGGGGGGTTTGCAGAGATCACCCCATCCTGGGTCCTGCTGTCCCTACTGCCACATCTCCGCTGCGCCGATCGGCAGCCCGAACGGGCATGTGTGACCTGTGAGATGCCATGGGCTAACAGAGCTCTGTGCCGCGCAGCCCCGGGCCGCGGGGTGCCCGGCCGCGTCTTCTGCCACGTCCGCTCTGCGGCAGGTGTCAGCTGAGACCTGGAGGCTGCACCCACCGTCCCACGCATTGCGGTGCCGGCATGTCCCGTGGCGGGGATTGCAGTGCGAGCTCAGGCGCTTGGCTGCCTGCTGAGGGTTGCGGGCAGCTGGGGACCCCCTGGCCCGGTGCGGGTGCCCCCAGTCACTGCACTCAGTCTTTGCTGCGCTTGTTGCTTCTGCGGAGGTGTTCGCGGCGTTGAGTGTCCAGGCTCTTGTGAGACTGTGCGAGACAGGCCAGACGGTGAGCGGGGCCCAAGGGGAGGCCCAAGGAGAGGCGAGGTGGCCGGGAGGACGCGTGGAATGAGCTGGCTACCCCAGTGTTGCTGCCAGCACCTGCATGACCGGCTGCCCGGGAGTCGCTGCTTCCCTGCGCTGCTGTGAAGGAGGGAGAGCTCTCCCGGCCCGAGGAGCGGGTGTTGGCGGGGGTGCCTGCAGGGCACAGCCAGGGCCCCACGCTTCCCACGCCGCTCGGCTGGGCCGGCCTGGCCGGGGCAGGGCTCGCTGGGGCCCCAGTACTGCCGCTACCAACTATGCAGAGGAAGCGCTGCTGGGGAGGGGGGCACGGGCCCCTCTGCCCCATCCCGCAGCGCGACAGCTTAATGCACTTTCACAGTGTCCCTGTCCCCAGCCCCTCCCCGACGCCAAGTCACTTTCCCCAGTACAGAACTAACAATCCTTGTTACTCAAAGTGTTCTGAATGAAACCCCAGCAGCTTGGTTAGCCCCGATGCTAGTTCCTGCCCAGCAGCACATGTGCCTTTCCCTAGCATCGCTCACCCGGCTCCCTGCCTCTCAGCCTGTCGCAGGGCACACAGCTTCACGGAGGCTGCCTGTGCCGCGCAGCGCCTGCCCGGGCCGTGCCGGCTGCACCAGGGCCCCGCGCCGCTCCGGCCACGGCCCGCGCTCCAGCCACGCTGCCCTCGCACCGCCTTGCAGCGCGTTCCGGCTGCGCTCCGGCCGCACGCAGCGCAGGGCTGCAGAGAGGACGGCGCCGGCTGGCGGGCCTGCCTGCGGCGGGGACGTCCGTGTAGATAAGTGCTGATCCCTCCACTATAATCCCAGTTATGTAATGGCTGTATTAACATGTAACCAACTGCATTGTATCTAAAGCCTTAGAACTAGTCAGGTGCTCCCCTCTGACTCCCATCCTGCCCCTTTCCTCCTACATGATCTTTAACAAAGCATTAATAATTCTAAGGATAATCTCTATTTTGTTGTGCTTTTTTTGTAACTGTTTTAAATAAATCAATTTGTACTGTATATTTGTACTTTTGGTGAGATCCTTTTTCCTGTTTTACCATTTTAAGTCTGTACTTGGCTACACACAGATTGTATTTTTATTGTTAATGCTCTTATGAATATTGCATTTAACTTGTTGACTCTGTAAACACAGTATATATCTATATATCTATATATCTATATATAAACCAATAGCTTTTCCTTTGGTGTTTGAGACTTCTTGCTTGTCTGTAGCACCAGTGATGGTTTGGATGTGGGTTTTCTGGTCTTATGCGGTGTGATCTGCAAACTACGGCATGCCCAGGGTGAAGCTGCCTGGCAGATGGGTTCTGATCTTATGTGCTCTTTCTTGAACCCTTTTAATACCATGGCTTTATCAGTAAGTGAAGCTTGGAACAATCAGCAGCTGCACTGTGAGTTTTCCAAACTGTCTGGCAAGAGAAAAATTCAATTTATGATTAAATCTAGTTAAGTAGTACAACTGAAACCCTTTAAAAAACAACAACAACAGACTTTGCTCTCTGACCCAAGGGATGTGTCTTCTGGTCACTATTTTTGTCTTAATGCAGAGCTAGCAATAAGAGAGACAGGGGTTTTCAGTGTATTTAGGCCACCATGTAAGTACTGCAGACCGTAACTGGCAATGGGACGGTGCTGGAAATGCAGTATGGTTCTTCATGCTGCAACATACAGGTGGGCAGCACTTCAGTGTTTCATGGGCTGCAGGTCAGGAAGCACAGAGTTAAAGCATACATTTTCAATGCTTATTCTTAAAGAAGTCAGACTGGGGAGAATATACCTACCCTTTGTGCCTCTCCATCTCCCGAGATTTCTCTTCCTACCTGTACTGTTGTGTTTACTAATGGTTCCCACTAGGAGCATGTTATTTACAGAGACCATGGAAAGTCAGTGCTGATCATGGAGGGCTTCAGTAAGAGAATTAATTCCTTGCAGGAGACCCGTGGTTCCAGCTGAGCATCTTTGCATTTGGTGGAATTAAAATGCTTGACCAAGCTCAGCTTACTAAGAAATCCATATAGTATGAGAGAAAAGTCTGTACTAATTGTTTACTATTCAATCACCTTTTCATCTTCAAACTTGAAATACTATTTAAGTATTTCTTGTGAAAATTAACTTGTGAGGAGACTGGTGAATGTCTATTCCCTGTGTGCTTACCTCCGTCAGCCTTTCTGCTCCTTTTTACGTGGTGTAGCTTAGAACAAGAACTGAATTTCCTCCCAGTTTTCACATGGATGCTACTGCAAATAAGCACATAACAATAGGGTTAAGAGAGAGGGTGTGCACAGCCATTTCCACGGAGATTCAGTTCTTCTTTCCTTCATTTTTATGGACACAAAGAGCAAGATATTTATTCCTGGAGGAGTTGTGGACTAGCAAAGTCTTTCACTCAGTAACTCATGCTGTAGTAAACAAGATCCTTTTTCAGTAAGGAAGACTTTTTACCTACAGCAGAATTAGAGCAACGCAACCCCAACCATAGTGTGAGGGTCCGAGCACAGGATGAAGCAAAAGGCAAGGAAGGGGTCTAAATAAACATGAAAATTAATTTATTTTCCCTCCACTCACAGGCTGTGGCCTGGCCCCTAGGGCAGATTGCATCCACGGAATCTGGTCCCCAGGGGCTACTTTGGCAGACACCTCTCAGCCCCATTCTCCTCCCGTGTCCAGGGGAAAGCCAGACCATATGCAAGGCAGGCTGGGCCTGGGGAGTCAGTGAGGGTCCAGAGCATTCTCCGGAATGGAGAAGTCGCTAGTGTCCCTGTAGCAGGCGCTGCAGCTGTGGCTCAGTCCTCGGCCTGCAGCTCAGTGCAGTCCGCTGCTGTTCTGCTCCTCAAAGGCCATTTTGCCCAGCAGCTGGCTCTCTAGCTCAACGTTGCTCACTGGCAGCTGGAAAAAGTTCATCTCAGCTGCCAAAGCTGCCATGGCAGAGGGGTCCTGGCCAAACTGTGCCCGGAGCATCATGTCCATTTTCTCCAGGCGCCGCTTGAGCCGCTTGGCCTCGCGCTCCCGGATGAGCCGGGCCTGCCGCTTCTCCGGAGTCTCGTTCGCGCGTTTCAGCCGCATGGCTTCGCGGTCCCGCTGCAGCCGCCGTGCCCTCTGTTCATCTGTCTCCTGCATTCGCTGCAGCCGCTTGGCCTCTCGGTCCCGCATGCGCCGCACTTCCCGCTCCTCTGGCGTCTCGTTGTCCCGACGGCTCTTCTTGGCCGTGCGCTCCCGCTCCAGGCGCTGCAGCCGCACTTCCAGGGGCTCGTTCTGCCGACGAAGTGCCCACTTGCGCACGCCAGGTGCCTGCGCCTCCAGCAGCTTTCGATAAGCTGCACAGTTGTTGCACACGAGGAGGATGCCCGCAGGATACACGGGGGCATGAAAAGCAATGTCCTTGCCCTCGACACCAGAGGGTCCCTCACTCTGTGGCAAGGGCAGGTGTTCTGCGCTGAGCACCTCTGGCAGCTTCTCGCTGGGAAGCAGAAAGAGCAGCAAGTCAGAGACCTGGTGCTGACAGAGTCCCCACTCACACTCTACCTGGAGGCTGCAAGGATCTGTGCCCTGCTGCTGGCCAGGAGAGAGGCCTGTGCTAAACCAAAGCAGCATCTTATATAGAGGAAGGAAGGGGACTAGTTGGCCTAGAGCAGTTTCTGGGGTGGAAGAGAGCAAAGGAGGAGCAAGGCTGTCCTCCCCAACATATCTGTATTTTTCTTTTCTGCCCTGCTGCACTAGTCAGTGGCTAAACTTCCACCAGACAGGACGCAGACCAGGAACGTTTTGGCTTCTGCCTCTCATCCTGCCCTGGAGTAAGGAACCCGCTGGGCAGACTAGAACACTGGCCAGCACAGACCTGAAGTGGTGACTGCTGGCAAGGAAGCAACGGCTGTTCTCCAGCAGCCAGAGACCTCAGTGCTCTTTGTACAGTTCTGGTTCTGTGCAGCAACACAAGGAACAGGGAGGAACATTTTAGCAGGATGGCTTATAGAGGCCTAGGCTTTAGCAGCGATTTGGCACTCCAGGCAGGAAGGGATTGAGGGACTGTTTCTTGCAAGGCCTTAGAGAGGCCAGAGACATTATTCCTTCATCACTCAAGGCAACCCACCTAATCTGTATCATGGGTGCCCTGTATCAGGGTGACCCTGACCTGTTGAACGTGGCGTGGTTGGTAAAGCGCGCTCCGCACACTGCACAGTTGGACAGCTGGTCCTCAGAGTGGATCAGGAGATGTCGACCAAGAGATCCTGGTGAGCTGAGGGCTCTGCCACACACTGGACACATGTAGCTCTTGGCGCTCACCACAGCTGCAGTGTGCTGCAAAACAACCATTAGGTTGTTAGTGATAAATTATCCAGGTCCTGCCCAGCTGGAGGCATGCTCAATAGACATGGTAAACCACTTAGCTGTCTCTTGGAACAGGACCACTTAACCACTAAAACTTCTGCCTGAGAACCCCAAGCTCAAGAAATTTGGGATGCCATAGATTAAACAGCAAGGAAGAAACCTCCCAGAATTACAGAAACAGGGCCAGATCTTCTGATCTGGCGTTTCTTTTCAGCTGTGTATCTGAGGGGCTGCTTTTGCTGGGCAAAGCATGACAGAACTAACAGCAGGCAGGATGCTGGTGAGAAAGTGCTCACTGCAATAGCAGCTGATGATAGTGAGCTGGTGCAGACAAGCAGCCAATTCAGTATTGCTTCATTCCTCCTTTTGCAGACTTTGATGTGTTATGAAGAGAGCCCTGACAACAAAACGTGTGAGATCCCAGCCCAGATTTCCATCAACACCAGAATCATTTCAGAGAAAGAGCAGCTGCTGTCATGGGAAGGAACTGTGATAAAGTGACAGAATAAAGAACTGAGTGATGAGGAGGGCACCTTATCTCACTGAATGCCACAGAATTGCTTCTGCTTTTAATCCAAAGGAACTGCCTGTCTCAGCCAGGAGCTGGTGGCAGGGACTGCCTTGGGACAGAGCCGTGTTCCACACATGGCCACACAGCGCCCTGTTGCTTCCCTCTCCAGGACTCTCTTGACTATCTGCTGTAACTTTCACCTCCCAGCTGGAAGCTCAGTGACTGCAAAGACCAGAACAGTCACTCATGCCCCCTGTCCCGGATTGTGTCTGGATTTGGGGCAGGCATTGAGGAGGCCAGGGCCAGAGGTGTGGAACCGTCCCTACCTGATAGACGTGAGCAATGAGCTGCTCTCTGCTTCCGCACTCCAGCTGGCAGAGGGGACACTGTGACAGCCCCAGCATAGGGTCAGCATGCAAACTCTCAGGTGCCTACAGGGAGGGAAGACCATTTTGGTGTAAGACACAGGTCCTGGCTCGGCCACCCCACTCTCCTCGGCAGCTATCAGGACTGTGACCCAGCCTTGAATGGACTGCGTGCTACACCCAGTCCCTCAAGTGGGGTTACTGTCCTGGTAGTGAGGAAAATGGTCCAATATTGCCTTCATGCAACCTCTGAGCAAAACTCCTGCAGTTGCAGGGAGGAAAAACAGAGGCTTCCCAGCTTCCACTTGCATGTTGGCTCTTGCAGCCCACTGGTTCTGGCTGGTAGGACCTGCTCTGTAGTAAGAGGGGAGGGGAAATAAACCCGAGGAAGGGGTTGGAACCAAAGGTACTGGGCACCCTCTGCAGGGTCTTGGCAGCCAGCCATGAGGGTGGCAGATTGCCTCTGTTCTCTCCTGTTCCTGGCAGCCCAAGAGCTCTCAAGACCATTTTCTCTGTCAGGAGATACTCTTTGGAGATGGCGAAGGGGGGAACAAGAAGACAAGAAGTTTTGGTGGGGACAGGACGGTGTTCAGGTAGTGCCATTCTCTCACGGCCGCTTGAGGTCACAGCGCCAGGACACTTGCCTTGTTCTCTCTCACCAGCGGGGTTCCAGCCACAGCTTGGTCTGCACGCTCTAATTCCTTTTTCAGCTTCACTGTTGAGCTGTCCTCCTCGGACGTATGGGAAGAAACTTCATCCTGTGTTGTTTCGCCATCGTCACTGTCACCTGGAGCACACACAACAACTGCTCCAGCCCGCCAAGGCAGGAGCCTGGGCTGGTCCTGAGGAGGGGACAGGGCAGCCCTCCGAGACCCCCCCCAGCGGGCAGCACTGCCCCAGCCCGCCCCTCGGCATCCCCCAGCCCGCTGCCACGGGGCAGAACTCACTGCTGCTGGAGCTGTGGAGCTGCTGCACGGCCGGTTTCGGCTCCCCAAGGGCCCCGGCAAAGTCGCTCTTCATCATGGCTTGGCGGGCTTGCTGCTCCAGCCCTGCAAAGACCTGCTGCCCTGGGGGGCACGAGGACAGAGTCAGAGGTAGCCACTGCTGCCCGAAGCAGCCAGGCAGGGGCTGCTCTGCTCCCGGACCGGCCTCCGAGGCTGCCCCTTCCCAGGCAGCTGTTCCTGCGCACGGTGGCCCCGCGGCTCCGACCACCTGCGCCTGGTGCCCAGCCCCGGCCCTCCAGCAGTCGCTCGCGAAGCTGTTGGGCCAGGGGGTGCTCAGGGGACGCCCCTCGTGCCTCGGCGCTCACTACCGCCCGCGAGCCCCTGTGCCCCGCGTGTTCCTGTGCCCCGTGAGTCCCTGTGTCCCGCGCGCCCCTGTGCCCCCGGCCCTGCTGTCTGCCCGCACTGCAGCACAGGCGGGGACGGCGCCGGGGACAGCAGAGCCCCAAACCAAGCACGGTGCTGTGAGGCGGCCCGTGGGCGCTGCGGCTGCATGCTGGGCTCTGCTCAGGACGGCCAGGGGCAACCCGACCGCACGGAGGTCAAGGGAAGCAGCACTGTGGGCGCTTCCGCGATTCACAAGCAAAGTGACACTAAGTTTTAAACATAGGCTCTATTTTTCTCTCTGTACATTTTGGCTGTGCATCTACAGGACAGACTAAGTCCTTGTGCCTGCCTGAATTGCAGTATTCAATAGCTTAAAATCATTGCAGCTGCTAAGCTGAACTCTAAATATTCTCTGTTGGCATTTCCTGCTTATAATATTTGTCATATTTCCCTGTCATGTGGTTCCACTGAAATCTTCTCGACCTTAATTAAATCACTGTGTGAATTTCTTCTTTAGTTATTTAGAAGCTCCTCCATAGGCAGCAAGTAATTAATCAGATAAAATGCTACCTACACTATTTCTGGTTAATTGGAGGAAAAAAAAAAAAAAAGATAGTTGTGCTTTTTAGCTGGCTTAATGAACTGGACTATGTCTGCTGGTGCACACTGGTGACCCAGCAGCATGTGGATGGCTGTGGAGCAGCACAAACCTCGACTCCACCTGACAGGCTTGGGCTTTCCCAGCGCAGCAGGTATGCTTGGAGAGTCATAGATAAGGTATTTGGGACTGCTTTTTATTGCTATTATTTTTCATAATGTGTATTTCTCCCTGCAGAGAGACAGACACACAGGTATGTTTTTCTCACGAGACTTGCACAGAAGCAGTCTCTCCCACAGGGCTGGTGCTTCCCTCCTGCGCGAGGACGCAGATCTGCTGCCCTGCAGGAAGCTCTCCCCGCTCCACCTGCTGCTTCCCACCGACGTGACAGATAACTGGCTTCGTCCTGGCTGGAATCACTGCAGTGACACTGCACGCGCCAAGGAAAAGCTGCAGGGCACGGAACCCGCAGCGCTGAGGTGGGTTTGGGGCACAGCTTACAGCCTGTCTTCTGGGGAACAGCACACAGTGATCGCTGACACCACAGCACAACAGGAGATGCCAAACAACTGCAAGAAAGCAAATATTTCAGCTTCCCTGGAAGAAAACTTATTGCAGTAATCTCCAGTAGAGAAAATTTTCTCTTCCAAGGAATAATGGTAAAAGCCAACCATTATTTTTCACATTAAAACAAACAAATGGCCTTTGTCTGGATGTAGTCACGACTTGCTGCTATCAGTGGATAGGCAGGAAGTATTTGGGACAAAGTGCTAGCATTCTCAAAGTTCCAGCTTTCTGATTAAATTTATCAGCTAATTTGTAAGTTCTCACAAGCTACTCAAAGCATAAATACAAAAATATCAAGAAAGATGCCATACATTTTTCACATGTAACAAGTCAAAGCACATCTTTCAGACCAGAATGGCATCTTTCAGCACAGGGTCACCACTATCACCACTCTAAGCAGGGTCCTACCTCTTGGCCCTTTGGGACGACCAGTGCGGCACGTCACGTCACGCGGCGATGCTCTTTCTGCCTTGCTGGTGTTTACCTCGCGGCTCTGGCGCTGCTTTAGGAAGCAGCTACTTATTGATCAGGTTTCAAAGACCTTCAGAAGTTTCACGGAGACTATGGGAGAGGAGGTTGAGTTCCCACTGTCCCCACAGAGGTTTCCAAAAGCATTTGAAGGCCTTTGTCCTTCTTTCTTGGAAATACAAGAAGGATTTCTGTGGAGGGCTTGGGAACACAACCTGCATGATGCCACGGAGCACATTATATCTTATCTGCCATGGAAAGCAGTGGGTAGCACCGTTATGGCTGTGACACATATGTCCTCCCAAGGCTACATTGAATGGAAGCTGGAGGCTGTAGGGTCAGGATTTTATAAAGCAGAGATATTTCTCAGAGGAGGGGACTCAATTCCTATCAGTAAAATTAACATCAATCACAACAACTAAATAGCAATCAAGTCTGTCAATTGCCTTTCTGTATGACATACATAAAATCAAGTTAATATTGAATCAGCGATTCAGCGCAGTGTAAAACCTGTCAGCATAAAGTGAGAAATAAAAACTGTTAACTAAACCCCTGTATCTAAAAGGCATCATGGGACTGGGGGGGGGAGGGGGAAGGCCAAACTTTTTAGAACTCTACCTTTTGCTTATGTGATTTTTTTGTATACTAATCTAATATTGTTTCCCAAAGAATCTGGGGAGGAGGGCTCCATTCATCAAGTTATAGACTAAGTCATATTTTAGGACATAGCTTTAATGCTCGATCGGTACAGAGTTATGACTTTCTTGTTTCTGCACACATATGCTCAGACACAAACACCTTACCCCCCTAGAATCATAGAATCATAGAATGCCCAAGGTTGGAAGGGACCTCAGAGGTCATCGAGTCCAACCCCGCTGCTCACGCAGGGTCACCTAGAGCACGTAGCACAGGGCTGCATCCAAGCGGGTTTTAAAGATCTCCAAAGAAGGAGACTCCACAACCTCTCTGGGCAACCTGTTCCCTGCTATGCTTACATTCACTTGCAATGGAATAAGAGAGGAAATAGATTTAAGATCACCACTATGAGTAAAGAACGCTATGTTCAATATTGAATTCACAGACTCTGCTCCAGAAGTTTCTTTATTAAATACAAGAAGGGCTGCAGACTGACTGCAGCACTGAAACAAGTCACTGAATTTGCTTTACAAACAGCTAGAGATGTGGGACAGAGAAAGGTCACACGAAAGCCTCTGCTTTGTGCTCCAGTCCTCCTCTGAGTGTGGTGAATGAGTGGGATGCCAGGAGAGCAGCTGTGGAAGTAGGGGGCAGCCCTGCGGTACTGTGCAACTGAGGCAGTCCTGACTGCTAGGATATGGTGATGAATCAGCTTGGCAGCCAGAAATCACTTTTCCTGAGCCCTTCCCTTCTTGAACTATGTGAATGCAGGACAACTCTCGGGTGCTCTGGAAAATAAACACACAAACAAACATCCCCCACCTCAAAACCTGCGAAACAAAAGAGACTGCTTCATTCTCCTGTCCTTCTTCCTAAACAGAAAGATTTCTCAGAGACGAAGAGAAATCCCCTCCCTCCCCTCCTTGTGCATCAATTTAAAGTCCCTGTTCGTGTAGGTCTTCTCTGTGTTCCTTTCCTGGACCTGAAATCTGCCAGTCTTTCCACCACTGTGGATCTAGTCCACCTGCCCCATGGCTATTCTGGGCTCTCCGCACTGCTGCAGTGGTTACTGAAATGAAAAACAATTGAGAAAGTTAATAACCATGGACCACAGCGCACTGGAAGAACAAAGGAATATGATGCAAGCAACATTTCTTGCTTAGTTTTGAATGATGGGTGCTACTCCTTGCAAGGCGTGTTCTCCTCAAGCTGGAGATGAGGACAGCAGAATTCAAGGAACACCGAAGAGCAGAGAGCATGTGCAGATCAGACAGAGAGGGAAAGAGATACAGCATTAATCGGATATTAGGACATGATAAGTAGCTAGGAAGTGCTAATTAATTTGACTAACAAAGCTGTTTCTAAGACTTCTGAAGGAAGCAACACTTGCAAAGGGTTCAGTCTGCAGAGAGAAGAGCAGCTCATGGAACAGCAGTGACAGAAGCAGAAAAATAAGAAAAATCCTGCAGCAGAAGTTTTGGCAAGCACAAGAACAGTGGACTTGCCCACAGCGGATGGAGGGACAGTGCAGCAGTGGATGGGCTTAGATGCAAGATCAGATGATTTGCTCATGGAGATCTTATACTGTAGAGACTGGGAGAAAAGAGAGACCAAATAGAACTAATGAAGATATCTCCATACAAACAAGAAAACTGCATTGTATTTTCCAGTTCAATAAGGAATGGGAAATATAGTAAGTATGTTCCATTACGATAGTTTTATTTGTTGTCACTTACTTGGATGAAAACGCTTTTTGTGCACCATATGGCAAAGCAAAGTGACATTATTAAGAGCTAGCTATGAGCTGCAGCCTCGCCAAAGGGGAAACAGCTGCAGCCTGAAGGACAGAAGCCCTGGCCATTGTGCAAAATGGAACTTTTGCAATAACAGTAGCTTTTGTGGTTGTTTCTGTCGAATTTTCAATTTCCTCCTACTTCACCTTCCATTTCAAACCATTTGACTTGTAACCATACAATTCCCAGCCGGTCACTTTGCATGCCAAACAAAGGGTTTTTGCGCTAATTGGGGACAGCAAACCATGTTGTTCTGAGAGCAAGGTTAAATGAGGGGCATGCCAAGCCTGGAAGATAACAAGGGGTGGCACTGAGCAAGCCAGGGAGAGCTCTGCAGCTGTTGTCTGTTCAGTGAATCTGAGAAGGAAGATAAGGTGGGGCGGTCAAGCAAGGAAGTAGGCACAATCCTCCCACAAATTTGCCCAACTAGTCATTCACAGCAGTATTTATGCGATTCCAAAATGCAGTTCCTCGGCCCCAAAGCCTGCCAAATCAGATCTCAATTGCAGACAACTGCATTAAAAAAAAAAAAAAAACAAAAAAAACCACTGCATACCTGCTGACCCTTTCATTTTTCTCCTCCCAGCCATTTCAGTCCCCGTGGGGAAGTGTCAGTAAGGTGCTTGCTATCTCTCAGCCTGACTCCTCATCCTGCTGGCTCACCCAGATCTTGGAGCTGGTGCTCTTTCCGATTATCCTTGTCATTCACCAGTGCACTGCATGGCATTTCTGGGCCCTCCAGATACGCAGCAGGCTAGGCAGACAGAGAAGTCCCAACGATTTGGTGGTGCTCATCACAAGACAGACAAGATTTGCATCGCAAGGTGCAGACATCATCACTGCCATTTGCCTTGTATCTCTCAGTCCCTTTATCTTCTTGTGGTTCTGCTTGCTGCTCCTGCTGTCTCCTATCAAGTAGCTGTTCTGAGAGCTAATGTTTTGCATTTCAAGCAGGTGATCTGGTCCCAGACCTCCTCTCTCCAAGCCTTATCAGATACCATACTTCAGCCTCATGCCTGCTGGTAGCATGTCTGTCAGTCAGTCTCCCCTGAGAGCAAAACTGGCAATGCAATCAGCTTTGTTGCAGATATTAAAGGCAATGTCCGCTGTGAAAACAGTGCAAAGCTGAACTCCATATTAGGCAGAGCTCTGTGCTGGCTTCCAAGGAACAAAACCCTATTACAGTGGAGCACAGAAAAGCACAGAGACCACCTGAACACCATGGAAAAGCTACCCATACCATTACAGCTGCTGTGTCCTTTGGTCTGCAAACATCCACAAGGCAGAATACATCTACACAGGGCAGAAAGCGCAAGAGCTGCTGCATGTAAGTTTAACCTAAACAGAAGCAAGTAGTATCTGTGCACTTTTGGAAGCAAGTATGTGTGGATGCAAGATGTGTTACTGGCACGGTAGAAGAAAACACACACAAAAATATCACATTACTCTAATGAAGACAATTCCAAAGTCATTAATGTACAGCAGGCAAACCAAAGCCACAATGTGCCCAAGCTGAACCCAGCACAGAGAAGCAGGAACTGGTGAGCACAAGTCACAGGGCAGCTGCCAAAAGTCGCCCTCCATTCCCTTACACCAGGCACCAAGGGAACCTTTGTCTGCCCTCCCACGCACAGCGCCGGCAGCCCAGCAGGCTTTCAAATCCCGGAGAGCTCATTCTCCCCAGTAGGAAATCCCAAATTACAGACAGAAGTAATTTCCCACATTATGTTTGTTGAGTGTACAGAGAACAGCATGCACAGATTTCTGTTGCCATATCCATACACACAGACAGCACAAACAGACATGCAAGGCAGCAGCAGCAGCGATGGGAGGCACTGCGAGGGCCGTGGCTCCAGCTCCCAGCATCCAGGACAGCCACAACACTCCAGCAATCCCGATGCCTCCTCATCTCGCCAGCTGTGCGTCCCCCAGCACAGGAACTTGCCGTCCCCTTTCCAGCCTTGGCTCCAGACACGTCTCTAACCACAGGGCCAGGTCTATGCAAGACTGTACGCCCAGTTCCCAGTTCTCCCTTGGCACAGCCGGTCAAGCAGCCACTGCGGATGTGCTGTTCCCACTCTGCAGCCTGACACCCATGCATCTGTCCCCTGCTCCGCTCGCACCTCGCTGCAGCCTGCCCACAGCAAGCACGCATGAATAGCGCCCACAGCCGCTCCGCGGCAGGACAAACGCTGGTGCCTCGACGTCACTGCAGGAACAGAGGACTGTCCTCTGAGCTGAGGCCAAGCGCGATCTGACGGACGGGGCTTATCAGCCCACTGACTTTCAGCCAGTGCCCATTGCCTGCAAGGGAAGGGCAGGCGGATCCGCGCAAAGCACCTGGCAGGAAAATCGGGGATAGCGAGCGCACGTGGCATGTCCAGGATCAGAGCTGAGCCTGTGTCAGGGCACAGGCGAGGACCCAGGACCCCGGCTTACCTGGCCCAGAGCTTCCCATGCAATGGAAGCCACGTTTCTTGGAGCAGGGGTTACGGGGACAGTGCGGAGCAGAGCCCGGCTGCAGCCCCGCGCAGACACAGCCAGGCTGTGCGTGCCGCCAGGCGCAGCGGCTGCTGCCCACCACGCGAGCTTGCAAGCGCAGCTCTCCGGAACCCGCGTGCGCCCGTGTGCCGGCACCTGCTGTCGCGCAGGGGATACTCACAGTGAACTTTGTTGGGAGTGGTCTGTTTCCGACGGGACATGATTCCCGGGCCAGAGCACAGCGCCGTCCCTCCGGTGGCAGAGCGGGGGCCTAAGCGGGGAGAGAAGAGCTGGTTGTAGGCACCGGCACCGCAGGGCCGCGGCTGCTCCTGCCCGTGGCCTCGCCCTGGCTGTGCACAACAAGGCAGGCGCCGAGGGAGGAACGGGCTGGACCCATAGACCCACGCTGAGCCACAGCCCAAGGTGCGGCCCCATGGCGGGCAGAGGGTAACCGTGGAAGACACGGGAGGGAGCAGGTCAATGGTGAGGACACACCGACCCTCCAGCCCTTGGAGGGCAATCGAATGCCCGGGCCCTCACGGGAGGGGAATGTGGACACCCCGATTCTCATGCAGGGAAGACATAGTGACCCCTCGTGCAGGAACCAGGACAGACATGAGGACACACTGCTGCATGGGGAGAAGGGCGACCCTGTCCCTTCCAGGGGAACACGGTTCCCCGTTCCAACGGCTGGGAGCAGGGAGCATCCAGACATCCATCCAGCAGGGGCGAAAGCAGAGCTGAGACCCTGCCTGCCCGAGGCGGACACATGGACATGGGGATCCAGCTCGCACCAGGGACACATGAATACCGGGATCCAGCCCGCACCAGGGACACACGGACACTGGGATCCAGCGCGGACACACGGACAGGGCCCGGCACCGGTGGGCAGACCCAGCGCCGAGGGCGGCACCCCGGGCCGAAAGGATCCTGCTGCCCGGCGGGCGACGCCGCCTGGACAGACAGACCGACAGCCCGAGTGGTGCGGCCGCCGGCGGAGGCCGGGTCCCCATCCCGCCCCTCGCGGGGGCCCCGGCCCTGCCCGACTCGGCCCAGCCTGGCCCGGCCGCCGCCGCCCGGCCCGGCCGGGCCCGCCTTACCCACTGCGCCGGGAGCCGCAGACAGACAAAGGGCCGCGGACAGACAGACGTGGAAGATGGCGGCGCCGCCAGAGCGCGCTGCGCGGGCACGGCGCGGCTCGGCCCCGCGCGCACGGCT
>NW_020455460.1:929656-942737 GCF_003342845.1 Nothoprocta perdicaria | reverse complement strand
CTCCGCCCCGCCCCGCCCCGCCCCGCCCCGCTCCGCGCGCTCGAAGCGCGTCCCCTGCGCGCCCTCCGGCTGCAGGTCAGCGCCGGTCCCGCGGAACGGTCGGTGTTCGGAACCTGTGCGCCGGACAGCGGGCGCCGGCGCGACAGTGAAGTGAGATGCGGAATCCTGATCCCTCCGCCGGATAAAGTAGTCCCTGAGTGCTGCTCCTCCGTGGGTGATAGCTGCGGTTCCCCGCCTGAAGCACCGTCATCCCGCCCCGCCCCACGCCGCCCCGATTGAACCTAGCCGGGCCGGGCCGGGCCGGGCCGAGCCCGGCTGGGCTGGGGGCGGAGCGGCACCGCGGATCCCTGCGCGGGTGGTGCTGAGGCCGCCGTGCCGCCATTTTGGGTGCCCGGAGCCTGCTCGTCGGGACGGGAGGTGAGACTGTGGCGGGCGAGCGGGTTCCGAGCGCTACCGCGCGCCTCGGCTGCGGGCGGTGCCGTCCGGGCAGGGGAGCAGAGCGGAGGCGGCCCCGGCGCGGCGCCGAGTGAAGGCGGCGGAGCTGGGCCTCCGTCCCGCCGGGGCTGCGGGCGCCGCTCGCCGCAGCGGCCTCTCCGTCCGTGCGCGGCTGCCGCGCGCTGCCAGCGCGGGCTTCGCTCCGGCGGCGCGCGAGCGTGTCCCGTTTGTAGCGAGGTTCGGAGCGCGTGGGGCCTGGGTGCGTCCCTGGGGCCTCTGTCTTGGTGTGTTGCTGGGTCTGTGCTGCTTCGAGGTGCTGGTTGCTGGCACTGGTGTGTGACCAGGTCGGCTGAATAGGCTGGTCACGGAGCATAACAAATCACATGTGATCCCCGTGCCGACAAAGTGCTGTCGCTATCCACAACATTGCTGTAAAGTCTCCAGTAGGCGTGAGCCCAGGTCCTCCGGTCAGGTAGCTCCATGGAAGGCTGGCGCAAGGAGCAGCCAACGGAGGCCCTGATCAGAAGCCTCAAGGTAGTTTACTGCTGGGAGTTGCGTTGGCTCACGAGGGACTGGCTGGGTGCCAGGGTGTGTCGTCAGCAGTGGGAGTGTGGGGAAAATAAAGGAGCTGGGAGCTTCTGGCTGCTGCCAGGGAGCCTGACCCTGCTTCGCAGCCCCGGCTCCCCAGCCCTGCAGTAGAGTTATTGGTGCAGGGCTGCCTGTGTGGCTCATCGAGAGGGTTATTGGTGCTTGTTCTGCTGCTCGCAGTCCACCAACGCGATCTCTAAGGAGAGAGAAGCCTAATGAGGCTTTGCTGGCGGAAGTAACTGAGAGGGAGGATCTGGCAGTGGTAGCTGTTGTAGATGGCATCTCTAGGCACTGCTGTGTTTTCCTGCAGTGGAAGGTAGGGAAGTGTGACCCTGTCTTCTAACAGCACTTTATTGCTTACTGCAGGATATTATTTGCTGCTATTAGATGTTCGTGAGATCTGTTTTTTGTTTGTTTTTTTCCACTTGGATTTTGTAGAGATTGAGGGCTGGGTGGAAGCTCAAGGTACCATCTAGCTCAGTTTCTTGAGCGTGGGCATAACCATGTTTTTCTAGAATGCTGCTGATGGATGTTTTGTGCAATGTTTTTAAAATCTGCTGTCCTCTTGTATTCAAGCCAGTGGCTGGTGTCACTTGTCTGGATTAAATTGACTTAGGTGTTTAAGTTATAATTTAGGGTATGTTTTCCACCCTTGGAAAACACTGCCAAAAACTACCTTACCTCTACTCCAAAACTACCTTATGGAGTAGTCCCAGATTTTGCACTTTATTTCTCTTTGAGCATTTGGAGGAGTGAAGATGTTTTCTCACATTGGTGGAAAATGCTACAGTTTCTGTGGTTGAAACTCTGTCAGACTAGAAATACCCTGTGTATTCCCTGTAGACCCTGGTAAGTTGTAAGGGGGGAAGCAGAACAGTGGGTGCTATGAATCCAGTTGTTTGTATGTGAGCAGACTCAGGAACAACAGAGCTGTTAATCTGAAGAATTGCTTGTTTCTAGGTATAACAGTGACTGCTGTCTTTCTGGTGCCGTTAGCAGCTCCTGGTGCTAGTGACCCTCTGCTCTTCTCTCACAGAAAGCGTTGGTCATGTTGGGCTCTGGCTTCAAGGCTGAGCGCTTGCGAGTCAACCTGCGCCTTGTTATCAATCGCCTCAAGCTTCTGGAGAAGAAGAAGAGTGAGTATTTCTGGGGATAGGTGTGAGCCAGGCTGGTCGGGGGGCTCAAGATGCTAGAGGAGACTTTTCTGGGGTTGTAGAAATTTCAAAAAGCAAATGTGGAGCAACCTTCCTCTCTTCCTTTCCCACTCCTGGAGCCAGGGCTTGCAGTCCTCCCTGGTGTGTGGTGCCTGCGGGAGCAGACTGGCTCTTGAGGGGCCTCGGTTGCCCTCTCCAAAGCTGCTTGAGAGCAGCTGACAAGCTGTGTGGGGTGGCAGCTGGGGACTGTGGAGGGATTGCCTGGCTTGCCCATAAGGTCCTTTGCTGACCGTTCTCTCCATGCCATGGTGCTGGGAGGAGCATGAGGAGATGAGGAAGGCCCTGCCTGTGCTGTCCTGCTTGGACACACAGGAGAGATTACCAATGGCTCTGCAGTGGAGCTGTAGGCACAGGAACAGTCCTGGCAGCTAAAAACCCATTCCTGTAGCTGGTGGGCTACCATGCTAGGAGTGAGAAACAATGGCTCCACAAAGCTGTGGCCAAGTGTCTCGCACCACAGACTTGGTGAAGGAGAGAGAAACTGGCACTGGATTTATGCGTCTGGGGACTGTGTGTGGGGATGGAGGCAGCAGCCCTGCCAGCGCAGTGACCAGCCCTGGGGGTATGTGCTCTAGCGGAGTTGGCCCAGAAGGCGAGGAAGGAGATTGCAGATTATCTGGCAGCTGGGAAGGATGAACGCGCCAGGATTCGTGTGGAGCACATCATCCGAGAAGATTACCTGGTGGAGGCCATGGAGATCCTGGAGCTGTACTGCGATCTGCTGCTCGCCCGCTTTGGCTTGATCCAGTCCATGAAGTAAGCTCCAGCCTAGGGATGCGCTGTGGCAGTGGGATCAGGCCTGCTGGGGACAGGGACAGGATATGCTCACTGTCCCAAGGCCTCAGGAGACCCCTTTTCTTCCTCAGGAAGAGGATTTTGAGACTGAGCAGCTTGAGGGCTGCCAAGAATGGGTGCTTGGTATGGATAGGATTGTCTTGTTGGTTCCTAGGGAGCTGGACTCCGGCCTGGCGGAAGCTGTGTCTACACTGATATGGGCTGCCCCACGGCTCCAGTCGGAAGTGGCTGAGTTGAAGATTGTGAGTAGGCCTGTTTGAGGGGTGTAACGTGTGGGGTGGAAGTGGTACTGCTAGAAAGCAGAGGAGGCTGTTGTCTGGGTATTGCTGAGGTTAAGGAGGTATCTTCCTGGACCGTACAGCATGGCTGCCACTTCAGTGAGGAGCCGTGGAGCCTCAGGGGTGTCTGTGGCTGCTCTGCTGTGATACTTGCAGAAGCAAAGGGGGGATGGCTGCGGGAGGCTGCCAGTACTGCAGCACATGTGGGGAGTGTGACGGGGAGAACAAGGGTGTGCAGTTCCTCAGGGTTTCTCTCCCGCTGCAGGTTGCTGACCAGCTGTGTGCCAAGTACAGCAAGGAATATGGGAAGCTGTGCCGGACAAACCAGATTGGGACAGTCAATGACAGGGTAACAAACTGGTGGAGCAGCTGCACTTGCAAGTGCAGCTTCTGACCTTTGTCCCCTGGCTCTGCGGGGCGGGTGGACTGTCCGTCCTGCTGAAGGCCTGTGTGCCTTAAAGCACCAGAGCATGGCATGAGTGGGACCCTGCTGTACCCTGGTCGCAGAGGAACAGGACACACAGACCCCTGTCCTCTGGGTGCCAGCGGCCTCCGTTGTGACAGCAGTGGCCACAGGAAGGGCCTCCCCAAGGCTACACTCTGCTCCCTGCAGCAGGTGGGACAGAGCTCTGCTGTGCTGCCCTGCACCTGCTCAGTGTCCATACACCGTTGTATTTCCAGCTGATGCACAAGCTGAGTGTAGAGGCACCACCCAAGATCCTGGTGGAGAGATACCTCATTGAGATTGCCAAGAACTACAACGTACCCTATGAACCCGACTCAGTGGTGATGGTGAGTGAGGCATATGCAAGTCTGGAACTCCCTCTGCGTTCCAGCAGCTGGAATGTCTCCTTTGCACTGTGCTGGCTTTCAGAGAGCTGTGCCATTGCAACAAGCTCTGGTAGCTGTGCTTTGCTATCTCCTGGACAGCTCTAATGCAGCAGCTTCACTCTTCTCCACATCCCCTAGGGCAAATGGATGTAGTGAGTCTTGTTGTTGTCTGACCTCATTCTGATTCTCATGAGCATCACTCTGTCGTTGCTTTCTGTTTTGTCCTTGTTGCTTTGACCCATCTCTTACACAGCAAATGCTGTGTCTGATTCTAATCAGTGGATTTTGATCAGAATAGTGATGTGTTTGGTAAGTTGAGCTCTTCCTCCTTTCCCCAGGCTGAAGCCCCTGCAGTTGGAGAGGCAGATCTGATCGACGTGGGATTCACTGATGATGTGAAGAAAGATGGCCCTGGAGGGGGAGGTGGTGGTGGATTTACAGCGCCGCTGGTTGGTCACGATGGAGTAATGCCCATGCCAATGCCAATGCTCATGCCCATGCCATCACCAAACCCACCATTCTCTTATCCACCCTCAAAGGGACCAGTAAGTGTCCGTGCTTTGAACTCTTAACTTTTCTGGGGGAGACTCTGCTTGTAATGCTTAATCCTGCGCTTGATTTTTGAGAAATGTCCAGTATCTTGCTGAATTGGAAGGCTGCCTTATTGCTGTGAGACTACATTGGGTAAGAATTGTCACTGCATCTGAAGTTTCCTTTTGCTTCAAGTCCTTGAAAATTTCTACTCTTGTTCTCCAGACAGCTCACTCTTCCCTTGAAACAGAGGAGTCCAGACTTGACTCCTGAGGCAGTCCTCTGCTGATTGTCAGGAGAGAAGCAAGGGATAAACACGAGAGCACCCTGTCCTCAGACCTGTGAGGAAAGGGGACCAGGCCAGGGGCCCTTGGAGATGATTCCTTGCAAGGGTGGAAGGTGGGATGGGGAAGAGCACCTTGTCACAGGCCCTTTGCTGGATTATGCACTTCAGTTGTCTGTGTGGACTAGACAGTGGCAGGACAGTGGAATGGTATCTTAATATGGCCTCTGCAGTGCTGCAGTGTTTTTCAGAGAAAATCTGGGCCAGGTATTAGCAGCTGTCTGGAGTCCCAGCATAAATATGCTGAAGACTCTCTCCAAGTCTAGGTCTTTGAAGCACAGTTCTGTTACAGACAAGGGTAGGACAAAGCCTTGAGTGACCCAGAGGGACCGTCTCCCTGTTTTGTGATGGTAGCTTAGGAATTCTTAAGGCAGAATGTTTTCCGTTTGCATTGGTGCTTGTAATACTTTAAAAGATGGACTCTTTAGTCAAGCTGGTTCTTCAGAATAGCCTGCAGACTTCTTAGCTGGTCTGGCCCAGGTGACTACATCTGACCAATATATTTTTTGTTTATTTGTTTTTATAGTATGTAAATAACTTTTGATACTTGTGTGCATGTGTTTTTAATTTACTATCTCTCTGCCTCCCAGCTAGCAGCTGCAGCTCCTACGAGCTCCCAGCTAGCAGCTGCAGGAGTACTCCCAGGTGACTTGCCTGGGGAGCACGAGTTGTGCATCACAACTGAACTTGTTTTTCTTTACAGGAGAACTTCAATGGCCTACCAGTGGGGACCTACCAGCCTTTTGCGAACGTTCATCCGCCACCAATTCCGGCAAACCCACCAACATATGAGTCTGTAAGTGTCTGAGGTGAATCGTCCTTGTGGGAGACAGAGAACCTCCAAAAGAGTGATAGTGGAGGGCAGCGATAGGCATGGGGAAGACAAATGTTCATTAAGCACATTGCTCTCAACTCTTCTCTCTGGAACTGGTGGTGGTTGGCATTGCTTTTAGGTGTGGTGAATCACTGAGTGCGTGTGAGGGGGAAGCTCCTCATTCAGCTGAATGTTTTGGCTGTAGAAGAAAGCCAAAACTTGTTTTCCTGCATTGTTAAAATGGTGATACATAGTTAACAAACAGAGTCCACAATTCTGCTTTTTCCAGTGTGAAGACTTTGTAGCCTTTTGTCTTGTTCTGTTATGGATTCTGAACTAATTCAGTAGTTAACCTGGATGAAAACATTGGCTGACCCACCTGATGTGTGTTAAATACACTCTCTTTCCCAAACTCTTCTTAGGCCTTTAGGGCCAAGAGAGGGAAGTGCTGGAATTTTCTCTTTCTGTGTTTGCCTGTGTCTCTGCTGGAGGTCATGATGATGCCTGTCATGTGGCTTTCAGTGTGTGCTGACATCACCTGCTAGCTGCTCACAGCCTTTGGATCGAGGAAGTGCAGGCCTAGATGCAAGAGTTGTTAGCTGGGCGGAGGTAGATGGCTCTGCTGCCCTTGGGAGCAGCTTTTCCAGCACTGCTGGCAATACTGTGAGCCTTTGTCCCAGCTGCATCAAGACCTGAGGTAGGGTTCTTTCATCCCTTGCCATATATTCGTCACAAGACCTTATCTAATGGCTTATAAAGGGAAGCTACCATTCTCTGCGTAGGTGTGTAAATAGCAGCTGTCTTTAACTTATCTTCTTGATTCCCCTTCTAGTGAATTTTTTTTTGAAGTGCCTTGAAGCTGCTTTGGTTGACAAGGAGGGAGAGTAGACTGGAAGTACTGCCTCCTTAGGAAGAGAGAGATTTTTCTGGGTGTACTGGGTATTAGGGTTGTCTATCTTCCTGGGAGGGAAAGAGCATTTTTACTGCTCTGTGAATGTGGTTGCTGTTGTCCGTGTGCAGTACTTACAGACTGTGCAATCCTGTGACTGCTTAGAGAAAAACCTGTAGTAACTGAGTATCTGTTTCAGATTGATGAGCCTAATGCTGACAAAGATCCTTCTACACAGACATCTGGTAAGTACACCAGGAAGCGTGGAAACACAGGATAGGTTGGGGCTGTCGTTGGCTTGGGATCCTAGTGTCCCTGGGAGGAAGCTCTCCCTACAGGAAACAATGTGTTGAACTTGATGCCTTGTGAAGTAGGATCTGTCTGAGGCTGGAGTAAACTGTGTCAGAAATGGAGAGTGTCCTCTCAGATCTGGACTTCCACTGAGAAACCAGAGCTTGACCACAGAGATGGTACATGGCCTCCAGCTTAAGCTGTCAAGTTACATGTAGGGAGTTGCAGGATAAGATGAGTATAACAGATTAAAGTGAGGTAGATATACACACACACATATATATTTATATATTAAAAATATTGGATGAATAATCACATCCTGCAACTACAGAATGAAAGAAGTAAGGACTAAGTAAATCTGAATTAATTTCAGTGTGAAGATTGCCTATAGCAGGCCTAGTAGAGATAGCTGTTATCCCTGTCTCCAGTTGCCTAAAAGTTTTTGAGTTGTTTCATGCACCATAACTGGACTGTAGCAAAATTCTGCAGCCTTACACCTCTAGTTCTATACTGTATACTTCAGGGATACTTTTTACTGTCTCTAGCCACTTGATAAGGACAAAAAACATAGTAAGTAGTTTTTTTTTTTTTTTTAAGTAAATAGACCCTTGCCAGCTCTAGCAATTATTTCTAATAGTTCAATGGAGTTGTCTGGAAAGATGTTGTTAGTAATGAAAGCTGAAGGAGACAGGTGACATGCTGAAGGAGGCTGACCTGTAGGTACACTGGATGCTTCAGGCTGACAGATAAGGGCATGCAGTAGCTGCATCTCTCAAGGGTTTTGGAATGGAGTAATTGGGGAATCTGAATTCCCTAGACATAGTACATTTGTGCTATGTGCGTGGGAGCTTCAGCCCACCCACAGCAGGCTAGCAGCAGGAGATGGATCCACTTCCAGGTGGTGCTGCCACAGGATAAGGGCAACCAGCCTGATCCACCATGACTGCAGTTCCTTCCAGCAATGTCAACTTGGTACCATGTGTTTTTCCTCGTTAAGTGCAGTTGGAAGTGTGTGACTATCAGCCCTCTCTGGAAAACTGGGGCTGCAGTTTGATACAGTGACCTTTCTTGTGTGGCTCAGTGTGGGGACAGTCTAATGGTGAAGTTAAATGGTATTTCCCTTATTTTTTATAGGGCCTAGTCCCAAGGCGGAGCCTACTCCAAAACCAAGAGCTGGAGTTCCTGATAACTTTGACAACTTTGTGTTGCCAGAATTGCCATCAGTGCCGGATACTCTGCCAACAGCATCTGCTGGTGCCAATTCTTCTGCCTCAGAAGACATTGATTTTGATGATCTTTCTCGGAGATTTGAGGAGCTAAAGAAGAAAACATAAGACAGTCTGGCCTGTAGCTCTGCTGTGAGAGGCAGCAGCTGTGACAGCTTTTACTCTCTGAAACACTCCCCTAGAAATTGGTTTCCTGTTTTAACTTAAAATGAATGCACTTTTCTTTCTGAGCCCTCTTTCTGCTGTACTTATACCAAATGCCCCTGCTTTCCCAGTCTTTGTTGCTGCAGGAGGGGTGAACTATGGTGGGATCCCATGAGACTGGAGCAGGGAACAGCTCCTATCTGCCTGGGTGGTTATATTCCACAGGAAGGCAAATCCTGGCTGCCTCTACATGGCTCTGCATTTCCTTTCATGGAGAAGGAAGATAAAGGTGGAGAGATGACCAGAGTCAATCCCTCTCTGGGGGAGCATCGCACATGTGCTGCTCAGCTCTGCTTTGTGGCCCAGAGGGCGAGTTGTGAGTGGCCTCCGTGCTGCCCTGGCTGTTTTGCGGTGCCCTGGCTCTTAGGCCAGCCCCTGGCTGAAGCTAGATCTAGGTACAGTTTGCCTTGGAGGCTGAAGCTGTTAGTGCCAGTGGATTCTCAGGGAGCCCTCCGTGGCCTTGGCTGTGTTACCGAGGAGGGCTCGCTCGCCTGGCATGAAGATAGGGCTGTGCAGCCACCTGCAGAGCGTGCCCAGCCCCTGGGGAGGAGCGGCCACCAGGGCCAGGTGCTGGCTTCTCAGTCTGCCTTAAACAGCTGCCTGCTGTAAAGCCTGTGGAGAGCTATGCTGGGCTGGGAGGCTGGATGCTGGGCAGTAACTTTGCTTCCCTTGAGAGCAGGGTTGTGGGAAACCTCCAGCTTGGCTGTTGGCAGCAGCGCCCCTGCAGCGCTGGCTCCTGTGTGCCTGCACGTGGGGGCGGCTGCTGAACGGGACTTGCTCTCTTCTGTGTAATGTATCTGTACATAACATTTTCACACAACTTTTCTTTGAAGGTTTTGATTGGTTTGTATCTTACAGACTAGTTCTTAATAAAGTTTAGGAGTGGGAGCAGCTGTGTCCGAGTGTAGTGGGATGCTGGGCTCTTCTTGGCTGAGGCTGGGGGTTGGTTTTGGGGCATTTGATGAAGCTCCCTCAGGCTCTGTGGTGCGGTCCGCAGGTTTGTGGTGCGTGATGCCCTCTAAGCAGCATGAGCGAGGGGAGAGCGAGGGCAAATCAACATCTGCCCGGCCCCACTGCCCGGGCGAGCCCGGGAGGCTGAGCGGCGGGACGGGCCGGGAGCGGGAGCCGTGACGGGCCACGCCCCGCTCAGGCCACGCCCCGCTCAGGCCACGCCCCCGCTCAGGCCACGCCCCCGCTCAGGCCACGCCCCCGCTCAGGCCACGCCCCCTTTCCAGGGCGCTCCCCGCGGCGTTAGGTGCCACAAGGCTCCTCTCCCTCGTGACGTCACGACTGCGGGGCGAGCCCTTTCTGCTCGTACTGGCCAGCCGCCGCGCTGCTGCGTCACTATTGGCTAGTACAGTGCGGCATCGGCCAATCACGGGGCCAGTTCTCCAGGAAGTGCCCCGTGCACGTGTCCATCTGGGCGATGGTGGCGGCAGCGGCGCTGCGCGTGAGCGGGCGCGGGGCGGGGCGGACGCGGGGCCACGGCGGGGACGGAGGGGAGGGGATGGGTGCGGGGTGGGGCGAGGGGGGAGGCTCTGAGGGAGTGTGGGGGGCCGGGAGGTGCGGGAGTGCAGGGGGTGCAGTGCGGGGGTGCAGGGTGCAGTGCGGGGGTGCAGCTGGGGGGGAGGCTGCAATGCAGAAGGGTGCAGGATGGGGGGTGCAGCGTGCAGGGGGGAGGGTGCAGGGTGCAGTGCAGGGGTGCAGGATTCAGTGCAGGGGTGCAAGGTAGGGGGTGCAGGGTGGGGGGGTGCAGGATTCAGTGCGGGGATGCAGGGTTCAGTTGTGGGGTGCAGCACGGGGTGGCCCGTGGTGGTGCCAGCCTGGGCGCTCACTGACGGCGCGTTGCAGCGCGGGCTGTGTGCGCTGGCGGGCGGGGGCCTGCTGCTGGGCTGCGCGTTGGCAGCCGGCGATGAGCGGCTCTACACGGCCGTGATGCCCGTGCTCCGCGCCCTGCCGCCCGAGGCCGCCCACGGCCTGGCCCTGCGCGCAGCCGCCTCCGGCATCCTGCCACCTGCGCGGCCCGACAGCCCCGGCCTGGTGCGGATCACGAAGCGGGGAGGGACCCTGGGGAGGGACGCCGGGGAGGGAGGCAGGGCTGCCAGAGGGCCTGGGGCAGGAGGCTGGGACACTGGGAGGGGAGGGGGGGTGGCAGCAGGGACTGTGGGGAGAGGGGCGGGGGGACAGGGGCTGTGGGAGGGAGGTGCAGCCCTGGGGGCTGTGGGAGGGAGGTCGGCAGTGCCAGGGAGTGGGTGGGACACGGGGGCACTGGGCGCTGTGGGCGAGGAGACGGCCCCGGCTGCAGCCCCTGCTGGGCTCCGGCGCTGCACAGCCGCCGCTTCCCACAGCTCTGGCTCCTGGTGCCAGGCGCTGACCCAGCTGCACAGGCGCTGACCCAGCTGCACCCCGCAGGAGACGCACGTGTTCGGGCGGCACTTCCGCAACCCGGTGGGGCTGGCAGCTGGTTTCGACAAGCATGGCGAGGCTGTGGACGGGCTGTACGGGATGGGCTTTGGCTTTGTGGAAGTGGGGACGGTGACGCCCCAGCCGCAGGAGGGCAACCCCAAGCCCCGGGTGTTCCGGCTGCCGGAGGACAAGGCCGTCATTAACCGGTGGGTGTGGGGGCTGCCAGGGCAGAGCTGGGTGCTGTCGCCCCATGTCCCGCCCGGTGCTGAGCGCCCTGCTCTGCTCCAGGTACGGCTTCAACAGCCACGGGCACGACGCGGTGCAGCGCAGGCTGCGCGCCCGCCTGCCAGCGCAGCGCCGCCTCTCCGAAGGTGAGGGCAGTGGCAGAGCCGGGCACTGCCCCACGGCTGCTGTGGGACTGGAACTCATGGGACTGGGCAGCCACGGTGCTGTCACCTGCCAGGCTAGATCAGGGCTGAGCGATGAGCAGCTGCATGGTCCCTCTTTGACCGCAGCTGGGGACAGGACTACCCCTGCTGAGCTTTCTCCGTTCCAGCGGGAATGCCGCTCGGCATCAACCTGGGCAAGAACAGGAGCTCTGTGGATGCTGCTGCCGACTACGTGGCTGGTGTACAGGTGCTGGGTCCCCTGGCTGACTACCTGGTGGTGAATGTGTCCAGCCCCAACACACCAGGGCTGCGGGACCTGCAGGGCCGGGCCGAGCTGCGCAGCCTGCTGAGCAAGGTGGGTGCCGCGGCTGGGCCCCCCCTTCCGCATGCAGGAAGAGCACTGGCCCAATGCCTGAGCCCGCAGGTGCTGGCGGAGAGGGATGCACTGCCCTGCGAGCGCAAGCCGGCCGTGCTGGTGAAGATTGCCCCGGACCTCAGCGCACAGGACAAGCGGGACATCGCCAGTGTCGTGTGCGAGGTGAGGGTTGGCGGCGGCGGGTGGCTGGGGGTGGCTCGTGCTGCGACTCATGCGCCGCCCCCGCAGCTCGGTGTGGATGGGCTCATCGTGAGCAATACCACGGTGAGCCGCCCCCACGGGCTGCGGAGCCAGCGGCGCATGGAGCCCGGCGGGCTGAGCGGGGCTCCGCTGCGTGAGCTCTCCACGCAGACCGTGCGGGACATGTACATGCTCACAGAAGGTAGGTGCAAATCTGGGCAGGCTGGGTGCCCATGCTGCCTGCGCTGACGCTGCGCTGGCTGCAGGCCGCGTGCCCATCGTGGGAGTCGGGGGCGTGAGCAGCGGGCATGATGCACTGGAGAAGATCCGTGCTGGAGCGTCTCTGGTGCAGATGTACACGGCGCTGGTGTACCGCGGGCCACCCGCCGTGAGCGCCGTCAAGCGGGAGCTGCAGGAGCTGCTGAGGTGAGTGCGCGTGCAGCGCTGCTGTGGCGCGGCCCCCTGCTCCCCGGGCACGGCCCTCATGGCCTCTCTGCGCAGGGAGCAGGGGTTTGACAGCGTGTCCGCGGCCGTGGGAGCCGATCACCGCGGCTGAAGTGTTGCGGGATCAAGGAGCCCTGTGAGGGATGGCGGCAGCCCCCAGCCCCGGGCGGGCAGGGGGCAGAGCAGTTCGTGGCTCCATGTGCAGCTGCAGTGACAATAAAGGTGCCCCTTGGCCGTGCACACTGCCTGCACAGCCTCCGAACTCCGCTCCAGAGGTGCGCTCCATGTGTGCCAGCGGCCGCCAGCTCCACGGACCTCGCGGCGGCTCCAGCTGGGCCCCGTGCACCCCGGTGGCCCCGCGTCCCGCCCGGCCCCGTGGTCCCCAGGGCGCGCGCCGGTGTGGGCGCCCTGGCGGCCCTGGCCCCGCCCCGGCTCCGCCCCCGCCCCATCCTTGGCGGACCTGGCCCCGCCCCCGCCTGGGACGGTCTTGGCCCCGCCCCCGTCCCGGGCGGCCCGGCCCCGCCCCCGCCCTGGGCGGCCCTGGCCCCGCCCCGGCTCCGCCCTGGGAGGCCCTGGCTCCGCCCCCGCCCTGGGCGGCCTGGCCCAGCCAGCTGTCGCCGCCGCACGTCACCCCCCCGCCCTTCTGTGCGCCGGAAGTGTGCGCGGCGTCGCCTGTCCGCCCGCCACTCTGTGGTAGCTGGGAGGGCGGTAGCGCTGCGCGCCCCGTGAGTCGGCGGTGCGCGGGCGAGAGCGGCCGCTCGCGCGGAGCACTGTGGGGCGGCAATGGCGGCGCTCGGGGGGCTGCCCCGCGGGCGCTGAGACGGCTGCCGAGCGCGGCCGGGGGAGC
>NW_020455460.1:910163-929511 GCF_003342845.1 Nothoprocta perdicaria | reverse complement strand
AGTCGCTGCACCGGCTGGCGGGGACGAGCGCGGGCGGCGAGGCCGGCGGGCTGGTGCGCGGCGCCGCCGAGCAGCACCTGTTCAAGGCGCCCGCGCCGCGCGCCTCGCTGCTCGGCCTCGACCTGCTGGCCGCGCAGAAGCGGCGGCAGCGCGAGGAGGCGGCGGGCGCCAAGCGCTCGCGCGTCTCCTCCTTCCGCGACTGGGAGGAGGGCCGGGACGAGGCCGGCAGCCCCGCCGAGGAGGACGGCGCCGAGGATAGCGGCACGGCCGGGCGCGGCGCCCGCGCGGACAGGTGGGGCCCGCGGCCGGCGGCACCGGCTGCTGTGCAGCCCTCGGTGCCCTCTGCCGCCACGGCCGCCGGGCTGAGCCCCGCCGCAGCACAGGGGCCTCCTTGGCGGGGTCTGCTCGGCAGGGGCCGCGGGACTCAGCTTCAGGGCGGGCAGTGCTGGGAGAGGCCCTTCCGCCGTGCCTGTCCCCATGGGGCCCTGCCAGGACGTGTCCTGTCCAGAGAACGGCAGCGGCCGCTCGCCAAGCGGCTGCCCGCTCTATGTGCGCTGAGAGCGGGAACTGCGCCCTGGGCTGCGTCCGGGGATGGGGAGAGCAGTTCTGAGCACGGACTGTGCCTGGAGCAGGGGTCGGGGTGAGAGTCGTGTGAGGGAAGCCCAGGACCAGCTCCTTCTAAGCGCTTTTCTTCTCTCTGCTGTTTCTTCAGGCATTACCGCTCTGCCCGTGTGGAAACACCTTCCTACACAGGGGGCGTCAGCGAGGAGTTCTGGGAACGCAGTCGGCAGCGGGAAAAGGAGCGTCGGGAGCAAGGTGTCTTTGCTTCCTCCAAGGAGGAAAAGGAACGAAAGAAGGAGCGCAGTAAGGATCGGGATCATGAGCGCAAACGGGATCGAGGTAACTGCTCTGAAGTCTTCATGACTCTGTGCTTAGGATGTTTGGGCCTGTCCCCTGGCATTTTTGTAGTTGTTATCTTCAGGGAGTTATTTAGGGCAGACATGGGAAACCCGTTTGTGCGCTGAGCATCTAATGTCACTCACTTATTTTATTTTCTGTCCACAGAGGAGCGGGACCGAAGTCGTCACAGCAGCAGATCAGAGAGGGATGGTTCATCAGAGCGGAGCAGCAGGAGGAGTGAACCAGAGAGTCCCAGACACAGACCCAAAGGTAGGAGTGAGATCTGGTCTGCTAGTGTTTTCATTGAACCTTTACAGGGAGGATTTTATTCGTCTTTTGATTCTGCTATTTTTGTCAGTGCAAGTGTAGATAACAACATTTGTATTTCCTAGGGTCTGTGGTTAGGGCAAGCATAAAGCTGATGGCTCTTCCTGAATATGGGCCTGGGTTTGATCCTGCCAGTTGTGTGGGGAAGCCTGGTTGATCCCAGGCATCTGGGGGTCTCTCTTGGGTCCATGTGATGTGGATATGGCCCCGTGGTCCTTTTTCTTTGACAGGGACAGCACCATCTCTTAAAGAGTGAGTGGGTACACTGTCTCCATGGTTCTTGCTGGAGCGTATGAGATGGCTGCAGGCGCCCTGGGCCACTGTGTGAGCATCAGGTGTCGAGCTCTGTCTCTTCTAGATGCAGCCACACCATCTCGCTCCGGCTGGGAGGAAGAGGATAGTGGCTACAGCAGTACTCGCCGCTCACAGTGGGAGTCTCCCTCACCTACACCTTCCTATCGGGATTCTGAGCGCAGCCACAGGACATCATCCACACGAGACACAGATCGAAGAGATCGGGACAGGTATCAGTACCTGGAACGAAAGGCTGTGAGGGGGTGATATGCGGAAAGGGGAGAGCGTGTGTAAGAGCAGTAACTGGCAGTGGCCATTATTTCTTCCTTCATGCTGTTTCCCCAGGTCTGTGAGAAGCAGGTACTCGGATAAGACGCCATTGCCCACCCCGTCGTACAAGTATAATGAGTGGGCTGATGACCGGAGGCACTTGGGGGCCACACCACGGCTGTCCAGAGGAAAAGGTGAGGAGCTGGGGCTGCGCTGCACAGAATGAGGCCTGGCTTAATCCTCCTCCTCGCTCCCTGCAGCACAAGGACAGGGGCTGTGGGCCTCCCTGCACAAGTGGCCAGGGCAGGAGGGTCCCGGGCTGCACTGACCAGTTTGCTGTGTCTAGGGCGGCGTGAGGACGGGGAGGAGGGCATCGCCTTTGAGACAGAGGAGGAGCGGCAGCAGTGGGAGGATGACCAGCGGGTAAGAGCCTGACCCGGCTGGGGAAGAGCCGGTGCCGGTGGAGGCAGCCATGGTGCATGGGCTCCCCCGGGCGGCGAGATGGGGAGTGGCGGCTCGGAGCATCCCGGGCCCGGAGCATCCTCTGCGGCTTGTGCGGCAGCCCGGGCATGCATCCTGGGCGAGCTTGTGAGGCCTCCCAGGTGCACGTCTCGCACATGCTTGTGCTGCCTCCAGGGTCCGGAGCATCCCGGGTGTGCTTGTGTCCAGAGGGGTTTTCAGCGCCTCCCTGGCCTGCTGGGCTGGCCGCAGTCCAAAGCTGACTGTTCCCTCTCCCCTCCCAGCAAGCTGACCGGGACTGGTACATGATGGATGAGGGCTACGATGAGTTCCACAATCCCTTGGCCTACTCCTCAGAGGAGTACGTGAAGAAGCGGGAGCAGCACTTGCACAAGCAGAGGCAGAAGCGCATCTCTGCACAGCGGCGGCAGATCAATGAGGTAGGGGCACGTGGGTGGCCATTCTGGGTGTGCAAGGAGAGCTTTCTCTGCTGCTTCCTAAGAGACCCGCGTGCTGACAGGAAAGGCTGAGCCCTTGCTGTCGGATGGAGAGGACAATCTTTGTACTGGCCCAGGCTGAATGAGGGATTCCAGGGAAACTACTGGTAAGCTCCCTTGGAAAGTGAGCCCCTGCGTCTACTGCATGGGACAGAACTCCTCATTAGAGCCACTTGGTCATGGATCATAGTATCCAGAGCTTCAGGAATGCGGAGGGCTATGCTGCTGCTATTCTGGGCATGAGTTGTGTTCCTTGGTCTGTGCTCTGCTGCCTAGTGAAGAGTCAGGGCTGCTGCCCTTGGCACATGCGTTTGTGTCGAGGCTTCTTGGAGTATTCAGGGTACAGCAGGGGTCTTGTGGGTGATGTCTGCCATGCATTTCCATAGGACAATCCAGTTCATCAGGTACTTCATGCAGTCAGTCTGTTTCTCCATACCTGCTATTTCTGGTTACCATTTCTTCCCTGGTGCTTGCTTTTTGGCTCCTTAGACTGGAACCTTCAGTGTTCCGTGTTCGTTGTATTCCAGATTTATTCAGTTTCATCCTATTTTCACTGAAACCTGAGCTCAGTGTTCTGAAGTGAACTCTCAGGCTCTTTTCTGAGGCTTCACTGTCTTTACTGGTTTGGGAAAGACAAATACAGCTCTGGATCCTGTCAATGCTTGAAGCCATGTGGCATAACTTCAGTGTACAGCCCAGGGCAGAGACAAGGTTTTGCCTTGAGCGACTGGCTGCTTCTAGCTTGCTATTTCATGTATAAAAGTTCGGCCAACCTGAGTTGGTTGTGCCTGTGTAGCGCCTTGCAGTTACCCACGTTGCTTTTTCTTTTGCCCTGCAGTCAGTTTGTTCTATATATACTGTGTGGTAGGTATAAGGAGCCTTTTAGCTCTTCTTGAGTGTAGTGTGAGGGATAGTAGTTAAATCTTGTGTTACACAACATAAATCTTGTTCTTGTAGGATAATGAACGCTGGGAGACAAATCGCATGCTGACCAGTGGAGTGGTTCACCGTATTGAAGTGGATGAAGACTTTGAGGAGGATAATTCGGCCAAAGTGCATCTGCTGGTGCACAATCTCGTGCCCCCTTTCTTAGATGGGAGGATAGTCTTCACCAAGCAGGTGGGGACTGTGGCTAAAGGTGCTGATGGCAGAGCGCCCCAGAAAGGTGAGCAATCCATATCAGAGCAATATCTTGATATCTCCTTCCTCTAGCCAGAGCCAGTCATCCCTGTCAAGGACGCCACGTCAGATTTGGCCATCATTGCTCGGAAAGGCAGCCAGCTGGTGCGCAAGCACAGGGAGCAAAAGGAGCGTAAAAGGGTATGGTGTGACCTCTTGGCCTATCTGCCCATGTTTAGTATGTCATATTGTGCCTTGCAGCCCGTTTTTTGGTCTTTCGGTGCTTTTCCAGCCTTACATTTTGAATAAGTTATTATTCATGTCAGTCATTGCTGGGTCAAAGTGATGCTGCTCTCTGCCCTGAGTTGCAGTTATATTGGTTGCCACAGTGATAGTGCTCTCTGCCCTTCCAGGCTCAACATAAACATTGGGAACTGGCAGGCACAAAGCTGGGAGACATTATGGGGATCAAGAAAGAGGAGGAGAAGGATGAGATGGTGACAGAAGATGGCAAAGTGGATTACAAGTAGGAGTTGCTCTTCTAATCCTCTTGATTAGCTGGTGATGAGGCTGTAGGCATAGCAAAGTCTATAGGGAGATGGATTCAGAATTTCTGGTGTTTCCCCAGGACTGAGCAGAAATTTGCTGAACACATGAAAGAAAAAAGTGAAGCAAGCAGTGAGTTTGCCAAGAAGAAATCAATCTTGGAGCAGAGACAATATCTACCCATTTTTGCTGTGCAGCAAGAGCTGCTCTCCATTCTCAGGTATGCCTGCTAGGGAACAACTAGGGCTGCTATAGTGACAACTTCATTTTTTTTTTTTTTTCTAACATCACAAGATCCCAAGAGAGAATCTCTCCTAGATGTGTGGCTTGTATGGAGCTGCACTCCCTGGAAAAAGCATATTGCTCTCTGTTGGCAGCACCTTCCCTGTCTAACATGAAGTAGGACTCTTGTGCGACCATGCAGGGCTGTGAGTGAAAGAGCCCTTCTCTGCATTGTACGAAGAAACTCCTTCTGTCTCTTCAGGGACAACAGCATCGTGATTGTGGTGGGGGAGACGGGGAGTGGGAAGACGACTCAGCTGACGCAGTACCTCCATGAGGATGGCTACACAGACTATGGCATGATTGGCTGCACCCAGCCCCGCAGAGTTGCAGCTATGTCAGTTGCCAAGCGGGTCAGTGAAGAGATGGGGGTGCGTCTGGGAGAGGAGGTGAGTCCGACGTGGAGTGTGGAGGTGCATCGTGCAAACAGCACATGCGTGGGGCGGTGAGAAGAGTTGCTGTTGTCTCTGCCCTCCCAGGTGGGCTATGCCATCCGCTTTGAAGACTGCACATCAGAGAACACGCTGATCAAATACATGACGGATGGGATTCTTCTTCGTGAGTCGCTGCGAGAGGCTGACCTGGACCACTACAGTGCCATCATCATGGATGAGGCACATGAACGCTCGCTCAACACTGATGTGCTCTTTGGCCTGCTTCGGGAGGTGCGTGTGAGGCTGGATGAGAGGCCAGTGGCATGGAGTACTTGAGCTGGTTCTGTCTCGTGCAGTTATAGAAGCAGCCTGGAGCCTTGTGTGAATGCCACTTCCTTAGTTTTCCTTCCATCTCTTTCCTAGGTTGTGGCCCGGCGCTCAGATCTGAAGCTTGTTGTCACCTCAGCCACCATGGACGCAGATAAATTCGCTTCCTTCTTTGGGAATGTTCCCATTTTCCACATTCCTGGGCGCACGTTTCCTGTCGACATTCTCTTCAGCAAGGTGAAGTCAGCATTGCAAAGAGTGGTGGGAGGGGGCTGTGACTTGGGTCTTCTCTGCTTTCTGGCGTACAAGGAAGAAGGAAGAGGGGTAGACACCCTGTGATGCAGTGTTGTGACCAGGATGGGAAAGGTGAGATCCTCAATACCTGTAACCTGGGTTGTGCCTTTCAGACCCCGCAAGAGGATTATGTGGAGGCAGCAGTGAAACAAGCCCTACAGGTGCATCTCTCTGGTGCTCCTGGAGATATTCTTGTCTTCATGCCTGGCCAGGAAGACATTGAGGTGAGCTGCGAGGGCAGGCACTGTCCTATCCCCTTGTTGCTATAGTCTCAAGTTAACAGCTCTCTTTGTGTACAGGTGACCTCAGAGCAAATTGTGGAGCACCTTGAGGAGCTGGAGAAAGCACCTGCTCTTGCTGTACTGCCCATCTATTCTCAGCTGCCCTCAGACTTGCAGGCCAAGATCTTCCAGAAGGTGATGATATGTCGTCAGTGAGAGGGGTAGGACTGGGGCTGCCAGTGCAGGGAAGATGCCACTAAGCACAAGTGATGCTGCGATGCCACTTGTATTCATGAAGAGGGTGATAGGTAGCATGTACTGCCCTCGTTTTCCAAGGAATTCTCCGGTCCTGGGTTAAATATTGCTGTTGTGCACCCTTCCTTGGGGAAGGGATCTCATCTAGGGATCTAACCGGTGTGTGGTATGATTACAGGCTCCGGATGGGGTCAGGAAGTGCATTGTTGCCACCAACATCGCAGAGACCTCGCTGACGGTGGATGGAATCATGTTTGTGATTGATTCTGGCTATTGCAAGTTGAAGGTGAGAAAACGTTTCTTGTCCTGTTTACATTTGTGATCTGTGAGCCTGGGTTGAGGGAGTTCTGGGACAGTGACCCAGTTTTTCTCTGCTCGTCGCTTGCCCTGCAGGTTTTCAACCCCCGCATAGGCATGGATGCACTGCAGATTTACCCCATCAGTCAGGCCAATGCCAATCAGAGGGCAGGTCGAGCTGGCCGGACAGGCCCCGGTCACTGCTTCAGGTAGGTACCTCACTGGCGTTTGTGTTTCTGTCACGCTCTCAGCCTGGTCTCTGGTTATATATGTAGGAAGTGGACAGACTTTTGGGCCCTTTGTTTTGGATCTAGTACCCTCTGGTGGAAAGGAATGCTTCAGTTTCTGCCCTTGCCAGTCTTCATTCCAACAGCGTAGCCAAAGGCAGCTTCCTTGAGGTTTTGCTTTAAGACTAGTCTGCACATGGGGAAGGACAGTGCTCAAGTGTGCACTGTGCTGCAGGAACCTTTATGTGCTGGGGGGCTGTTCTGCCCCTGGGATCCTGCTTGTGTCTTAGCTGAGAGCAGAGCCACTGCCCTGTCACTGCCTGTCTGCACTGGGCAATGGTTGGTCTTTTGGTGAGGAGCACAGTGATCTGAGCAGCAACATGCTCTTCGTGTGTTCCTTAGGCTCTACACCCAGAGCGCCTACAAGAACGAGCTTCTGACCACCACAGTGCCTGAAATCCAACGCACCAATCTTGCCAACGTGGTGCTTTTGCTCAAGTCTCTGGGTGTGCAGGACCTGCTGCAGTTCCATTTCATGGATCCACCCCCTGAGGACAACATGCTGAACTCCATGTACCAGCTGTGGATCCTGGGCGCACTAGATAACACAGGTACTGGCTGTTGGGGTAGGCTGCCAGCCCATGAGCCTGCTGAGACCTGCATGGCTGCTGATCCTTGTGCTGTTCCTGCAGGTGGTCTGACCTCTACGGGACGTCTTATGGTGGAGTTCCCACTGGATCCTGCTCTCTCCAAAATGCTCATTGTCTCTTGTGATATGAGTTGCAGTTCTGAGATCTTGCTCATTGTGTCCATGCTGTCTGTGCCTGCCATCTTCTATCGCCCTAAGGTACCATCTCACTTCTTCAGTGGTTTGGGGCCTTCCCCTGCCCTGTGACTAACCTATGTTCTTCACTCATCTCAGGGCCGAGAGGAGGAGAGTGACCAGGTGCGGGAGAAATTTGCTGTCCCAGAGAGTGATCACTTGACTTACCTGAACGTTTACCTGCAGTGGAAGAACAACAACTACTCTACACTGTGGTGCAACCAGCACTTCATCCATGCCAAGGCCATGCGGAAGGTGAGGCGGTGGCAACAGGCTGCAGGATGAAGCCTTGTGCAGGAGAGGGACCTAATTGTTACAAATCTTGCAGGTGCGAGAGGTGCGTGCCCAGCTCAAGGACATCATGGTGCAGCAGCGGATGAGCCTGGCGTCCTGTGGCACTGACTGGGATGTTGTCAGGAAGTGCATCTGTGCTGCGTATTTCCATCAGGCTGCAAAGCTGAAGGTGAGAGGACTTTGTGCTAGGTTACGGGACGAGAGGCTGTGTCTGTCATGCGTGTACTAACCACACTTCTCTGGGCAGGGCATTGGGGAGTATGTGAACATCCGCACAGGCATGCCCTGCCATCTGCATCCCACAAGCTCCCTGTTCGGCATGGGCTACACACCAGACTACATTGTGTATCATGAACTGGTCATGACCACCAAGGTGAGTTTGAGCTTTAAAGACGGTGAGAAGATTGAGGAGACTTGCAAGGGCTTTGCTGTGATATCAGAGTGTGTTAGAAGGGGAGTTCTTGGCCTTCTGCCTTGCCAGCCATGCATGTGCCACCTGCAGAGCGCTGTTTGTTCTTTCCCAGGAGCCTGTTCCTGGCAGATGTAGGTCATACTGAGGCTCTTTGCGGTCTCATCAAAGCAGCTGCTCACCAGCAGCTTTCTAAAGCCAGCAGTAGCAGCCTGGAAGGGGGTATATCCCTAGCTTGAGAACTGCTGTTAGCAAGTGAATGAGGGAGACAGCCGCCAAGAATCTGGTAGTGCCATCCTGTTACCCTGGGCTTTCCTTCTGTCCGTGCAGGAATACATGCAGTGTGTCACTGCTGTGGATGGAGAGTGGCTGGCAGAGCTGGGCCCCATGTTCTACAGTATCAAACATGCTGGCAAGTCAAGCCAGGTGAGTCTCCTGTGTGTGGTGATGTGCAGTAACAGGGTCTGCAGCGTCTGCTGCTGTTGTCTGGGCGCCTGCCTGTCCCTGATGAGCTGCTGTCCTACCTAGGAGAACCGCCGGCGTGCCAAGGCAGAGGCGTCTCTCATGGAGCAGGAGATGGCTCTGGCCGAGGAGCAGCTTCGTGCCCGCCGGGAGGAACAGGAGCGCCGCAACCCGATGGGCACCGCCAGGTGGGTCCTAAACCTGCCCACCATGGATTGCCCTTCAGCAGGCGGCTGCATGGAGTTTCCCAAATGTCCACACACACCTTCCACCCCAGGAAGCCCAGATTCAGGAAAAGGTTGTGTCTTATGTCTTCAGCTAATCGCCCTTTTCTCTCCTGGTAGGTCTACTAAAATCTACACACCTGGGCGGAAGGAGCAGGGGGAGCCCTTGACGCCGCGACGCACCCCAGCCCGCTTTGGCCTCTGAGACAGCAGTGCCCACGGCTGCCAAGGCTTAGGGGCTTCCAGGAGCAGCTGAGTCTCAGGAGCCTGCCAAGCTCCACCGCTGCTCAGCTCGCTACAGCATGTGGCCCAGCAAGGCTTCGGTGCTTGGCACTACTTTTGCTACAGAACAAAAATAATTTTATTTGTTTAAAGGTTGTTAGTCTTTGACCCTTGCTTTGTTTTGTGCTGCTTCTTGTCTCGCAGACAAATGCTGGGGGGAGGCAGCCCTACAGAGCTGTGCAGGGCTTGTGCAGTCAAGTCGCTGCCCTGCAGAGCCTAGGCCAAGGCACAGAGTTGCACTGTCTCACAGGGCAAAGACAAGGTGAGCCTGGCTCATCCATGTCCTGGCCTACTACAAGGGCAGGTCTTGTGCGAGCTGTGCCCTGGGCACACTGTGTCCCTCTACACACTGGAGCACAGGCCTAGCACTGGTTCAGGCCAGGCTGTGGCGGGAGCTCTGCTCCTCTTCAGCTGCTCACACTCACGGTGCTGCTCCTCTGCTCTGACCCTAAGGTACTTGTTTTCCTCCTCCAGCCTTTCCAGTGTGTTTTGGAGCTGCCTGGAGGAAGGGCAGTGAAAGGGAGGTGAGGAGGTGATGCAAGCCTATATCCTCATCTGCTGCCCTTGGGGCAGCTTGAGGAGTGCAGTGCTTCATCTGTCCCGTGCACTAGCATGCTCAGCAGTAATGCTCTCTGCAAAGCACTCAGATCCTCTCCCCATGCTCACCACTTACTCCTTCTCGCCTGTCAACTCAGCAATCTGCTTGACTTGCTGCTGGATCGTTTGCTCTAGTTTCTCGTTTGACTGCCTGGAAGGGAGGGGTGGGTCACATAAGTAGATGCCAGTCCAGGAGAAAGCAGCTCCCTGCCCCTCTGCTCTTGGGCAGCTCCTCACTCACTTCTGCTTTGTCACCAAGTGCCTCATGTTGAGCAGCATCCGCTCGCTTTCGCGCTGCAGCCTGCTGCTGTCGGCGTGTGCTGCGGTGAGAGAGGAGCGCAGGGCTTCTGCCTGCAAGGGACCTGCGTTGCTCAGGCGCCTCCTGGCCTGAGCCTCTGCGTGCCCAGGGCGCCAGGTGAAGGCGAGAGCCAGGGTGAGCCGGGGCAGCAGTCCCTGGGGCTGAGTGGTGGGGCAGCACTGTTACCTCTGTGCTGGTGACTGCAAACTTCTGCTGCAACACGTTAGTTTCATGATGAATGGCTTCTTTCTAATAAGAGAGCCAAAGAAGGGTATTCTGAGGAGAAGAGGGTAGTGCGGACCGTGCTGGGTGCTGCTCTGGCTTGTCCGCAGCAGCTCTGTCCTCCCTGGGGCCCTGGCTCTGCTTTTCCCTAGGGCCGGGGATCCAGCCCAGCTCCTCATGCCCACGGGCTCTGTGGTGCCTGCTCCCATCTCGCACCTGCTCCAGGGCCTTGTCCAGCTTCTCCTTGAGGAAAGCCAACTCCACCTTGCAAACAACCAGCTCCTCGTCCCGCATGGCCAGTGCTCGCTTGCTGTCCTGGTGCAGCTGCTGCCACTGCTGGGCTTGGCTGCTCAGCTCCTGCAGCCTCTTCTCCAGGGTGAGGGCCTGTCCCAGGCAGGACGTAGGGCAGGGGTCTGCACGTGCCTCAGGGGCACAGACCAGAGCCTGGCGGCACTCACCTCCTGCTTGCTGTGCTCCTGGCAGCCCTGCAGCTTCCTCAGCTCCCAGTGCAGCTGCTGCCTCTGCTCCTCATAGGCCGCGATCTCCTCCTCCTGCTGCGCTTTCCCTTGCTGGGCCTGGGCCAGCTCAGCTCGCAGGGTGGGCACGGCCTGCAGCTGCGCGCAGCGCCGGGGCAGAGCCTGCTGAGCTGGGCCCCGCGCTGTCGCCCGCGCTGCCCAGCGGCCCTCACCTGTCCCCGCAGCTCTGCCACGTGCTGCCTGCTGCAGGCGGCCTCGTGCTGCAGGGCGCGGATGGTCTCCTCAGCCCCGCTCAGCTGCCGCTGCCGCTGCTGCTCCCGGGCCTGCGCGGCCCCCAGCTCCTCCTGCAGCCAGAGCAGGCGGCTCTGCAGGCCCTGGCACCGCTCCTCCTGCTCCCCCAGCTGCGGAAGGCGGGAGCTGAGCGGGAGCTGCCTCCAGGCCGGTGCTGCCGCCCGCCAGGTTGGGCTGCCTGGTGCTGCTCCCCACTCACCGCCCGCTCCCTGCGGCACAGACTCTGCTGCAGCACCCCGATCTCTCGCTCCAGGCTGCTGCTCCACTCCTTGGTCTGCTGCAGCTCCAGCTGCAGCTTCTCCCTGCACTCCTGCTGCCAGCCCAGCTCCTCCTGCAGCTCCTGGCACTGGGCGGCGAGGTGCGGGGTGAGCCTGGCGCAAGGCCGCCGGCATGGCCACCCTGCAGCAGGGGAACCCGGCCGCATACCCACCTGCTGCCGCAGTGCCTGCAGCTGCGCCTGGTTGTGCCGCAGCCTCTCCTCGGCCTGCGCCGCGGCGCCCCTGTGCTGCAGCGCCTGCTCCAGCGTCACCGCCTGCTGCTGCTGCCACCAGCCCAGCTCCACCCGCAGCTGTGCAGCCTCCTCCCTGCACAAGGGCACCGCTGCAGCTGCTGCAGCCCTGTCCTGCTCCTGCGCCGGCCTCGCGCCCTACCTGCTCTGCGCGGCCTCGGCCCTGCTGCTGGCCGCCTGCTCCTGCAGCGCTCGCAGCTCGGCCTCCATCTCGCCGCCGCCCCCGCGCTCCGTGTCTTTCCCTGGGCACGGGCAGGGCGGCGCCTCTGCGGGGGCCGGGCAGATGGGGGCCAGTGGAGGCTGCGCCGGGGCTGAGTGGGGAGCAGGAGCCCTGGAATCGCCTGCCCTTGCCGGTGTGGGGGAGCAGAGCTGGGCACAACAGCTCCGGGCTCCCGCTCATCCCCTGTGACACCTACGGGTCACAGCTCCAAACCCCGTCCTGGCACCCCAGGCTTGCCCACCTTCCGTGGAGCTGCTCTGCTTGGCCACCTGCACGGCCTGCGCATCCTGTGCCAGGTCAGGGAGCTGCTTTGCCACTGGCCCCTGCTGCCCGCTGGGATGACCCTGCACCTGCACTGACGCCTCTGCCTGCACCTGCATCTGTGCCTGCATGAGCAGCAGAGCCCCGTGCCAGTGGCCCTGCGCTGCCAGCACCCTGGGCCCCCAGGACCTTGTGGGCTCGTCCCTGCATCACCCACCTGGCTGCTGGTGTCACGGGGCTCCTGGGCGCCGTGCGGCTCCTGCTCCCGCAGCTCCTCAGCTCTGCTCAGCAGCACCTCACTCTGCTCCCGGCGCCGCCCTGGCCCCCTCCGGGCCGCGCTGCTGGCACCCTTAGCCGAGCTGGGTGCCTCTGGGGGCGGCTGCAGCCCCGGGCAGCGCTGCCGCAGCGCTGCCTCATACTGCAGCACCTGGGGGAGCCGGGCAGGCAGCACTGGCGGGACACACAATGGGACCCACAGCTGCGCCCATGGGTGCTGCAGCAGCAGTACCTGCACCATCAGCGCCTGGCACTGCTGCAGCAGCAGCGCCAGGTCTCGCTGCTCCCGCTCCGCCGCAGTCTCCTGCCGTTGCAGGTGGGCCAGGCTCTCCTGGTTCCGGCCCTGGCAGGTGTCCAGGCCCTGCTGCAGCTCCTGGATCCAGCCCAGCACCCGTCCTGGATCCAGTGCTGCTGCTGGCCCTTGTCCCTGGGGTGCAGCACCGTCCAGCATCACCGCTGTGAAGGGTCTCTGCTGCAGGCGCCCGCTGCCCTGTCCCATCCCGGGGGTGCGGGTGGCCATGGGCGCTGCTCACCTGGGGCTCCAGCTGGGATGGGGGCTGCGCCTGGGCGCTCAGCTCCCCCATGGCTGCTGCTCACCCGGGGCCGCTCAGGAGCTGCCGGCACCTCCCCGGCGGCACCGCGGCCTGGCCGCCCGCTCCTGCCGGACACAGGGATCGTGGAGCTCCAGCTGTGCCCACATGGCACTGCAACCCCCTGCAGGTTCTCCCTGCCGCAGGTCGCCCCAGCAGCGCGATACCCTGCAGAGCCCCGTCCAGCTGCACCGCGCCGCACCAGCCCGGCCACCGCCGTCTCCAGCACCCCCTGCACCCAGTGCCGCTTCCTGGCCTCTCACCGTGGCGGCTTCCCAGCGGCGGCCCGGACGCCTCATCCTGCGACGCTCCGGCCGCGACACCTGGCACCCCCGTGGATCTGTGCGCGGCACCGGGTTCCAGGGACAAAGGTGAGAACCAGAACCTGGCAACGCACACGGATCCTCCTGACCCCTCCTGCCCCTGCACCCAGAGATGCCATGAGGCCTCCTGACTCTGTCCGTGCACCACTCCCAGCACGAGCCCTGTGTGCCGCTCTGGCGTCGCATGGTGCCTCCTGCCACGTGCATGGTAGTGCCCACAGCAGCCTCCTGCTGTGCTGGGGTGTGCATGGCACTGCACTCATGCTGCACAAGGTGCTGCACTCACACTGCACTCGTGCTGCACATGTGCGGCACTTGCAACAGATTCCTGCCATGCCCAGTTCTTGCGCCATGTCACCAGGGGAGCTGCGCTGCTCCCTCTGAGGAGCTGTCGACTGAGGCTGTTACTCCATATTTCTCACTGTCCAAAAGGATAAAAATAACAGGAACAAGTTGTCGGAAATGAAATTTCAATCTCTCCACGCCCTTCTCTGTTCACGCAGCTTCCCGGCACAAATCAATAGTATTTAGGCAGCCTAGGAGATTTTTTTCCTCTCTTAAAGCACTGGATCAATAGCGGGGCAGAGGAGAGAAAGAGCAGAAACCCAAACCCCTCTCGGTGTGCGAGTGTCCTGCAGTACCAGCGAGTGGCCCAGGAGGGCGGGAGCCGCAGCCAGGGGACACCGGCCGGCCCTCGGCGCTGCACGGAGACTCGGGGACAGCGTCTGCGGCGGATTCCCCAGGGCCGTGCTGACCTGCGGGGCCATTTCCCCCTGTTCCACTGGGAAGCGGTCCAGGTCGGGCCCAGGAGGGGAACTCGGTACTGGCATGGGACCTGCTTGGGTGCATGGCACCGGGCGGCCGGAGCAGCCAGAGCATCCGGGACAGCCGGCTCGGTGACCCCCACGGCCACCCCCGGTGCTCCCTTCCCATCCAAGCTGGCTGCACCCGCAGCAGCCGGTGCCATGCAGGGCCCGCCATGCGCAGCAGCTCGGTGCAGCCCAGCGCGGCTCTGCAGGGCGCAGCGCAGAGCTGCACGGCGCCTGCAGCTCTGCAGGGCACCGCGCGCTGCGCATGCTGCTCACAGCTCTGCGCAGCCCAGCACGGCCTGGCTCTGCGGCCCCGCGGGCGAGCGGCGGCTGGCAGAGCTGGGGCCCGTTTGCAGCTGCCCCTTGCACGGCCCTTTGCCACCTCTGCCCTGACCACTGCACGACAGCAGCACTGGTAACACCACCAGCCAGTGCCCACCACAGCTCTGGGACTGCTGTGACACATGCCGCCGTGTGCTGCCCCTTGCCATGCTGCTCTGCACTATGCTGCCCCATGCTTTGCTGCCCCATGCGGTGCTGCCCTGTGTGTTGCTGCCCCGGGCCAGGCTGGGCAGACCAGGCTGTGCGTTGGCTCCTGGGCCGGGGCTCGGGGCTGCGGGGCTGTGGGCTGGATGGTGCCTGGCGGACACTGCAGCCACGGGGCTTGTCCTGCACCTGGGGCCGTGGGGATGGGGGCACTGGGGGGTTGTCCACGCACCACGGGGAGCCACCAACACCGGGGCCCTGTCCTGCTCGGTGCCCCGTTGGGACTGGAGCGGGGTGAGCACCCGGGGCGGCAGTGCCACTGTGCCGGAGCGCCCCAGGCCAGCGCTCGCCCTGTGCTTTAATTAGTGCCTTAATGCTGCTCCTCCAGCGCCGTGTTAATTGAAATTAAACAGCTGCCACTCTGCGGTGGGGACAAAAGCGGAGCCGCCTGCGTCCGCCTGCGGTGATGGGGCCCAAGGCGCCGCGAGGGACAAAGGCGACACAGCTGCCGCCGCTCCCGGCACCCGCGTGGCCAGGGCACAGGATGGCGGCCCAGCCGCGCGCGCCGGCACTCGCGGACACGGGGACATCAGGGACTTTGCAGGGGTGGCACCGGGAGGAGCTGCAGACGCAGGACAGGCTGGCGCTTCTCACCAGTGTGCGCTGTGTTTTGGGATGAGGCCCTTGCTCGTGATGCTATTTGGTACTTTAAAATATGCAAAATGAGGAGCTGGTGCAGACCTCATTAACACCCGCCTCCAACATCATTAAGATGTTTCCAAGAAAATTAATTGAGAGACTCATTAAAAATAAATTAAGAAAAATGTGTTGCAGAGCGCCTGCTCCAAGCTCGTAAATCACGGCTCAAAGCTCCAGGCCGCTGCGCAGGCAATTAACGCCAGCCGATTTGTTTTATCCTGACTGCAAAAATTAGAAAGCAGACGTGGAGATTAGATTAGGGACGTCTGTCAAGCGGAACTTGGAGTGAATATTTTAGGATGCAAAATGGAAATCGGGAAAACAAAGGAAGCAGCGAGGTTCCCGGGAGCCGTGGGCAGGCGGGGAGCGGCGGCGCCGGGAGGGCCCTGCCGCCTCGGTGCCACTGCCGCCCTGGTGCCGCTGCCCCGGCTTCCGCAGGGGAGCAAGTGGAAAGAGAAACCAGGTTAGAGCAAGACCCAAACAGTGTCACTTTAATAAGAGCAAGCCCGGGAGCAGGAAAGCAGCACAGTTGATGGTGAACTCCTCTGGCAGCTGAGAGGCTGCTGTGTCACAGCAGCTGTTGGTATTTTTACCTACAAAATGGAAGAAAACACAGAAATGAGTCATGAGGGCAGATCTGTGCAGAGCAGGACCAGAGGGGGATGCTCTGCAATCCCTGCAGGCAGCGCCAAGGGGGCTGTGTGGGGACCCCGCGCCGGCTGCTGCGAGGGGCAAAGGGGCCGCGAGGCCACACGTGCGGCTCCGCGGACGCGGTGGCGTCACACCGGGCTCAGCGCCTGTGTTTTCCTGTGTGAAACACTTGTGTTTTGCAAAATTTTCCATGCTGAGCTTTTGCCCAAAAATTCATTTACTTCACATGTTTGATTAACATCCTTGCAGCTATTTCTGAGTTATGGAATGAGTGGAAAAATACTTACATGTGACAAAATTACCAGTGTAAAGCAAAATATCCAACCACAGGAAAGGAGCTACATATTTTTATGCTTACCCAGCCTTCATCCTCATGTGGCCTCGCACCTTCCCTAGAAGCAAATCCGAGCAAACGCAGCAGCTCTCTGGGCACGTGCCGGCGGTCCCTCCCAAGCCTGGGGAAAAACAGGCAAACAAAAACTGAGAGAACTGCAGTGTATTCCTCTTGGCGTCCTCATCCCAACGGTGGAATGAGCTGCAGAGGTTGTTTGCTTATGATGATAGAATGATAAAAAGTCTAAAACACAGATAAATGTGATGTGCACCATGGAAATGGAGCGTGCCCGTGGCCGAGGGGAGGGAGCGTGGTCCAGGCCTGGCCGTCGCCAGCTGCTCTCCCACTCAAGGGACTGAACCAGGAGGAATCGACGCTGCAGAACGAGCACAGACCCCTCCATGGCACTGGCAACACGGGCGCCAGGCCTTACCTTCCCCGCCCTTGCGCCTTGGACCGAACATGAGGGCACCTCGGACCCGCTGCGTCCTGGGCAAGGCTGAGGCGACGCGGAGCCCGCGTGGGGAGCCAGGCAGAGCCTGTGGACACAGGGCCGAACTGCCTCTGCTGAACCCCACATCTGTGAGGAGGGAAGGAGCAGCTCTGCACCCCTGGTGCTGACCACCCTCTGCAGCACGTGGATGCGCTGCCCATCTGGCCGCATGGAGGGACGGGCTTCAGCAAGTGCCTTGGCCCCCGCAGCCCTGCGGCTGTTTCTGCCCTCCCAAGGTGCTCCCACGTCCCGCACGTGCGCCCACCGGAGTCCCCGCGGCCCCCGCGCGGGGCAGCGGAGCCCGGGCGGCTCCCAGTGCTGGCGTGTCCGCGCGGCTGTGTGCAGGGCCACCCTGCTGCGCTCCTGCCCTGCGGACATGCACACACCAGTGCATCTCACAGACCAATGTGCTGTTGCATGAAGAAAAGCACTTTCTTTACACATTTTTTTCTTTTTATGGAATAATTTTGCATTTAATTAGTGAAGGCGGGTCTGCCCAGGCAAACCAGCACTACTTCCTGCACTGACACATTGCACTTTATTAATTCCTTCCTTTTCCTGGTAACAACTTGTTTTTCATTTTTTCACGTTTGGCATTTCCAGGCTCCTGCCTCCTTGTGCTGGACCGGCCTTCCCTCCCGTTGCTGGTGTCGGTCCGGGTCGGTGCGCGGGCCGGGCGCAGCCGGGAGCCCGGCGGTCGCTGTCCCCTGCTCGGCTCCGCGCGGCGTCGCGCCCACCACGGGGCTCCCCTGGCGCCCCGGCACGTGCCGGCGGCACGCGGGGGCGGCCCGGCCGGCTGGGCCCGGCTCCGCGGCCCGGTCCGGTCCCGTCCGGCCCGGTTCGGCCCGCTCCCGGCAGCAGCCCGTGCTCCCCCTTCCAGCGGCTCCCCCCGGATGCGCGGGGCCGTGCGAGGGCCCCGCCGCGGGGGTCCCGTCCCGTCCGGTCCGGTCCGGTCCCGTCCGATCCGGTCCGGTCCGGTCCGGTTCCGCGGCCCCCGCCCGGCAGCGCCGGTCCCGGCCCGCCGCGGCAGGGGGCGCTGTCGGCCCGCGCTGGCGCCGCCGCGGCACCAACATGGCGGCGCTGGCGGTGACTCACGGAGCGGGGGGGCTGCGGCGGCGGACAATGAGCGACTGGGCGGGCCGAGCCGCACCGAGCCGGACCGGACCGACCCGACCCGACCCGAACCGGGCCGGACGAGACCGAGCCCGACCGGGCCGAGCCAGACCGGAGCGAACCGCCGCGGCTCTCGTGCCTGCTCGGGAGGGCGCGGCAGGGGTCGGGGCGGCCGCGCCCCTAAGAGCCCCGGCCGCGGCCGCGCCGGCCCGGAACGAGCGCGGGGCTCGGGGCGCTGCGGGGCGCCCGGCGCGGGGCCGGCCCGGGGACGTGCTGCGGACACGGGGTGCAAGTGGCGGTGCAGGGGACACCGGGGTGGAAGGTGGAGGTGCAGGGGACACCAGGGTGCAAGTGGCGGTGCAGGGGACATGGTCCCCCCGCATGCAGGACTCTGCACCTTTGGCCGGCTCTGCACCTTTGCTCCTGGCCGTGCAGGGTCTGCACCAGTGCTTCCCGCTGCCGTGCCCTGCAGCCCCAGCCCCACGCTGTCCCACGCCTCCCCCGTGGGGATGCTGCCCTCAATCCACACGGCCTTCCCAGGGGTAGGAGCCGCTCGGGGTGCGCGGCACCCCGCAGCAGCAGCGCGGCCGCCGCACTGGCTGCATGCATGAAAGGGAAAGCAGGAGCAGGGTTTGCGCTCGTGGAATTTTAATGAGCCCTAAAGGTTATTTCTCTGCAGTTCTAGTGATAATTTCCAATTCTCTGTGTTCATAGGAAACGGGTACCTCAGGTCTAATCACATTTGGATACTGTCTAGGGCACATTCTGTATGTTTGGCTGCCGAGGAATATCAACAAACATAAATTATCAGCAGCATGGTCAGATTGTACGGGGGAGAAATAACAAACAGGAAAGGCTTGCACGGCTTTGCATTCTGCAATGAAAATGATCTCATTATCCTTTCCAGGGACGCAGCCAGCTACTTGAAAAATACTTATTAAAAAAACATTGCAGCTCTTGGGAGAGGGTCCCCTCCAGAGCAAGGGGAAAGCAAAATGGAAGTGTAAAAATGGAGAGCAGGAGGAGGCAGCCTCGGTGGCAGGAGTAGGTGGGAACGAGCCTGGCTGTGTTGCAGCCCCTGCAGAGAGCCTGGGCCCGGCCTCGGCGCAGCCCTGTGTGCTGCCACCTCTGCCTCTCCTTCCAGCGCCGGGGAGGGGACCGGAGGCAGGTGGCAGTGGTGCTGGAGATGACGGACTCTCTGTGTTGGTGCTGCTCAGCCCTGGCGCGGAGCAGGCTCTGCTGCTGCGGGAAGCCCGGGAGCTGCGCGGGTGCTTGAGCCGCGTCCTGCCTGGCTGTGGGGGACAGGCCCACGCCCTGTGCTGGGGGGCGGGCAGCCGGTGGTGACACTGCTCGCTGCAGCAGCAGCCGTGAGGGTGCGCGCCAGCCCGCACGGGGTGACCTGCTGCGGGTCGTGCTGTGCTGGGCAGCGCCCCTCGCCCTACTGCCTGCTCTGCGTGCACAGCACCCCTGCTCCTGCCGCTGTGCCTGCCCCTGCTCCTGTGCCTGCCCCTGCTCCTG
>NW_020455460.1:864040-909923 GCF_003342845.1 Nothoprocta perdicaria | reverse complement strand
CCTGCCCCTGCTCCTGTGCCTGCCCCTGCTCCTGTCCCTGCCTCTGCCCCTGCACACGAGGCCCGCCTGGGGCGGCAGGCTCGGTACCGCTGCCTAGGCGCTGCCATTTGCGCTGCAAACCAGCCAGCAGAGATGCTGATGGGAGAGGGGTGGCCGGGGCCAAGGAAGGGCATCAGTGCTCAACGGTGCTCGTGGCATGCGATGCACAAGGCCTGCTTTCAGGCACAGCCACACACACAGACGGCTGCATCAGTGTTGGCTCTGGGGACCTCCACCCAAACCAGCAGCAACGGCAAAGGCAAAGGGGAAAACGGGGCTGGAGGAGGCAGGAAAGAGAGGGAGCAGGCTCCGTGGAAAAGCCTCTTGTGATGGGGAAAACACGGAGGGTCTCAAGGAGGAAGAAAAGCTAAAGGGGGAGTGGGCATGAGGGAATGGCACAAGCAGGAAGAGGGGCACCTCATGGCTGTTTCTTTCTCTTGATTCAACTCATTTCTGGACAGAAAGAAATGAGTAGCAAGACATAGAAAAGAAAAAGCATAAAACCCAGGAGGAACAAAGCTGGGAACACACTGCTGCTGAATAAAAGCTTCATTAGCCCCCTCAGCATGGCAGAAATCACAGAAAAAGAAATCAGTGTGATGCAAAGGGACTGACTGACAAGGGAGACAGTGGATTTACCTTTCCAGGTGTCTTCAAATCTGTCCGAATGCCTTTCTGGAGCTGCCTTTGTCAAGGAAGTCATTGACAGGGGGGGGCAACATAGCAAAATTTTCTGGACTGCAGGTATAGATGAGGCTAGATGGCCCTTTGCTGCCTCAGTCTGCGAACCTACAGGAAGACAACACGAAGAAGGCCTCAGCGAGCTGCCGTTACCATGTTTCTTGGTAAAGGCCTCACGTGCGCGTTACCGGTGTTGGCGCCGCACTCGCTGCTCCATGAGCGGGCACTGCTCGGCAGGTCCCCTCCGGGCCCACGGCCTCGGGGCGGCGCCGAGCGGGGATGCAGCCCCCGGGGCCCCGTGGCCGCGAGCAGCCCAGCGCCCTGAGGAGGAGCAGGGGCTCTTGCTCTTCTGCCGCCGTCTGCTGGGCACGGTGGGTGCTTGGGAGCGGATAGGGATGGTCAGAGATGGCTGTGTGGAAACATTTACTCAGGACGCAGGAGCAGTCCAAAGGGTAGGCTGACTATTAAGAATTACTAGGAAAATAATAGAGAACAGACCATAGTTATGCCTCTGAACAGATCCTTAATGCGATCTGCATGGTGGTTTCCACATGCAGTTCTGGTCAGCCTCTCAAGAAAAACAGGGTTGGAAGGGCTTTGGAGAAGAGCAACAAGGCTGATCAAACACAAGCAATATCTTCCATATGAGGAATAACTAGATAGTCTCTTCAGCCTGGAAAAGTGATGACTGAAAGGAGGTGTGACAGAGGATTATAAAATCAAGTCTGGCGTGTAGAGGTTGACTGCAGTATGAGTTCTCACTGTCCTGTTAATACAAGAACTAGCAGCACCTCATAAATCAGCAGGTAACAAGTAGGAAACAAGTTTTTTTTTTTAACATGTCATATATTGTGTTGAGTTGCTTGGTCAGGATATGGTAGGTCCCCAAAATGTATATGCATTCAAGGAGATGAAGTATTTCCATGGGAGCAAAATCCACAGATACTGATTAAACAGCAGAGCCCAGCTTTGCTTTGGAAGCCTTGGAGCCAGTGATCACAGGAGGCTGGTGGTGTTTTCTGGCAGGAGCGCTGTGGTGAGGAGCTGTTCTTCCCGCTCCCAAGATGATGGTCGGAAGTACAGTAGCTCTGGAGCTGCTGGCTGCAGCAGCACTGTTTGCATGTTGGCTGTCACCAGTCACACGGGGTTGACATACAGGTGCTTTTTGAGGAGTTTTGTGCATGTCTGTGTGGCGCCCTCGAAGCAGTGTGCAGCCATCTCCACCTGCGCGCGCTGCTGCCCTTGCGGGATTACGAGCAGTGGCCATGGGAGGGAGGCCCATGCCCTGAGGCTCCGTCGGGGCGCCGCCATCCCGCTGCTGATGGCGCGTGCGGAGCAGCCACAGTGCTGCCCACGCTGCCTGCCCGGCGCCGGCTCTGGGCTTCGTGGCCAGAGGAGCGGGCCGGGCCGAGCCTGCCCCCAGCCTACGCGCTGGCTGCTCCGGGGCCTTGCGCTGAATCCCCTGCCATCGCATCTGCTGCTTTCAGCCTTTACCTGCTCTAACACCAGCAGCCAAGTGGCCGCTCTGCAGCGGGCTGCAGCTGTCGCAACTCTGCAGTGGCGCCTCTCCTCCTCAGGTCAGCCTGTGTTCTGTTTTTTCCACAAGAACTGGTGTCTGCCAGGGCTGGTGCAGGAACCTGCAACGAGGTGCGGAGCAAGTGGAGCACAGTGGCTTCCTGGTGGGTACAAATCTGCACCGTTATTTCTGCAGCATATGGAACCAGGAGACCTCTGATTACTGTCACATTTCTCATCTTCATGTGGAATTTGTCTGGGCAGCTGCCATTCCCGCAAGGCAACTTCAAATGAATGAAATGAATTACTGTTTTTCATATTGCACAAAGTGATTCCAAATACCCCAGTTCAGATGTACTAGCCAAATTCCAGGAATCAATCACCAAATCACCCTGTCTCATTCCGGAACAAGCTACCAGTGGAGAGACTGAAAACAGGGTTTTTTTGTAGCTACACTGAAACTTCACAGATGATTTTAAGCCTCTTAGGCAGCATAATACCGAATGCAGGTTCCTGCTGAGGGCTATCGACTCCGGTATGTGCCAGGCTGCAGAGAAGCCCCTGTGCCGAGCCGTGCCTGCGAGTGACCGAGCACGGCCCTCGCCACGAGCGGCTCAGATCAGAGCGCCGCTTCCCGGGGTGTCCCGTCAGCAGCCGCTAAGCTCCCCGTTCAGCAGGAGGGACCTGTGCAGCTGCAAGGTGCAACGCACCAGGGAGCAGCAGCATGTTCAGGACACCTGCAGGGATGTGGATGTGGAGACGCGCAGCCGCGGACACCGGCCCTGCACGCGCCCGGGCCAGGCCCAGGCTGCCTGCGAGCGCCCACCGGCCCTGAGCGCAGCAGTGTGTGCCGCAGTTCCAGCCCGGTTTCTCTCAAAGAAGAGAGAAGCTTCTCTGCTTTCCTGCTGCTGTGGTGCTGGAGATGTCTGTGTGCTGCGACGCAAGGAGGTGCCTTCATAACAAGGAAGCACCGAGTGTGTTTGGGTGCCGTAGGGCCCGGCATTGAGGAGCGCTGCTCGACCAGCCCCCTCCTGCGGCTCCCCGAGTCGGCAGCGCGAGGTGGAGGATCTGGGACCCTTCCCTTGGCCCCGTGCAGGGGGTTTGAGAGACAGCGCGGCCAGGCCCCCGCTGCACTCCTGGGGACGGGCTGCCTGGGGCTGTCCCTTTTGTCACCTCAGGCATGGGCTTTGTCACACACTTGGTATTCCGCGGCACGGCGCGCTCCGCAGGGGGCTGCCGTCTGCTGCGCAGCCATTACCCGACACCGTCCCTGCCGCATTCCCTCCGCCACAAAAAGAAGAGGCCGGTCCTGAGCTGTGATGGATGTCACCCGGCCTTCCCCTTCCCTTTCTCTGTCCCATCATCCCGTTTAATCACTGAGCGTGGCAGTAAGTCAAACATCATATCGGAAGAGTGATTTGAGCAAGGTTAGCTCTGCTCAGAACCCTTCCGCGTGCTAATCGAGAGCTCAGGGAGCAAGAGGGTCCCTGCTCTTGCATGGAAATGCTTCCCTATTTCTGGAATTTGTTAGTACAAAATCAAAATTATGGGCTACAATGCTTTCCATTCCTTTCTTTCACTCTGAATTAAAGACCATCTACTGAAGACTCTCACTTCAAAAGCAGCAAGGCACTTTCTAATATCAAGCAAAATGCCTGAAGAATAAATTGCTCCTATCAGAAATAAAGCATTTTAGTTCTGCCACAAGCAGGGAGATCTGTGTTTATAAGTCTCTCCAAAGGCAACTCCATCTTTCCTGCTTTCCTCTCATTTTCTTTTGATGCACAAAGCCTGCATGCTGCAGTGCTGTGATTGGATTCAGCTTTGGAGCAGTGTAATTGTAAATATTCATTGGAATCCAAGCTAGTTTTCCCAAGTCTCTCTTAAAGGCTCTGCAGCTATACAAACAGCCGTGGCTCTGCATTAGCCTCACAGCCTGGAGGCTCCCTGCCTCTCCACAGCCCCAAAGACTGCTCCTTCAGAGACTGCGCGGAAGAGATCTGCCCTGCAGACCATTTTAGTCGATGCTCAATTATTTTCTTTATTCTCCCCACAGTGCCGGTGCTGTGCATCTGTCCCCGGGCCCGGTGGGTCCCTCTGCAGTGTCTGTGCCCACGACCTCGACTCGCATCGTGGCTGCTTGTGCCCGGCTCCATGTGACCACAGCTGGTGCCGGCACCTCTGCAGCAGCCCCTGTGTCCTGGGGTATCCTGGGCACCTTCCACCCTCTCCCACTGAGGACCTGTCATCTGGGTGACTGCTGCTTTGTGCTAACCTTGCACCCTACTCGTTACTGAGGAGAACGCAGGTCAACCCTTGATATCCAGGCAATTCTGCCTCCCTTGCTACCAGGGTGCCACGACAGTGCTCGGACACTGGGTAGGCAAAGGGCAGTGGCCTCCTGCGTCTGTCAGGAGCAGAGGGGAGTTCTCCCCGTGGCCACTCTGAGCTCCACGCTGCGTGCGCCGACCTGACACAGCCACTGCGTAGCCAGAGGAACGGGCGTCCAGCCAGCCTTACTCTCCAGGTGGTCTTGACCGAAAGCCATGTCCTGTACAGTTCATTCCCAAAGCAGCACATGCAGGAAACCGCACACAGATATTCTGCTGAGGACACAAATTGAACCCAAAGGTCCTGACAGCAAATCTGCACTCCCATCTTCCATCCACCCTTACATTTACCGCCGAGGGTGGGAGTGCAGTGCTCACGCCAAGGCCTGCGGCACTGCAGCACGTCTTGCAGATGGTGGTATCAGATCTCCATCAAGCCCTGACATCCTCCAGGCCCTGCTTGCTCACTTCAGCAGATGTTAAAGCACATGTTCTGGCTACTGGGTAACCTGTGAGCAGATAAGTAGGCAGTAAAAGGGACCAAACCCAGCTTGCTTTCCACATGCAGTTTCCTAGGAAATGTCCTTCCAGCTCTGGAAACAAGGCTCGTATCAGCTCCAGCTCAAGCAGTGCAGATCACTGCATGTCACCACAGCAGAGCAGCTCAGGGGCTGCCGGCCACACAGATCCGTCCCGCTCTGTAGCAGGTCCTGGTCCTGCTTCTCGCAGCAGCAGCTCTCAGCACTGGGGCAGCTGCTGCTCTGTCCCTGCCAGCGTGGGGCAGTCGGGCTGCTCGGGAGGGCAGGGAGCAGCACCCAGCCACGGGCTCAGTGCCCACGGCGGCAGCAGGCTGTTCTATGAGGCATCTGCCAACTTGTCCCTCCGCAGGACGGGACAGGGGAGTCACTGCACACCCAGCGCTCAGGATGGAGCACCTTGTTTCCTGAGGAGAGCTGGGAGACCAGCATGAACCAGGAGGACACATAAGGATGAGCTTACATGGGAAAACAGGCACAGAATGGGCTGTTTCAGTAACTGCTGACTTGCAGTAAGGTAAATCAGGATGTCAACACCAACAGGACAGAAACAAGGTTCAGTTCAGGCTCCTGTGAAAAGAGTCTAGGAAAGTGGAACCCATGCATGCAATGCAATGCCAATGAGTCTTACCTATAAGTAAGCACTGCTGAGCTATAACTCACCTCTTCAACCTGCTTTAGAGCTAACATTTAGTGATTCCACAGTGCTCCTGACAATGAGTCTGCAGAACCATAAAATGAGATGCCAAGAAAGAGAGACTATTCAAATACAAACACACAAACCAGCAGTGCTGGCCAGCGCAAGGACATGGGCAGCACCTGTGGAGGTGTGAGAACACCTGCAGCTCAACACTGGGATCCTGTGGAGACCGGGAACAGCACACGAGTGACCACCCACCTGAGACGCAAGTGCACTCATTATTTTTCCAGAAAGGAGAATCACTCCAGGAAATGAGGTGTGAATACCGTGAATATCAAAGGAGACCATGCAGTGGGGCTCTGAAGAGGGCAGAGATGGGTTTCAAGGTGTGAGCACAGTCAGGTTTAGAAAATCATCCAGCACCCAGAGCAAGACTGGAAGGATCCCTAAGTGGCTAGTAGCCCATAGCCTGTGCTAAGAGGGGAGGCTTCAGGTGCCCTGGCTCTGGTCTATCTTTCCTTAAAAATCTCTGGCGATGCAGAATCCCAAGGCCTCCAGGGAGCTTGCTGGTGGGTTTTGTTCTCCTCCCCATTAAGAAACTCTTCCTAACCTGAGGCTTTCATGATGCAGGGTACGCCCATTAGTTTTTGTGGTGCCTTCATGGACATGGATAACAGGTGGCTCTGTTCCTCTCTTCAGGAGTTTCTTACACAAAGCTGGTGTTGTGATCTTCCTTAGTCATGAAGGAGAAAAAAACTCAAGCCAGATCAGACGCAACAAAAGGATCTTGGCTGGTGGAACTCACAGGCACACAAAGCAGCCGCAGACATGAGTGCCCTGTGAGGACAGACAAAGTAATGAGCCCTGTGTACAGATAACGGCTGTGCAGAAAGAAACACCCTGTCCTGGGCATGAGCCAGTCTCTAAATGAGCCCCTGGAACGAGCAGCTCTGAGCCACCTGCCCTGCGAGTTTCCTGCACCTTTCTCTGCAGTAGCTGTGGGCCCTGCTGAGGACAGGCCGCCTGGTCTCAAACACTGCAGCAGTTCACTGCTTCTCACAGCTGCCCGGGGCTCTTGAAGGGAGGAATCTGGACCTTGCTCTGAGCAATCAGTCTGATGTGCCAAAGCTTGACATTCTCCTGCAGAGCAAAATGTGATGCTCTTGCTGCATCAGTTCCCTTGCAGAGCATGTGATGGCCCAAAGCAGATGCTCTGACAGCACACGCGAGTGCGGGGACAGCCCCTTGGCTGCTGGGGCTGCCCTGCCTGGCGCCCTGGCCCCTCGCCGCCTCTCCCCGCTGCTCGCCCTGCGTCTGGCAGCCGGCCCTGCTGCCTGGAGAGGCTCCTCAGGCCGGAGCGACGCAGGGTCCAGGTCTCCAACAGGAACGTGCCCGCGGGCTCTCCAGCCTCGCGAAGCTGCAGGAGCTGAGCAGGGCACTGGCACCATCACGCACCCGTCCATCGTGGCACAGCCCCGCTGCGCTGAAACCTTCCTGGCACGAGGCGGGAGCAGCGTCCCTGCTGCGCCGCTCCCTCCTGCAGAGCAAGGAGCGCCGGACTCCTCGAAGCCCCAGCCACCATGATTTATCTGGGTCATGGCGAGGACAGCTGGCTAACTGAGGTTAACAGCTTTCTCAGTTTCATTTCAAAAAGTCATTAGCATGGGGGCTGTATTAAACAGTGATATGCCAAATCCTGATTCATTCACCAGGAGAGCTGGCGGTCAGGTGGGGGCTCGGCTGACAGGAGGGCTGTTCTGCTAGCCTTTCCTAAAGGGCAGGCCCATAACTCACGTTCCCAGAGCTAAATTGCACCTGACACGCCAGGCAGAGGCTCCGGGCATGTGCAGCCTGCTAGAGGCACCCGGGGACCATCGCCCTGGGAGCACAAAACCACCCAGGCACCTCCTGAGCACCAGCCAGGCCCCCAAATTGGGAGATTTACCGGAGAAAACCCACGTCAGCTCCCAGTTCAGGAGAGGCACCGGCGCCCTGTGCCACAGACCCGAGCTGTGCTCTGCTCCCTCGCTCCCGCTTCACCCGCTGGCCTCAGCGTCTGCCTCCTGTCCTGGGGCCCGGCACGCCTCCGTCCCCGGGCAAGGGCGAGCGGCAGCACAGGCTCAAACACCGTAGCAGAGATGCTGCAAAGGGAAAGAGACACAAAACCTTCTGCCGCCCTGGACTGCTGTGCAGCCACGCAATGTTGAACACATAAGGGGAAAACAGCGAGAGCTTTGAGCCCTGCTGCAGAGGATAGAAGCGTCTGAACCACCGCTGTATGGGCAGTGCATGAACAGCAGGGCCAGGGCCATGCTGCTGTCCTCCTGCAAGCTCTTATGGGCGTCAGCAACTTCATATGGAGGACAATTTTGCACCAGGCGTGTGTGTGTCTGCTGGTACATGAAGAAGGAAGTGATGGTGGTGGTGGAAAAACACTGAGGAGTTGTAAGAAAGACAATTTGCAGAGACAGAGAAGTGATTAATACACAAGCAAAAAGATGCGCCTGGTCCAGAAGAGACTGTGAAGTGGGTACAAGGAGCGAGGGAAAACTGAATGTTGCAGACGTGGATGGTGGAAGGTTCTGGCCCATAGAAAGGACGAGGGGCAGTTCAAAAGCCAGGCTGCTCCCCACGAGCTCCCTTGGAGCTCCAGGACTGGGGAGATGGAAGAGTGGTCCTGGGAAGGGGAGGATGGAAACAAGGGAAGATCGCGGAAATGTGGACATGGCTGGAGAAGATAGGAGAAGAGACCATGCACAGGCAGGCGGGTTTGGAGATGTGGCAGAGGGGAAAGCATGCTCTGTTTTTAGTGAAATGCTCCCCTTCCCTGTAACTCCACAAACAGCAGAACTAAAAGCAACAGAACAAAGTACAGTGGAGGGCAAGAGAGATGATGCAGCATTGGAACAGCTTCCCTGATTAAAAACAGCTTCCCTGATTAAAATTTTCCCTGACAAAAAGACAAGACTAGGGCTCTTCTGCTTGGAAAAGGGATGATGGAGGAAGCCTGACAGAGGTCTATGAAACCATGAGTGTCATACAGCAGGTGAATAATGATTGCTTGTGGTCTTTTCCAATGACCACTGGACAGAAATGACTGGGTGACAGGTCAAAAGGAAGGGAAGCAGCTCTACTCCCTACACAGCTAAGCTGAGGAACTCTCTGCTGTGGCTGCAAAGAGGCAGCCTTCAGCCAAGGCTCTGGCAGCTCCTACCACAGCCCCAGGGGCTGGGGCAGCACCTTGGGGTGATGCCTGCTGCTCTTGCCGGGCACAGATGTGGGTCTAAGGGGAGCCCCCCTCCCACCCACAGCAGTGCTGTGTTCATGTACAGCAAGACTTGATGTTCAGTGCTTTACTGGGGGCTTTTGTAAGAGGCAGTTTGGACCTGGGCTGTCCTATCTGTCACTGTAACACCAACCCAAGCAGGAAGGATCAGCTGAACTCATCATGAGGAAAAGAGAAAGGAAAAAGGAAGCGAAAAGAAGGCAATAAGAGTATGTAGGAAAAAAGGACATGTGTGATTCCCCTCCCAGGCTCGCCCTGCAGAAAGGCGTGTGCACATCAGTACGTGACGCGTGTGCACACAGATCTGCAGGCTCTGAGGCACGTTCACCTGTCCTCCCCCATCTGTGCACGCGGGCAAACGCACACAGCCCCGCGAGCAGCCCCGCATGCACCCTGCACGCAGCCCCTGTGTGCAGCCCCCGCTCACAGCCCCGCATGCACCCTGCACGCAGCCCCTGTGTGCAGCCCCCGCTCACAGCCCCTGTGCGCAGCCCCGCACGCAGCACCTGCCATGTGAGAGCAGCATGTCTGTCTGCCCGCACACCGTGCCGCACACCCGCACTCGTACACACACACACACACACACACACACACGCACCCAACACCCCCCTCTGCGTGTGCACACCGCACACACATACACCCTGCACAGCCACCCACCCTGCACGCACACACACACACACACACACACGTGCGTGTTTGGAGAACAATGGATGACTTGGCTACAGGAGGAAGAGCTGCTTACGTGTCTCCAAAGGCAATGAACATACCTCATCATCAACACATTAACTGAAACAAAGCAAGCGTTTCCACTTTGAATAATGAGGGAAAAAAACTGCAAAGCTGCCCTCATTCTGGAGAAACATCTGTGCTGAGCTCCTGCTATCCATCACGCTGGGACCTGATCCTCCAGGATCAATTCCTATCTGCTTTAGTCTCCCAGTGTGCTGAGAACAGCCAGGCTGCTAGACAAAGAAAAGCTCTGCGCTCTGGGTGTGCAGGCAGACAGGCAGCAGGCACCGCAGAGCACAGGTGCCCTGCGTCGTGCAGCAGCTGGGGCTGCAGGTCTCCAGGACCAGTCCCCGGGTGCAAGGTCTGGTTGCCCACGGATGCCTCCCGAGACAGTGCAATGCGTGGGCAGTCGCTGCGTGGCACATGGCTCCTGCTCCCGGGCAGGGCAAGGGGTCGGAGCTGGCAGGGCACCACGCGGGCGCCGCACGGAGGGAGCACAGGCTCCGGCACCCAGCAGGCCCTGCAGAGCAAGTGGGACATTCCCGCCCGGCACGTCCGCACAGGCAGGGCTTCATCCGCCAGGTCCGAACGGCCTGGCCTCAGGTGCCTGGCGGGCTTGGTCCCTGCTGCTCTGCACCAGCTGCCCCCTCGCAGGGAACCCAGGACCCTGCTCAGTGCCACAGACACCCAGGCCGCCCCGTCCGCCCGCAGCAGAGCTGCCACTTCCCTCGACTTTCCCTCCTCACCAGGCGTCTGCAGGCTCTGCTCCTGCACCTTCACCCTTTCCCTATGTTGCCATTTCAACCAGGGTGGTAGACTATTACTGTGGCTGTGAATACACGAAATGACGTTCCCGTCCCGTCCGGCCGAGCCGTCCCGGAGCAGCATCCACCCCTACCTGCTCTCGCGCCTCCTCCAGCACCTGGCGCCGGCCTCCAGGTCCAGGCTGAGCTGCTGGATCCGGCTGCATCTCTGCTCCAGGTCTGCCTGCCTCTCCCTCTGCTTGGTCTGCAGTTGATAGATCCTCTGCTCTTGAGCATCCAGCTATTGACCCGCCCAGGGAAAGAAAGAAAAAATGGAAAAAAAAATCAATTAATACTAAACGGCTTAACAAAACCCCGAACAGCACAGACCTGATGCTGCTGGGGGTGGGGATTGCTGGGAGGAGACACCCCCGCACACACAAGCTGCAAAAACCCGATATTGTGGGGACAGGAAGCCAATATGGTAGGTGTGATCTGACACGCGTGCCAGCGGCAGCAGGGTATGTCCAGCTGGGGAAGCCAGGGAGCCCGCGGCACCGGCTGCCACCTCTGCGCTCCTAGGGCTGCCAGAGCTCCCGCCTGGGCACAGCAGGCAAAGAGTGTCCCAGCAAATGCAAAGTTATGACAGCAAATACATAACTAAATCACCGGCTCCCGATCCAGCTGTGTTTGGCAGCTCTGTGCTCCAAAGACGCCTCCATGCGGGCGGAGGGGACACGGGAGCTCGTGGCCAGGCTGTCCCTGCTGTCCCTGGCGTGGCGCTGGGCTCTGCACGTGGCTGCGGTTTGCACGAGGAGCATGGAGGCTCTGGTGCCAACCAGCGCAACGAGGCTGCAGCACAGACCCTGCTGCGCCAGCTCTGCGGGGCGGCCGGTCCCAGCAGCAGCCAGGGGCGCCTGCAGGATGCTGCTCACCATCCCCAGACAGGCGCCAAGAGCCTTGGCCGCGCGAGGGAGCAAGGGCTGCGTGTGGCTCCAGCTGTTCCAGGGACACAGGAGAGAAAAGGGACTAGGTACCCCAGAGGATGGTGTGGTTGCTTTCTATATTCAGCACTGAGGAATCCTCTTAACCGTGCAGCCAGGAGCTGCATGATGCCTTGGCACGTTGAAGGGGCCTGCGGGTGGCAAAGCCATCCCTGCAGCTGAAACCAGTCTGTCTCCTTCCCTGCCCATGGACGGCAGGACACAGCCTTGGTCTGTGCAGAGATGGGCCGTCTGGAGCTACCGAAAACACCGAGGTGACGCACGGGACACCAACGACGCGGAGAGCTCTCGAGTGGAGACCTGGTGCGTGTTTCTTCCCCTGCCGCAGCTCCCGGCAGGTTAGCGGACAGCACCACGAGCCTCCTCCCGGCACCAGGAAGACCAAAGGCCCCGGCCGCCCTGCGGGCACGGAGCAGCCCGAGGCCTCGCAGCACCGCCGGGCCGGCCGGACCTGCTGCTGCCCCGGGCTGTCCTGGAGCACGTGCAGATGCTAAGGGCTAATTGCCTTCACCGACTGTCTTGCTGAGCTGGGAGAGAGTTTCGATTTTAATTAAATGCTAACTGATTAGTAAAACATACTTACTGAAGACTGTCACCCAGCTGTCAACATTCAATAAATACATTAATAATCAATTTGCATGCAGTTAACATAAGATGATGTTAACGTCTAAATTAGAGGGGTATTGGAGAAGCAGCACGGGCCCCTCCAGCCTGCTCTCCAAGCAGAAGCCCCCCTCACAGGCACAGCGAGGGCTGGAGCTCCGCGCTGTGCACCAAGGTGGGTCCTTCTCAACCCCTGCAGTCACAACTGGCCACCGCTGCCACAGGTGCAATGGATATCAGGAACACGCTGCAATTCCCGGTGTTTTACCACAGACCTACGTGCCCCTTCAGTGCCATACGGCACAATGCGCTGCAGGCACCAGCGCCCGGAGCGGCAGCGCTGGCGGGAGGTGACCAGTGCCCTGGCACCCCGGCACCCCGTCCCTGTGCCACTGAGGGCGGTGACGCGTGGGGGCAGCCGCAGCCGGGCCGCGGTGAAGGACAAAGGCTGATTGAAGCAGTGAAGCAGCTTGCGAACACCCCCTCCCTGCAGCGCATGCAGCAGAAGCGCATGTAACGTGCATACATGGTGCTGCTGCTGCACGGGCGGCTTGCGGATCCTGTGCCGCCCGCGCCGGGGCTGCAGCCGCGACACTGGGGGCGCAGGGCAGGTTCTGGGGCTGGGGCGGCACCAGCACCGGGCCAGGCGGCACTAGGGCCCGCGGAGCTCGCGCGGGCGCCGCGCAGGGGTCTGCGGTGCAGCCGAGGGCTCGGTGCTGCAGCGCAGCCCCCGGCCGGGCCGCCATGCCACGCAGGGCTGGCGCTCCCGGTTGCGGCACCGGGGAGGCAGCAACCCCGGGCACTGCCGCCGTCCCCACGGCCCTGCGCCCGCTCGCAGCGCGGGGGAGGCGGCGCGGCCCCCGCCCCCACCTCTCCTCCTCTCATTTAAGTGGAATCAATTGTGCCATTTCTGCTTTGCTTTTCAAAAGCAATTACTTTCATGTCATTTCTGCAGACATTCGGGGAGAGCGAGGGAGTGAGGGCTTGATTATCCCCCTCCCCTCCCCGTCCTGTGGCTTCCGCTGTGGCGGTGAAGTATTAAATTAAATGAGGTGTCTATGGAGCAGCGATGGTTTCAGGTCAGAGGCGCTATGGAAAGCTGTATGCTGCACTGCTCCTGTATATGTAAATGGATATATTAAAACCACTGATGTCAACTTGCAGCACTCATCTCTTCTGCTCTCGGGTGATCAAAGCTGATTGCAGAGGCAATTACTGCAAAGGAAAAGAAAATCACGGCCTCCTGCTCATCCCTGAGCTACCGGGGTTTAATTGCTCAGTGTAGCTGAAGCTCCGCTGGCCTCCGCGTGGTGAGGAGCGCCCCGCGCAGGGAGACCGCGGCTCGCGTGGGGCTCGGCGCTGCACCGGGGCCGCCGGCCCCATCCGCCTTCCGCCGTGGCGGGACGGGTACCCACAGCGCGTGCCGCTCGCTTGGATGCATCGACAGCGGTGACCCAGCGAGCTCTGCTTATTTATTATTATTATTATTGTTGTTATTTTCCACTATTGCTGAAAACGCAGAGCCGTCCCCGGCGCGGCACGCAGAGCAGCCCCGCGTGTCCCCAGGCAGAAACCCGGGCGCTGCCCCGGGCACCGCGATGGGCGCCGCGGCCCCACGGGCGCGCGCAGGGCTGGCGACGGCAGCGTGGGGATGTGTCCACACCGCACCGCACCACGAGGTGTGCACCCATCTCCACTCAGGTATTAATAAACACAGCTGAGCTCTGGCTTGCCCCCCAGTCCTCCACTCTCAGCCGAACCTCATTCATAAGGTACAGATAGTGAGTATAAACATCTCCATAATAATGAAAGCATATGTTGAGAACAAAAGCAAATAAATGGAGAATAAAAATAAACATCCCAAGAAGCACCATGCTGACTGCATTAGTGATTTTCATATTTAATTGAAAGAAAATCTGCCTTTGGGTGTGATAAGCACAGAGCCCCGCTGTGGCATCCACGGCCTCCCCAGATGGGCCCAGAGCCTCCCGCGGGTGCAGTGTGGCTGTGGACGCATGTCCCATGGGACACGTGTGGTCCCGTGGCGCTGCGTTGCGCACGCGAGTGCCCGGTGGGCGCAGCGCATGCTGTGTGCGAGCTGGGCTGCCCACGCGACGAGCTCCGCAGAGCTAGCGCTCCCGCAGCTCAGCGATGCGCAGCAATAGATTGGCGCCATCGTGTTCCCAAATGCAGGGCATGGTGCTGCACACTTCATCGACACGCGCCTGCATCCCCTGTACCTGGGCAGAGGCACGGCAAAGAGAAGATGGGGCAGGGGCTGTGTCTGTAACTGTCCCGCATGGAGACCCTGCTCTGCTCTCCTGCCTTGGACTGCACAGCCCAGGGCCCGCTGAGGAGGCTGCCTGGATGAACAGCCCCGAGCAAGTCTATGCAGCGCTGGGGTCACTCGTGCCCTGAGCACTCCAGGCCTCCTGGGATCCTCTCCGGCCTCCACTCTTCCACTGTTTTATGATTCTGACTCTTAATACACGTTAAAGAATACAACTGAATGGGCGCAGTGGAGACTTGGAAGAATATCTCATGCAACTGAGATATTAGCACATGTTGGGACAGTTCTCAGAGGAACTGAGGAACCAGCACAAGGTCAATCTTGTGCAATACAAGTGCAACGAGCATAGCATGAAAAGAACTTAACTAGCCCACGAGCTCTGCAGTGACTGCAAGCAGAAGTAGAAAACACAATCAGGTGTCTAAGGACAAGCATGATAGCAGGAGCAAGTAGAGGGAAAAACTAAGAAGACACAACATGAGGTATAATCAGCAAGGGAAATCAAAAGCACCAAGGAAACATGAAAAAAACAAAAAAGTGTTGGCTTGATATTTAATATGTTACTGACATATGATGCTAAGAAGGCCAAAGTCTTTCATACCATCTTGGTCCTTTTCAGCCTTGTCTGAAAAGGTGACCAGCAAGCGCCCAGACGATGTCACTTCCATGTGAGATGATCTCAAGCATCACAGACTCAGAAATGGCTCCTCTAACTACAGATGCCACTTTAAAATGCCCAGGACAGTTAATTCAGGATTGCGGAGGCTGCTTCCTCCAGGAGATCTCTCAGACTGCATGGAGCGGTTACGGGATGGGAAACACACCATAGTTCTTAATATGCAGAGTACTAGGACACAGTACTCAAGAAATGAGGGTTTATGAAATCCCTATATTTCACACAGACATGCTGGCATACTCCCCCTTCACCACAAGCAAACACTCTGGGGACATGAGCTCTCACCTTGGTATTGGTGGCCATGGTCACACTGCTGCCAAGCTCCAAGACAGAAAGACTTCATTTGAAAGTTTGCTGACACAAAATTCAGCTCAGATGCTAAGTGTCTTAGTTAAGAACATTAATGGAAAGGGCCTCCATATTCCATCTGCTTTTCTTATGTTTACAGATGCTGTAAGACAGACCTGATGCACACAACTGCATCGCCACTGATCAGACCAGCAGCTGTGAGCTCGTCTGCTCTGCTGATGGACTGTGACTGCAGGCAAGTCATGCTGTACCGTGCTGAGAGACTGGATAACAAGAGGAACCGCACTGGAAAACCTTCAAGAAATTTGTTATCAATCTATCATGGGATTTCCTGAGGAAATAAATTCTCCATCTCTTCTCCAAGGAAGCATTTGAGACTCAGCTATGAGGAAAGTGGAAGATTTGATACACATGGCTGTGCCACCCATGCAGTTCATGAGGAAGCCTGTCAAGTTTTACGGTGACTGAAGGGCAAGAAATATTCAACAGTAACTACAGGTGAAGGCTGCAGCTTTTGAAGGTGGTACCAGCACATCCATGGTTTACTTTGGGACAACTGGGTCGTACTTGTCCATCTTGAGGACCTCAAAGAGAGCTTGATGAAGAAACACAGTGTCTTTAACCACTGCAAGAGTCACCCACTTTGCTAGCACCCCGTGGACGTGCAGAGCCCAAGCTCACCCACTTCCTCACCCGCTTCCACGCTGTGGCTTTAGCAGAACACAAACTTCAGCAGGAGCCTCCGGCTGCACCAGGATCTCTCTCCCAAGTCCCTTGTTGGGTTCCAGACATTCAGTGGAGCTGATGCATTCCCAGATCCTGCAATTCAACAGAAAGCTTTAAGAAAATAACTCCTCCGAGAGGACCAAAGCACCCCAAGCACACGTTACATCGCATTAATCACTCCTCTGAACCCCAACTCCTGCACCCAAGAGACATTTCTCGTCTTGAGAAAGACTCGCTGCTGAGATTGTATGACTTAAGCAGAGAAAACAGATGGGATCTGGAGTCTGTGAAAGCAAAGCACAAAGAAGAGCATAGGGGCAGCCCAGTGCCCCGCGGCGGAGGTGCCAGTGTTGCCGGGGCGGGAAGCACCATGCGCGACCCCGGGAGGGCTGGCGCGGAGTGGGGGACACCATGCAGCTCCAGTGCGAAGATGGGAGGAAAACCGCCACCCTGCTCTGCAAACCCGAAGGGCTTTGTCGAAACAAAGGCAGAGCTAACCCCTCCTGCTGCTCCCCTCCCGCGCCGGAGGCTCTTCAGGCACACATATTTTCTATTAGCTGCAAACTCTGCATACAGAAGGCAGAAACTCTGGCATAATATCTGCACAACAGCACCTTCATGCAAACACTGAGCCAGTAATGGGAAATTTTAACGATGTAAAGCAGCAAGGTCACGCGATGTGTCCAGGCAGCCCTTGGAAAGGCGCAGTCTCCGCAGATATTACAGAGGAAAGCTTGGAATTGCTCTTGGTTCATTAGGCTCTGCCTGAGGGGTTTTCTGCTGCTATTAATGACAAACAAGGTTCAGGTTCTCGCTACTCAGCTCTGCACACGCGATGCAGAAGGTGAAGAGGAAGGTTTACCAAGAGCCATTTGTAAATATGCTAAGACGATTCAGACGATTTCAGAATCCATCAGACACCCTGTGCAGTAAGTCACCTTAAACAAGGGCACCGAGAAAGCTCTGTCAATACGGCAACATCTTTCTCAGCGCAGAAATTTCACATTAACGTTGGCAGAGCCTGTGCATAAATTACGCAGAGCAGAGCGTGCGGTGCAATTTCCTTCCCTCCAGGCACCGGCAGCACGTTCCCCCGCAGCCTGCCTCTTTCTCCCAGCTTTATGACCCCGATGAGATGAGCTCTCACTGTTTTTTTCCTTGTTACATTTTGATATTTCAAAGCGTGGCCTGCTTCTCACTCCCATCTCCCGGCTCCACATTATTAATGAATTGGAAAGCAGACATCATTAGTTTTTGGAGACCATTTCTTTTAAAATTTACAGAACCCTTCATCTGAATCCCCAGAGCCAGTCTGCTGTTCTCATCTTAGAATCTTATTAGCATCATATCTCCTGGATCCTGCCACGCAAACTGCATTGCTATGCACTTTCTAGCACTTGACCCTTTTGCGGACGGAATTAATTTCCTCTTTGAAGACAGAGCAGCACGCTGTTGTGCTTGTTAAAGAAAGAAAACTTGAGCAGGAAGACAGGAAACAAGCAGAGGATATTCTTGGTTAAATACAGACCACTGCAGCATTTTATATAGGCAGACTGAGAAAGAGAGAGATTGGTCAAGAGAAGTAACAGACTGATGACGCTTTATTACCAGAAACATCTTACAAAAAAGCATACAAATAAACTCACTGACAATACTCATGGGGAATTTCCATTTTCATGGTGCGTTTCTTTTCAGCAGCATTCCCTCCATCTGTAACCTTGCACATCCTCTGCCTGTCTCTATGTGCAAGATACCTGGAGACTTCTGGTTGTAGAATTAATGTGAATACTGCAAAGATCCAGCATTTGGGGAAAGCAGAAGGTGCCACGCTGTATTTGCAAAAGGGCATAAAGAAAAATAGCCACTTTAAAAAACAGAGGTCTTCTCTACGAGTATAAAATACCTCGCACCCCCAAAACATTGACATCATTACTACTATCTCCTAAAAATGTGCCACATTCCTACATCTGGAGCAAACTAGAAAATTCAAATGCTTGTTGCTCAGTTTGGGCTATTTCTAGGTCTGAAGTTGGCTGCAAAATGGAGAATTTTATTTATTCGCATTGTTCTTACAATTTTGGTTCTGCAGTGCAGTTGCAGCATCAAGCTTTACTAAGCTGAACATCTGTGACTGCCCTAGAGGCAATTCCTTGGGATGAAGGCCTCATCTTTTCCATAAGCTCTTCAGGAAGAAGCTAATAAAGAACTGCATAAATCCATTTTTAAGTAACTTGCAAAAATATAAAGCCAAAAGCGTAAAGGGCAGGATAGTAGAGCACAGCTTAACCCTTCTGCAGCGGCAAGGCTGCCGGGATGGGCTTGGGAATGGAGGGAGCCTGCAAGGGGCCGGCCCCGTCCCGGTGGTCTCGGGCAGCTCTGCGCCCTCCCAGGGCCGTGGTGCGAGGGCTGGCGGGACGCGGCCCCACTGGCACCTCACAGGCTTCCAACGCACCTGCGAGATGCACAAAACAGCAGGGCCACCAGAGCCCTTCCCTCGGGCGTTGGGGAACCGCGGGCCCTGTTGAGGTGGAAACCAGAGAGCTACAACTCCTGGCAGCTCTACTGACATGGTGGAGCCTAGAGATAGAGGAAAATCTCCCCAGTGAGGCAGAGGCCAGTAGGAGAGCAGCCCGTCCACAGCACCTTAGCACACAGGCCTGCCCGTGCCGCACGGCCAGCCCAGCCATCGTGTGCCGAGCTTGGTTCCAGCTCCCTGAACCCACACGACACCCAGGTCCTTGTAACTACATCGGGGCACCTTGTTCTAGCACACCAGAAGGCACAACATCAGAGAAACCTGCGACTTCCCTGACAGAGCACCCTAGTCAGCAACCCAATTCCCTGCTGATCCCCATTCCAGCTTACCAACCGTGGGCTTGGACATCAGTCTTTCGGGGAAAGCAAATCCTCTGGATATAAATTCCCCTGGAAGTGATAGGAAGGCATCCCAGGGCATGCGTAAACTCCAGGTAGTTTATACAGGCTACTGTCCTAGCAATACATGGTGAATGAGGAGCACGCCCACCACACTGTCCTTTACCACGTCCTCAGAGGAGCAGATGGAGGAGAAGTGCAGCGGCCGTGACCCATGCGATCTCCTTGTTCACTGTCCACCTCCTCAAAACCTGGGCGACGTCCGTGCAGAATTCATCAGGCAAAGGGCGCTCGCAGCAGCAGCACGAGTGCCAGACACAGACTGGCAGAGAGCTTATGAATAGCACAATGAATGATCTATAGCAAAAGCCATGGGCAAGAGCTAGCCATTAGTCTGGGGCTTAGTAATGCACTCTTCAAGTACATTACTCACCAATCCATCAGGCAACCTGCTAAGGAACTGAGAGATTCCAGCACTTTTAAATCTGTAGCGCAATGGCTGGCAGCCTGCTCTACATGCCCTAGGTTACAAGGGCATGGAGGAAGACAATTCATTTCGTGTCATAGCCAGTATTTCTTCTTCTCCTTCTTCTGTGTGTACTTAAGAAATGGACCTTCTATTATCTGCAGATTAATAGCCAGCAGAATGCTCTGGAGTCTCTGCTTGCATTAACCACTGCGAGAGGCTCTCAAGGAACACCTAACCCTTACGAGTCTCATTAGCTGGACTAAGCATGGGAACATGCACGAGATCTGACTTGATTTCTTAATTGAATAACAGTGCCTGCAGCAGGGCTGTTTCAGAAGATCACTGCGATTGCAGGGTCTAGGACTGGAACATGACGATCTGGCAGGACTGAGGCTGCTGGTGTGATCTGGGCCCTTACGTACAAGCATTCGACGCTGTCTCCAATTAATGGTCCCTCGCTCCCCTGCCCTTGCTTGCTCATGCAGCGGATAATGGGCGCAGCAAAGCTGATCCGTCAGTATTGCCTTGCTTTCCTCACAGCTCCGCGTGCAGGCTCGCCTTGCATTTGCTGCGCTTTCCAAACCTCACACAGAACACCCTTATTAATCTCCATGTAGGAATTCCTATGGCATTCATCATTATCTAAATTCTCCAGGAACATCAGCTGAGCTCCTCTGTACCCAACAGAGGAAGGAGTTTTATTATCCCCACTTTACAGGCCCAGAGTGGAGGCAGAGAGAGATTCAAGCGTTAGATGTGTCCACTAATTTTAGGTGCCTGGTCTGAGGTGTCTAGCTCTGATTTGTGAAGCACTTAACAACTTTATAGCGTTTCCTACGTTGCAGGCAAAACTGTGAGCGCTCAGCAGTTGTGCAGAGAAACCCTGCGCGTCCCGGCTGCGCGCTTGGACAAGAGGGATGGCGAGAGCGGAGCCCCTGCGGGCCGGGCAACACGACCGCCCCGCAGCCCATGGCATGGACGCGGCTCCTGCGGCACCTCCGGCTTTCCCGGCCGCGGAGAATCCACAGAGAGCCGCCTTGCTGGCGCGCGGAGCTGGGGCAGGACGGGCTGCCCGGGGCGCTGCACACAGCGGCTGCGCGGCTGCACCGAGCTCGCCAGGGCGGCAGGCCGGGGAGGACCCGCTAATCACATATGTCTTATATATATATTTTTTAATTAGACTCACTTTGGGCAGAGCTTTTTTTTTTTTTTTCCTTTAACTCAAAAAAAAAAAGAAAATTCATGCCAAGACAAAATTAACATGGAAAATTTCACATTTAAAATGGGTAAATAGGTGACAAGCAAATAAAGAAAAATGTTAAATGTTAATGCTACTCTTATGTGACTATATAAATAAACATGACATGGAAAGTAATCTTTAACAAATAAAATGCAAACAGCAAACTGACATTCAATGCACAGGTCTAGGCACACTGCTGTTTTAACCCTACCTTGCCACAATCCAAGTTTGTCATGATTTACATGCCAAAGAGCTCACAACCTGACTCGAACATCTGCTTTAACCAAGATCTGTTCTGAGGCCTCTCATCAGAAGTAGGAAACGCGATTCATGTCCAACATGGGCGGGCTCGTGTTACTGTAAGCACCTTAAATTTCTCATTTCATGGCTTTTGCACATCCACATTTGCAATTCAAAAATCACTGGTGTATTTTGGGTTTTTTCCTTTTTTGGAAAGGACTTGCAGGTAGAAGCTACTGATAGCCAGGAAAGTGGAGACCAAAAAGGGGGGAGCAGGTGGCAGTGATGCTGCAGAAAAAGGGAGGAGATAGGGAAAAAATGCACAACACTGTAAGTTCAGAAGAGTCATTTCGGAGAGAAAGAAATTGAAAGAATGAGTGAGAAATTAAATGTGCAAGGAAAAGCATATAACCAGGACTGAAATCAGAGCTTTGACTAACGATAGCATCACTTGAAATATCTACTGCATTCAAAATGGCTTAATTTGGTAAATAATCAATGCATGGCTCTTTTAAATGAAGAGTGTTTAGAAGGGATTTTACACCAGTTAAATGATGCATTTTTAAAGACAATTTATATTTTAGTATGGATGATGCTTCAAAGAAGCATCAAAGAGGAGCAAACCACAGAGCAAACAGAAAATTCTCAGCTATACAAACATAAACAGAAAATCTGATGCTAGACCACTGCAAAAATCCACAGGATTTCTCTGATTTTTTTCCAAAGGAATCAAGCTACTGCTCTGCTGGAAGGAGGTCTGTGGGGCCCCATTTCTGTGACCTAGTTCCATGTGTGAACTGACTATGTTGATGTTGGCGCTTCTGGGTGCTCATGTGCATGACTCAGGAGCACAAGTAGACATTTGCACACTGTGCTTTACTGTCATTCTTAGCTTTACTTCAAAAGGTCTTAAAATATTCCAAAATAGAACAATTTACTGGGTGTTTCTACATTTTGTGGGAGAAAACCCTGAAGCTTGGTGTATTTTTCTGCATCCCTGGATCCCTATCTGTGCCAAGGGAGCTGATGGGGTGTAAGCAAGAGAGAAATCCGATTGCAACAAGCCCTGTTCCCCGCACCACGGCAGGAGGGCACGCAGCGATGAGCTGCAGCAGCGAATACTCACCTTGAAGGGCTCCGCGCGCAAGAACTCAAACACACGCACAGCAAGCCCAAGTCTGCGGCGCATATCGGGATCTCTCACCCTCAGGCTAACCCTACAGCAAGCATTAACCTACTTATTTGCACCCTTAGGCAGTTTGCAGGGCCACGAAGCTGACTCTCTGGGAGAAGGGTGAGCAGATCTCAGCATTTAAGTGCAATCTCTCATCATCACCTCAGAGCACCCGTAAGACTTGCTCGTCATGTTGCAAGAGTTGGGGGAGAAGCAGGGCAACCTCCTACCTTCTTTTTTTATTTTTATTTCCCCCAACCATCTCTTCACATGATTAGAAAAAGTGCAGCTTTAATAAAATAGAAGTATCACTGTTTTAGAAGATCACAGCCTCTGTTCAGGAAACCTTCAGCCAGCTGCTCCTCTTCTAGCATTAAAGAACAAACCACACAGAAAGTGGGAGCCTGGACGAGTCACCTGTGCCAGGTCTGCTGTTCTGCCCATGCAACACCTGCAAGGACAGAGCAGCCTGTGATCACCCGCCCTTCTCAAATTACAGCAGCCATCAGAAGAGCCAAACACCTCCTGGGAACGCGGGAAATCTCCACGCTTGAGAACCTGGGCTCACACAAGCAAAGCTCGGCCCTTCAGAAGATTTACTGCACGCCTCCTGCTCTCCCTTGCTCATCGCTGACCTCCAGAACCCTCTCATTGCCCTGACTGTCACCTTGAATCTTCAGGAAGGAACATCAGAGTTTCCACCAGATGTGTGGTCACAGAGGCACTAAGTCCTGCTGCAATTTCTCTCACGAGCCGCCACAGCGCTGCCTTTGAGACACACGCAGCGTGCAGGGATGCCAGAGGAGACAGTCTGGTTGTTGTCGGTCTGGGGCCCGCGCTGCGACAAGAATCAAAGGCAAAGACAGAGAGAACAGAGCTGCTGAGCTGGCAAAGAGAGCCGGCATCGCTGCAACAAGGGCCTGGGGCAGAGGAAACACGACAGGCTCCTGGGCGAGCAGGAGCCGCGGCCAACGCGCCGGCAGCAAGCGGGATGGGCAGGGACGGGGGCAAAGGAGAGCCCCGGCTGAGAGCAAGTCACCAAATTACAGCAGGAACGAGTTAGAAAGACACATCAGGCCTTTGCTGTAAAGCTTTCATCTGTGCTTGCCACGTGTACCAATGTTTATACACTTTGTACCTAGGGATGCATGTTTAGAGACAGGACGCTGGGTTCCAAGAAAGAGAAACACCAAGTCACTCCTGCTGAGGGTCTAATCCTACAAAATCCACTCCGACGTCCAATTCCAGAAACAAACTGCAAATATCTGTGGGAAATTTATTCCTCTAAGATACCCAACCACTTCATGGCCAATCAGAGAGCTATGTCTATAAATACAGACCATTTCCAGTGACTACTGCAGACAGAGTATCAGAGGCTACAAGCAGGACCTTCTGATGCTCAGGACCTTACATCAAGTTGAACCCTGAGAAGGTTCTTGATCTTCACATGGCCTTTAGCATCCTGCTTCAGCTCTTTGAAGATGCCATTCATAGGGAACTGCTTCGCTCCCCATCTCTGCAGCACATAGACTCTATCTGTGCGCGGCATCTTTGATATTCTTGAATCACACTGTACAGCTATCCAGTTTCATCTCATTGTACCTTTGGCGCCATTTGAACCCAGGTCCAGCAGTCTGATTCTCACTCCAGTTTTATCTAGACCAGGAACAAAGCGACTGCACATTACAGCCTCCCTGTCTAGCTGTTTTTCATTGTATATATTTTCTCTGTCCTACAAGTGAGCAGCTTGCTTCCTTTTAAAGCCTGCAGTCAGCTTTAATCTACTTAGCTGGGATTAATGAGAGATTTGTTAAAAGATTTAAAGATTTTACAGACTTTGCTTACAACTGTTGTTATCAGCAACCATCAAGCCATAAGCCCCATGCAGCCAAGCTGCTGCTAATGTCAGGCACGACCATCGGTGCTGCTAATGCAATGCGGATGGCCGGGTCCTGCTGTTGGCCGATCAGCATCTTCAAGGATCTGCTCGGAAGGAAGGGCTCAGACCGCAGCCTGCATCTGTCCTTGTGCAAAACTGAGAGTGGGTGGCATGAACCTGGTGGCCCTGAACGTGAGATGTGAGTTGGGCTTTAGCAGCTCACAGGGCCAAGGTGCTCGCCAGCTGCAGGAGGGGGACCAGGAGAATCCTTCCAAGTCAGGCTACTGTTACCAGGTCATTACATGTCTTATCTGGGAGAAGTGAGGAGGGAACTGAAGCTCCAGGTACTTCTCTGTTGCTGTAACCCACTGCTTGGACCATCATTAGCTCTAGAGAAACTGAAGGTGGCAGAAGTGATGTGATTCTTTAAAGCAAGGATTCTACACCGGATCTGGCAATCCTTGGTAGAAACTCTAACAACAGGTCATGTTAGTGATCACATGGCTAAATATGCACTACTCGAGGCCAAGTTGGTGGCCAGCAGCTCTCGTGTGTTGGACTGTTCTTTCTGCTTGAACTAAGAGTCAAACTGCCAACAGAGCCAGGCAGCAGCCTGGAACAGCTGTGGAGAGCAAACCCTATGGCTACATCACACAGCAGCACTCCATGGTGCTGCTATTCACAGATATTATGGTTGGGAAAGCCCCAAGGACAGACAGACAGAGCATTTTCACTGAGCTCCCCACTGTACTGCAAGCTCCTCCATTAAGAAATCTGCGATAAAGAACATACATCCTTGCTTAGGTCCGGCCTCTGTAGACAAGACTAGCACAAGGGGCTGCAGGGCCCCTTCGGCAGCGCGCGGGGCACCGGGAAAAGCGGCCAGGCCTGGCCGGGCGTGTGCGGCCCTCGACAAGGGAGAGCCCGCTGGGTGTCGAGGGCGAGTTCCTCTGCGTGAGGGGTTCCCGCAGCACCTCTCCTGCGCCCGGCCCCCAGGGACCAGGAAATCATGGTGAGGCAGCAGAGCAGACAGAGCCTTCTGGCTCTGCTGGCCCCACATCTGCCCACAGTCCATTTGTGCCCATGGGGCCGGTGGTTGGGAGGGAGCTCCAGAACCCGTGGCCCTGACAGACCCGGAGCGCACAGGGGAGAGTTCTGGGAAGAGCTGTGGATTCTCCCCAAATGGAGGCAAAATATAATGCTAATTCCTGCAGAGTTCCCCAGGCTCCACTCCGTGCCCGTGGTGCCAGCCCTGGCAGGACGGCTCCTCATGGGTTCCACAGACCTGCAGCGGCATCAGCGGATCCTTCACCCAGACCCTGGGGTAAATGAACATCCTCTCTCCTTCCTAGCTTGCAGGGATGCCGGCTCTTTGTGTTTCCGTGCGCCCCAGGATGGAGCCCTGCTCAGAGCCCTGCGTTTCCGCGGCTGCCCGGGCCCGCCCGGAGCGGCAGCTCCAGCTCCCTGGGACATGATGCCTCTTGCTGCCCGTGGCGCTTCTTGCTGCGGCCCCAGCCCCATCTTTCCCTCTGTGTGAGTCCCCGGGCAGGCTGAGCCACCCCGCTGCTACCTGCCCCGGGTAGCCGCCCTCGGAGAGCACCCAAGTTGAGCAAACTCAAGAGCAAAATGCCTCGGAGTGCAGCTGTGCTGCTGCCTCCCACTGCCCCCGCCAAAAGCCAAGGGTATCCCTTTTGCCTTCTCTTTTGCCTCCTGCACCAGGCGTCCCACAGTCCCAGGTAAAAGTGCAAGCTACAAAATCATTTATACTGATAAAGTTCAGTATGACATACAGTTGGAGGCAAGACCTTCTGTGCTCTCTGGCCATGCAAACCACACAAAGATGTTACGCACCGACTGTGAGATTCATTCATGCAGCAACTCAGACCAGAAAACTTATTTCTAAACCGGAGATAAACATGTATAGCTTTAAAATTAAAATGCAGAATCTCATCCTAAGCAAATCACCCGTTCTTGCCCCAAAGCCGTTTCAGGGACCTCCTGGAGGTGACTTGGTGAAAGCTGCGCGAGCCGCAGAGCCTCCTGGCGCGGACGGCCGCGAGCAGCATCGCCCACGGGCAGTCACAGCCTACCTGGGCCCTCGGGAAGCTCCTGGCATCTCCGCGCCGCCCACGGACAGACAGACGTCTTGATTCCTGCATGCACGTCCGTGCTCTCCGGAGAGCTGGGCACGGCTGGCTCTGCGCAGGGAATGTTGGCTCCTTCTCCCGCTGGCCTGGGCCGCTCCACAGCAGCTCGAGGTGGCCCCTGGACACAGCACAGGTGGGATGAGCGCAGGGGCCGTGGGGCAAGCAGAGAGGCTGCCTCCTGCTCCGAGGAGCTGCAGACCCGCAGGTCAGGCACCCGCGGGACCAGCCGCCTTCTCCGGGGGTGCTGGTGCCCACGGGAGCCCAATGGCTGGCGCAGAGGCCAGCGGGGTGTGGGGGGCTCGGGGGAGGAGCGGAGGGCGATGGAGGCCGCTCCGAAGGGAGGCTCCCTGCGTGCTCCTTGCTGCTCGCTCCTCAGGAGCGTCTGCGTCGCGCACACGGGAGACTTTGCGGAGGAGGCGAGAGCCGCCCCGGCCGGGCGGCCGCCTTGGCTGCCCTCCCCGCGCCTCACTTTTCCATAAATTCTGGGAAACACTTTTCGACAGAGCCGGGCGCTCATAAATTATACAGCTCATTTGCATACCCCAGTCATGAGACATTATGCAAATGTGACCTGATTTGCATAATGGATTCCTCTCGTCGCTCCGCTTGCTTCATGCTTCTAAAACAACAAAACGAAATCGGTGAGCGCGCGAGGCGGTGAGCGCGGCCGGCGCCCCGGCCTCGGCGCCGCGGGAGGAACAAAGCGGCGCGCGCCCCGTTCCGCGGCGACGCCGTCCCACGGCCCCGCGCCTGCGGCCGCCCCGCAGGGCACACGGAGCCAAGGCCGCGCGGCGCCGGCCCCTGCACCGGCCAGGCCGGGCACGCGGGGGCCGCTGGGCGCGAGGCCGCGCCGGCGAGGAGGGCGCCGTGGGTCCCGTCCGCTGCTGGCCCCTCCGCGCCCGCCACAGCGCCGCGGGATCGTGCCATGCGGCTGCGCCCTGTGGGAAAAGTTAACTGTAATTCCTCAGCTTTTAAAATCAATTAACCCGTGTGTTAATTAACGTCAAGTCGGCGGGAGGAGGCGGAGGAGGGGAGAGAGGGAGGGAGGAGGGAGGAAAGGAAAAAAAGCTGCAAGGGCGGATGGCAGCGGAGCTGGCACGGTGCCATCCATTCAGTGGCAGCGCCACGGCTGTGCGCGGCAGCGGCGGCGGGTATATGTGACGAGGCCCCGCACACGGGCCAGACGCCGCGCTCCAGCTCCGGGAGATTATCCGCAGCGCTGGGAGCAGACGCCCGCGGCCGCCGCGCCGGGATTAGAGGGAGCCGCGGCTCCGCGCGCCCGGCTCCGCGCCGCCCGCCACGCCCGCGCACAAAGGCCGCCGGCGCCGCCATCACACCGTGACGCCCCGCGACACCGCCGCCGCCCCGCCGCCCTCGCAGGGTGCGGGGGAAGGCGACGGCGACCGTCGCTCTGTCACTGGAAGGGATCCGCGACAGCAGCCCCTCGCGCCCGCCTGCCGTGCCAGGGGCAACGCGGGCATCTGGCGCAGCAGACGGCGCTCCTCCATCTCGCGCCGGATTTTTCTTTCTTCCTTTCTTTTTTTTTTTGGCAAGCTGTTGGCGCGTTCGCCATTTGGGTTCGTTTACAATTAACTCCAACAGAAAGCCAACAACCCCACCCAGCCCAGTCAACAACAAACAAAAGGGAGTAGCCGCGTGGAGGGATGTGCCACGGGAAGCGGTGGCTCTGCCGGTGCCGCTCGCCCTTCGGAGAGCCGCGGGGAAGGATGCCAACTCTGCAGCTGGGGAGACGCCGGCACCAAGCACCAAGCTCTCGTGCCAGCACACGCTGGAGGAGGAAACGAAGGAAGGAAAGAAGGACAGACGGATGGATGGATAGAAGGAAGAAGGAAGGCACTTGGCTCCCGTAGGGCAGGCGCGCAGCTGCACACAGCCTCTATGGGGAGGAGAGGGCTCTTGATGCAGCCGTAGCTGGCGGCGAGCGCATGGATGCGCGCACTGCCCCGGACGCCTGCAGCGCGGCCGCGTGAGTGTGGCGAGTGTGGGAGCGGCGCCCGCCAAGGCGTGGGCAAGCGCCGAGCACACGCGGGCAACGCGCGCGCCCTGCACACAGCCGCGCGTGTCCCTGCCGGAGCACAGGGGAACACGAAGGCGGCAGGACACACGCACGCACACGCGCGCCGCCTGCGTAGACATCCCGCTTTTTGACCCAGGTACACACAGAAGACAAAATAAAAATCATACTCGAGGAGCACGCAGGCAGGCAGAGATTTATCTACATTCACTGCTATCACCAGGGAGATGAATGGGGCCGATCTGAAGCCCTTTACAAGATCCACTATGGGAGTGGAGGAGGAGGAGGGATGCCACACAGACATGCACAAACTCGAGGACCCGGCGCTTCGGACCGTGCGACTCGTGCAGCCCAGGTGGCCGGCGCAGGGCGAGCGAGGGGGAGCGCGCGCCCTCGCCGGGGGCTCCTGGAGGAGGGCACCAGGGGAGAGCGGCTACTCACGGCGTCTGCGGCGGCGGCTCCTGCGAGGCACTGGTGGCACGGGCGCCGAGCCAGCGAGGGCACTGCGAACAAAGGCAGAGACAAAAATAAACTCATACAACGGGAATATTAATTGCCTCTCGTGCGGATTTTACAAAACACGCAAAATGTTTTCTTTGCCTTGTTTTTTCCTCCCGTGGATTGGCATGCTTCCTTTCTGCATGGAAAATACTAGCGTGGGATTTACAGCCCGGCTACAGGGCTCGGGATTAACAGCGCTGGCATCTTTTGGGCATATTTTTCTTTTAATGAATGAGCTTTCGCTGTTAATGAGGAATAATCGTTTGGCTAATGAGCTTTGAAACATTAAGAGAAAAGAGTTTTTTTCCTGTTAATCGCCCTGGTGCGACCGCACGGATGGATTACAAAAGGCAGCAGTAGGAATGCAGTACAAAGGGGGGAACGTCTCCTGGAGTGGGATAAACGCAGGGATGGGTGATGCATCCCTGCATCTCCCCGTCCTTCTCCCTCTCTCTCGCCTGCGCTCTCTCTGCCAACTGCTTTGGGTTTCCATAACTCCGCAATCAAAGTGGATGTTCGGGAAAGATTATTACAGTCAAACAGCGAAGCGTCGGCTGTTAATGTCTCCAGTGTTTAATCATCATACAGTAGAGTGGTTTTATGCATATTTCATTTGCATATCATTAAACCGCGTTAGCGCGGGACATTCAGAGCCTGGAGAGGTACAAAGTTGGGGGGAGAAAGAGGGAGCGAGACGGAGAGGGAGAGCAAGGTCCCTATGATGCCTATCTTCAAAAGCCAGGGACTTGTTCCATGATCTGTCTTCTACTTTTACTAAAATCATTATGACTTGGAAACCTTTGAAGTTGGATATAACCTTGGATTCTTTTAATTCCAGCAGAGTGATGTATTAGAAAGGGAGGAATGGTGCTGCGCTAGACATTTAAAGGAATATAAGCGCCAGTGGAATGGAAATCGGAGCTCTTTGGGGAACGCACTGGCAGAACCAGCCGCAGCTTCGACAGTTTCTTGGTTAATATTAGGAAGGATATCAGAGTAAAGCAAAGCGATGAAGACAACGTATGCATTAACACTGGGATTATATTTCTCTACTCTTTTTTCTTTTTTTTTCCAAGGAAAAAAAGAAGGATTGGACCAGCGGTAATTTGCACACTAATTAGTGAACTGTCGCCTCGTTTCGTGTTTGTTTTTCTTCTCCTCTCCCTTTTTGGCAAGGGGAGTTGTCACCGCCGAAGTGATTAATCAATTATTTGGTAGCGCAGATCCTTCTCCGGTGGCACCGGCCAGGCAGAGGTGGCGGCAGCCGCAGGGGCAGGAACACAGTGGGCTCTTTGTAGATCTTATACATGCACAACATATTAATTGGGGTCTTTATAAAGCTCCCTCAATGGACTGTTTCTTCCCTGGTAAAACAGCAGCTGGGTAGCCACCGTTGGCGCCTCCTCAGATACCACTTTGGCTGGGGGCAGCTCCATCGCCGTTCGCCGCTTCCCTTTATTTTCTCCCCAACGGAGGGGTCTACGCGAGTGTTGCTACCGCTGCCCGCTGAGTCCGGATGGCAGGCGGATGGATGGACAGTATCAGCGCCGAGATGGTTCCTCAAGCCGGATGCAGAAATTCGCTTGGAAATGAAATGCTGCTTTATATTTAAATTCTCCTCCCCCGCTGCCCGCGTTGCTCTCCTCTGTGGCTTTGTCTGGGGTATGAATATTCAGATGAGCCATGATGTGATTACACTGTGCAATTACCGGTGTCCGCGGCGGTGTGAAGGCGCTGGGGAGCAGCCCGAGCTCGTTTGGGGGCTGTTTTCCGCCGTCTCCCCCATCTCGGTGGCGCTGCGGCACATGCAGATGTCGCTGTTGTTCTTTATAAAGCCCTAATGATATGCGAGAGCATAACGAGCCCATTTGGGTGCAGAGCATCCGTGGAATATTGCGGGGGGAGGAGGCCCCACTGAAGGAATGTCCACATAAATAATTCCTCTGCAGGCGCGGAGGCAGCGGCGGCGAGGCCGCGTCACATGGCGCTCGCGCAGAGGTGACCGCGGGGACAGGAGCAGTTCCGCCCGGCACTCGGACGGCCGCGTGCGGGGAGTGAGCCCCTGCACCCTCTGCTCCTGCACCGCTTCCCACCCACACGCCCGGGCGGTGCTCCCGGTGCACGGGTCAGTGTGGGACGTGTCCCGGGCTCCTCCGGGCCCTGGCGAAGCGCGCGCTGGGAGCGGGCATGGCCGAGGGCGCCGCAGCGAGAACGCGGCGAGCGTCGAGGGCTCGCGGGGCAGCCTGTGGGCGCTCACTTGGCAGCCTGCGCTGGTGCACGAGCGCCGGGGCCGCTGGGCGCGGGAGCCTCCCCGGGGCAGGAGTGCGGGCGGGTCACCAGGCGCCAGCATTGGCACGGCCCTGCCGCGCACTGGCCACGTCCTTCACGGGCGTCTTCCTCAGAACAGCTCAGGTTATCACCGGATACTGTGAGTACAAAAACATGGCACACGGAAATACCTGTTTTCTGCTAGAACTCCTTGTCTGGACCAGCATTCACCTGTGTGCACCAAGAGGGGGCTAAGGCAGAGACATGATGGACGACCTCCAAAGAGCAGCACGACGGCCTCCGTGCGCTGGCGCTGGCCTCGGCAGGGTCTGCCTCGTGGGCTTGCCTTGCTCAGCACCTCCACAGCTTTGGTTTCCTATGGCCTCGGAAGTGCCCTGGGCACGGGGAGGTGTGAGGGGCAGCCAGACTTGGTCTCCAGAGAGGCCACTGCTCTCGTCCATACCAGAAAAAGGAGCAGGCAGGATGGAGAGGACAGAGCGCTACAGATGGGGCCTGCTGTGAGCAGAGCTGTCCTCTTCCCTTATGCCAAGGCCGTGCCCACACTTTGTCCACGCCTCTAGCAATGCTGCTGCACAGGTCCAGCTCGCAGACTGAGGGGCTCCAGTGCCTTTGCAGAATTAGACCGTTCATCAAGAGGGACCTGACCAAAGATACATGGTCCTCAGCAGAGGGGGCCCAGGGCTGCGTTAGGAGCCCCCTTCCTGAAGCCCCAAGGAGGGGTGCTGTGCTCGAGCCTCTGTGTGTCTCTACACGAACAGGCGAAGGTTGTGGTGACCTGGAGCAAGAGGGGGCTGCTGCCCCCACGTGCCAAAAGACTTTTAACCTCTTCTGTGGCCAGTTTCCTGGGACAGACCCAGCTCTCCCATGCACACCTCCTTCCACAAAGACACACTGCTGACCTTGTGAAATGGGCTTGTGGACCGGACCAACCTGGACAGAGCAGGGCTCAGTGCCAAGCCTTGCGGGCCGGCAGGAAGCCGAGTGGCCACAAGTGCCAGGATCTGGGCAGACCGACTCCGGCCCCTGCGGAGACCCGACACTCACCGACCACCCTGGCTGCCCCCCAGCCCCAGAGCCACAGCACCTGGCACCCAAAACCCAAAACCACCACTAAGGAGGAAGCTGCGCTACACTCTGCTCCATCTCTCTGATCCCCAGCCTGGAGGCAGCTTAACGTCAAAGTACGGAGTACGGGGGAGTACAGAATACGGAATAACCCGGACAAAGGCAGCAATGCCACAGGAAGGGGCCGCACGTGCCGAGTCCTGTGGCTGCTCTGATATCCTTCCCCCACCAGCCTGTCCCACCAGCCTGTCCTGCTGCTCAGGCTCTGTGCAGGGCAGCCAGTGCAGGGACACCCGGCTGTGTCTGGATCCCCGAGGGAAGGAAAGGAAGGTGCTGAAGAGGCAGAAGCCCCAACCCAAGCCTGTCCCGGGAAAGGTAAAGGAGAAATTCGGGCTCCGCAGCGCTGGGAACAGGTGCCCGGACTCACCGATCCCTTCCTGGGCTGGCGCCAGGATGCTCCAAGTGCATCACAGCAGGTCCTCCTCTGCTGCCTGGGACGTGGCCACGTGCACCCAGGCAGGGCCAGCGCTGATGTCCAGCTCGGATTGGGGTGTGCAGCAGGCCCAGGACCTGCAGGAACCTGCTCCCCCATGCAGCCGCTGCCACCCTTCGAGGGGCACCTGGCGGTCCCACGCGTGGCCCCTTTGCAGAGCATCTCCCTGCAGAGGGAGCAGCAGCAGTCAGGGCACCGTAGGAACCATCGCTCTGTGACCGCTACCCTGGAGAAACTGTTGGGAAAGGAAATTCAAGCATTTATGGAACACATTGCTATTCAAAAAATAAAGGAATTGTTTTGCAAATAGTAGCACTGCTGAAGAGGGGAGAGAAGTGCATCAGTCATTTGATATTACATATAAGCAGTTTATTAAAGAATTAAATATTTATAGACTATAAAGCAAGCAGGGCGATGAGTCGCAAACAGCTTGCTGAGAAGTATGTTATAAACAATGAGTCTGTCAGTGACTAATAAAGCACAGAGAACAAAAATGTTTTATAAAATCACCGGGCCAGTGATGAATCTCCACCACTGAGATGCTGCAAGACCCACCAAGGTCCTGCTGCAGCAAGAGCTGGGGCCAGCGTGGGAGGGACATATCTGAGGAGAAATGCGGAGTGCAGACACATGCTGAGCACTCGTGGGAATGTGCATGACTCAATGCCTTGGAGAGACTTAATTTTTCACATTATTTTAAACAGAAATCTATTAATAGGAAGTTCAGGAATTTTCAAGGAGCTCAGGGCACTTCCCTCTTCAGCAGTTGACTACATCAACTTTTCCATTTCAGACAGAAGTGCAGAGTTTTGAGTCCGACTGAAAACCTCTCCTGCAGAGCCCCATGAAGAGGTGGGATGACCTCGACACCCCTTCCTGTCCCCAAGGGGCCTGCAGAGGGACCGGGGCTCTGCCCTGACTCAGCTTTGGAGGAAAGAAGCTCCTGCCATCACGGGCTTCTCGTGCTCGTAATGAAGAGCTGAGGTTACATAAGAGGAACAAACAGTTTGCAGTGCACAAGGACAGGAACACCTTCCTATCCAGCAGCATCAGGGAACAGAGTGATTGACATTAAAAGCATTCACTTCTTCTGGGTGGAAATGACAGCTCTCATTTTTCAATAGAATCCAGACACCAGTTTCAGCGATTCGGGGGGGAAGTGCTGTTTTATCGCTGGTGGAGATGTAATTAAAGTCTCTCCAGATTGTTTTTTATTTTTGTGGAACCAGCCCAAGGCTGAGAAATTACTCTTATGTTGGATGAGCCGACACCTTTGGTCGCTATATCCTCCTTCCTACTTACAATGCAGCTCTTGTACTTCTCAAAAGTCCAGATACGCTCCTGCTTTACCGACCTTCGTTGCACCCCAGGCAGGGCTCTGGGCTTTGTGCACAAACCGAGTGCAGCTGAATGCCAAGCTCCGCTCGGCCCCGCCGCGGTGACGCTCCCGCGGCAGCCCGCACAGTACCCGCTCATCGGGAGCAACGCCGGACGCCCTGTCCGGACCAGCACCGCGGGCGAGGAAGCTGCCCTTGCTCTGTGTACCTTCCCACCGCCACATCCCACTCGAAGCCTCCTTCAAACCCACCCCAATTACTGCAGAGTTTCTGCTTCTGTGTCCCCAGAGCATCCGCCTGGTGCTCATTCCGCAGGACACTGGGACCCTTCTCACCGGGTCTGTGCCGCTACCCTGCAGATCTGATGGTCACATCTCCCACTCTGAAATCCTTTCCTAAGCATTTGAGAAGGCCCTTGCAATTAAGCAGTGCTGTCTTTAATGAAGATAACCGGCAACAAGGTAAGTGCACAGTCAGCCTTCACCTGGAGCCAGTGCAGGCTTTGCTGTGATTTAGAATTACATGGTGAAGACAACCCATGATCTGCTTATGCCAAATTTTGGACCAGGGGATCATACAATCATTTTGATGAAATTAAAACTAAAGAAAATTAGGAATATATTCAAAAGATTTACTTCAAATAGGCAAACACTGAAAAAATAAGGAAATTAACTACTGTAGGCAACTGGGCACAAAGGCCTGAATATGGAAAAGATTCAGTTTCTATTTTATCTGATGGTATGAAAACTACCTGGAACTCCCATTCAAAACAAACTAGAGAAAAACTGTGAAATAAGCTTGCCCATCCTCTTGGATGAAGCACCATTTATAAGGCGATTTGGAGACGACACATTCAAATGGGAAAAGGAGTTCCCAGGGAGGCACTGGGCATTTATGAAATCAGCAAGCTTATTATGGGAGAATGCTAAAATAGCTTGATTTCTCTGGCTTAATAAAGTAGAAAGATTACTAACTACATCAGCATAAATATTATGGAGGCAGAAAACCATCAGGAGAACAAAAGCTGGACACGTATAAGCATGGAGTAGAATTATGAATTATGGTTGGAAATTGGAGCATTTCTAAGCAGAGGAGCAACACTCAGACCAGCCCTCCTATGGCCAGAGCAAGGCAAGGAGCTTGATCCATTTAATGAAGCCTATCAGCTCGGGAAGGGAAATGCCGGCTCTCACCAAGCACTTTATTATCCTTTAGCTTAGGTAATGTAAACACAGTTAGAAACTCCTAATCAGAATTAGAATTAGGAATTTTCTGTATCTGTTATGGAAATAACTCACCTCCACAAACGCCCTAGCAGCACAGGCAATTCTTTCGGCTCCAAGACTCCAGGTTTTACTGGTGCTTCGCCTCCCGCCCGGTGTATTTCACGCGTAGTCCTACAGGTTGGGTCAGGCTGGACACTCCTGCCTCGCCACAGAGGAAGGGCAGGGCAGTTAAGGGGTGCCCCCCTCAGGCCGGGGGTCCTGCGCAGCCCCCAGACGTGTGGGCAGCCTGGTGAGCCCTGAGGCGGCTCCCAGCGATGCCAGGGGCCACATGGGCACCCATGGGCGCTCTGGGCACAAAACAGGGAGAGGAGGCTGCAAATCGGCCTGTCCCTGCTGCTCTGCAGGAAGGTCTGAGCTCCCGGAAAACAGGCAAGAGTCGCAGAATCCCTTAGGCTGGAAGGGACTCCGGCCCTGGATACCCATCCCAAACACCTGCTCGGGGCAGGTCTCATCGGATTGGGTTCCTCAAACTTGTCAGCATACATTCAGTGCAATTCCTGAGGATGCCAACTAGAATTATGCACACAAAATCACAACATAAATGGTCAATTCGTAGCTGCAGGAAGCACGTGTCTGCTCCCGCTTACGGACAGATGGACCGCAGAGCCTCCCGGGGGTCCGCAGACAGCAGGCTGGGGCTGCTGGGCTAACCCACTTGCTATTTAATGCATTAATTCTTAAACATAGAAAACATGATTCCCTTACCCTTGGCAGCAGCCCTTGGTATCTGAAAGCTGTTGCTATATTAGTCTGCTCTACTTCTATCATAAAATTTGCATGTAAAAGCCACCGGGACGAGGCGGCAAGCAGCTTTGCATGCTGCCTGCCTGCTTCTGCCGACTCATCTTTTCAGAAGCACCACAGCAGCCACCCCTCTAGAAGCAACCCTGCACTAGCACCAAAAGCTCTCCAGGGTGGTTTGGAATTTCCACTTGCTTTCTACTAAATAATGTTGTTACCTTATTTTCAAGTGATAGCAGGGAGTGCAGAACAGCCCTCCTGTCCGGTCCAGGGCTCCCTCCATCTCTCTCCCGCCTGCAGAAACAACCTGCTCTGTTTGTACAAGCAGCTGAAACGGCTCCTTCTCCAGCAGCGAGAGGGATTCCTAAGGAGTCCGACCCTTTGTGATTCACAGTCAACAGACACTTGAGCAGAGCAGGGCAGGGGGCAATCCTCTCTGCTTTGTCTAGAAACAAAAGGGGGCATAAGGCATGTCTGCAGTTTGCATTGCATTTCTGTGGCAGGCCTGTAACTGCCTCCAGTAGGACGCAGCTTATAATGCTGGGCACAAGTTATACCTGAGAATGGAGAAAAACAGTAGCGGGCTGCAGTACAGCCATGTCTGGCCTGGTTTTAATAGCCTGCCATGACTGCTTTCCTCCTGTATCACAGCCGTAAGCAAGCAGCCCACTGCTGTTGAAGGGAGACGGTCTTGCTCATGGCCTAAATGAAAGATGATTTAGCACCACATTTGTTATAATGGGCTTGTCTATGGAAGGTAGCAAAGTCTCCACAGGAGTTGGAATACTGGAGATGAATGGCTAAGGTGCAACACAACTTTTAAAACACAGAGGGAAGGAAATATGGTTCCCAAAGAATGGACCATGGAAAGGACCATGCAAAGTTCTCCATATTCTCTATTGCCGCACTTGGATTTATCCTCTCTTCTGGTGGCTCCCTACTAGCTCAAGGTAGAACAGAGAAAGCAAATGCTTTTCTTAAGGTCCCCAATAAAACCAGCCAACCACAACCAGCAAGATTAACACTGAAATAAGAAAGATAAACACTCAAACTTTGGAAATGGTGTATAGAGCCTGTCTGCATACATGACTATTCCTTCATGTAATTTTTCAATTTCCTCAAGCCCTAGGTCCTGCTCCCTGCCTGTGCTTGATGGCTGCAAGGAACAAGAGGGTGTTCATGGAGATTATGGCCATATCTAAGTGTGAATTCTGCTCACACCGAGACCGCCACAAGCTGCAGTGCCAGAGGGGCAGTGGGAGCGCTGCAGCCTGCCCGCACTGCTGGCATTACGGAGTCTTGCTAGGAACCGCAGTGGGAGCAGGACTGCCCCTAAAACAGGCAGCAGCAGTAAGCAAGCATATAATTAGAGTCTTACCAAGCGGGAGTTTCTTCATTTTTAGGCACTTCTTCATATTTGGACACTTAACTGTGCAACCTTAATATCTTTTAGACTATTTCTAATTACACCAAGCAGCACGAGGCTGAATCAAGGGTCTATGCAGCAGCCTGAATCACGACGGGTCTTCAGCCGCCTCCGCTGAGCTCTGCCCACCCGCTCTTCAGCAACCCTCGCTGCGCTGTGCCCCAGCCTCGGCTGTGTCACAAAACGAACCACTAGCAGAGTGCGACCAGGTGCCCTCCCTAGTCCTGGGTGTACCTGTGGTTCCCTAGGGACACCTGCAGGTCCCTTGCGGGAAACCCCAACACGGAAAGGCCAAAGCAGAGCTGGGGACGGCTGAGCTGGGCACTGTCCCCAAGCCCCAGGCGCTGCAGCGGGGCCGAGGCCGTTCCAGCCGGCGAGGAAGCGCGCAGGGTGCCAATGGGGACGTGCTCCCTGCAGCAGGACGCGGCGCCAGCCCTCCTCATGCACGGCGCTTCCCACTTCCTCTTGCTATTTCTGCACATCTCGCATGCCGGGAAGGGCACCAGCCCGATCCCCGCGCTCCGTGACTGGCACCAGCCGCCGGTTGGAGCCAGTGCAGGCAGGGCTTGTTGAGGGCTGGAAGGAGCCCGGGGCGCAGGGCTGACACAGCCCAGGCTCACAGCGCCCGGCCCTGGCTTCATGTGAGCGATGACCCAGAAAGACGGGCAGCTTTCGGCGGGGACCGGGGCGGCTGGCGGATGCTACCGGGGCGACAGACCTTCTAGAGGAGTAAGATGGTCTCTGGGGAGGACTGGAACGCCTTCCAGCGCCCTGCTCCACTGAGGCACCGGGGCAATTGATGAGAACCAGCAGCCATCTTAAGTCAGGAAAAACATGAATCTGCTCGGAAAGATGGAAAAATTAATTATTAATAGCTTTGTTTGATTACAAGTCTTTAATGTATATTTCAAAATACCAGCTGAGAAGTTTCTGCTGTATGGAAAGTCAGAAGAATAAATAACGAGCTAACCACTCACCACCCTGTGCTCTTTTCCCAGAGTCAGACGCTAGAAACGTCTCCATCACACCGGCCTTTGATCTCGCTGAGTTATTATAAAATATGTGGGACGGGAACATCTCCATAAGCCGCGTTCTTAAGCATGGTTCTCTGCAATTGAGTCCAGCCATTGACATGCGCCGTCCCCATCCTGTGCGGTGACCATTGCGGACAGCAGCACTGTCATCCACCCGCACGCTGCTGCCCGTCCCTACACCAGCTTCCCCCACCCCCTGGTCACGGTTTTAATTTAAAGGCTTTCTTAAAGGATTGGATTTTAATGAGTGCAAGGCTCAGAGCAGGAACACAGTATTTCTTCCTCCCGCATGATGAAGTGGGCACTTGAACTCCGTGCATTGATTTCTCAGCTGCCGATCCGTGCTCCGATGGGGAGCCCCGTTCTGGTCCTGCGTGGCCCGTGCACTGCGTGCACCCGGACACCCTGTTCAGTCCCGAAACGGTGGTGGAGCTGCCGCTTCGGGGCCAAACAGGGTGTCCAGGTGCGCATAGCGCGCCGCTGCAAAGCCAGATCTCCTCCTTTAAACGTGACTAGCTATTTACTCCCTAACAATCCTGCTTCAGAGCTGATTTAGCATTTTTATTGGAATGTGAAAGCTCTTAAAGGAAGGAAAAAAAAATCTAATCAGGCAGAAGAGATAGAAAACTTGCTGAATTTTTTTCTCCCCCCTTTGCACCCCTTCAATCCTATCAAAAGCACATCTTCCATTCATTGCTTCCCCATGTCATTATGACAAGCGGCTACAAATCAATAGCAGAAGGAACGGCAGGCCCGGCCCGCGCTCGCCAAGTGATAAAGATTCACTCTCAACCCCGATTTGCTAATAGCACATAATAGCAGCCATTGGCGCCCCGCATTAAATCATACATTTCACTCTGCGTTTATTATGGGATTTTTAAAACTCCTCACCAAATTGGATTTTCTCGACGGTCTCTAATTTCCACATTTATCATTTAAAATTAAACTCCTCTGTGGGGAGAGGGGGGTTGGGAAAGGGGAAGGCTGAGCAAAGCCATCCAGTTCTGTATTTTCCTCTTTCTTTTTTTATGAAAACCCATAAATAATCCCAGGTATCACTGCCATCAGCCCTGAAGTTTTATATGTATAAAATACCAGGAGTTGGGAAAGAATAGCTTTGGGACTCTGCTTACCTACATGCAGCTCTGCAAAAGAAGAGGAAATTAAAGGGAAAGCAATAAGAAAACAGATTTTAAATCAGAAATTCAATAAACAATTAGTCAGCAAAGTAAGCCAGTATGAAAAGCATTATGGAAAATTACCATGGATTTCTGGGCTGAAAGACCTAAGTAGCAGGGTAAGACGGATAAAAAGGATTTTTTTTCTTAAACAAATAAAACCTAATTCTCTCTTCCAGTTCACAGAAAATTAATTTGACAAATAAAGCGAAAACTTTACAATAAACTTATCTTTTAAAGAAGATTTTGCTTAGAACTAATTCCCTTACGACGAGAACACGCGAAGAAGGGTTATTTATCAGGAACTATTGTTCTTCGAAACGCATTGTTCCACCTCGCGGCCGCCTCGGAACGCAGGGCTGCTGGCCAGAGCGCTGCGCTCAGCGGAACCTGCTGGAGCACATACGGTGAACACGTATAGAGCGGGTCCTGGCGCCCGCGGAGCGGGCTGGCACGGCTCGCGGGAAGGGCTGAGCGCTGCACGGGGCCGCGTGCGGCCCCCGGCTCGCGCCGCCCGCACGGTGCTGCTGTGGGTGCTGTGGGACCCGCGCGGCCCCAGGGGATCTCCCGCTGGTGAGGTGGTGGCGGCAACGCAGACGCGCGGCGGGCACTGGAAGGACGAGGCTGGGCTGCGCTGGGACCCTCAACTCAGTGCCCTGCTCAGCCAGCAGTGCCCGGAGCCCAGGCTCTTTGAAGGATTAAACATTACGGTGTGAATTTGAGTCTAATGTGAAAACACAGACCAGTGACTTTTGAAGGAGGTGATGCGGTAACTGCACGGTGAATTAGCCTTGCTCTGCTTGTGATATGCATGTGAGCTCCACCAGCCCTCTTGCTAGCACCAATTAGTGCAATCACCTCAGCGCACGAGCTGCTAAGCAGGCTGGCCTGCGCTCTGCTTACAAGGACTTGGACACTTTTGTTCTGGTAAATCTGGGTTTCACTACAGAGCTCTAGAGACAAAACCCATCTTCAGGCATTACCACTTCAGCCCTATCATACTCCACAGGTCAACCGTTTTTGATAGTTAAGGAACCACCTTCGGGTTAGCACATATGTGGTAAGAATTTGACAATAAATGGGAGATCTCATTCCTATGTTATAAGCAGCAAGCCTTGGGTGTTCATCCATGAAAACACTAAGCAGAAACACCTCTGCTCGTGCAATCAAAAGCCTGGACATGCTCATCTTTCACGCTGAAGGTTTGCTGGTTAATTAGGTCTAACCTGCCCCGGCTTCGCACATATTTCTGCAGTTCTTCTTGGAAGAAGCTCTGGCCACCAAGACCTTTTCTCTGCAGGAATTGCTTTCTCTGTGAAACTTCCCAAACCGCAGCCTGTGCAACACGTTGCTTTAAACTCCTCTGTTCAGACACTTCATATTTAAAAATGTTAAGTACCAACAACAACAAACAAACAAATGAAAAAGAAGCAGCCTTGAGATTATGTCACCCTTTGGGTGTGCAGAAAACCCCGCATTAAGAAACCAGCCACAGCCGTCACCGGACAGCAGGGAGCCAGGCGCGAGCCCCGGCCACGTTCACCATTCCCGACGAGCACAGAGAACACAAGGCTGCACAGGGATGTCCTGGCCTCGCTCCTGCTGCCACCAATGCACTTCATAAAAGACACTGAATAATCACTGAGCTGCTGTTATAGCCCAAGGTCAAAGCAGCACCTGGGACATAAAACAGTCAACTTCAAGCCATTACTCCAATGAACACTGAGCGACTTGGAGAAATGACACGGCTACCACGGAGCAGACGCCAGGACACGGGCAGCTCGGGTAAGGGGAAAGCTCCCAAATTTGCTTTTATACTCATTTTAGCACAGTAAGAGAGTAGCCAAACAAATAAAGCAGGACTTGGCAAGCGGGGCTCTCGTGCTAACTGGTTCAGGCCCTAGCAGAGATCAGCGCGAGGAAACTGGGCAGCTCTCTCTGCTGAACCGTCCCCTTGAGGACAAAGGCAAAAGAGCAGAGTTGTACGATGCTGCTTCTCCTACGTCACTGGAGGGAAGGCTTAAAAAGTTCTTGCCTTTAAAGGGACAAATTCTGACGCAGCTCTAGCAGCAGACACGTGCCCTCCTAGCCTGGATAAATCAGTAGATGATGGGATCTGCACCAGGCCAAGAAACAGCGACTGCAACCGAAGATCACTGTAAGTCAGTGACACTGAGTTTCCCTTTCACGCAGAGATATTCACTCACTTCTAATTTATTTCTGGGAATGATCTCAAGCATTGAGGTGTAGTATATAAATAATCAACACCCAAGAGTCTGAGAGGACTGTGAGATCCTGCACCCTCTTCCGCGGAGTCAGACTAGCTGAGACACTCAAGTTAACGCACCTTGGCTCTAGCTAAGCCACGAATTAGACACAGGGCATTTGCAGCAACATGTCCTCAGCGTTATAATTTGTTTCTTTCATTCTGTCAGTGCTCAAACTTGTTGACCTTCCAATCATACCTGCCCTTTCTATCCTCGTCTCTGCTTGCTGGGAGGATAGCAGTTTTATTACAGGGCAATTGGGAGTGTTCTCAGTATAGTCATTTGTCCAAGGTAGTTACTGCATTACTGTTAGTGATCAAACGGCAGCAGCGAGCCGGGACCGGGGTTAAGTGGCATTCCCACTTTTGGAATGCTGAAGGCCAAACCGAGGCACATTAATGGCGCTGTGAAGAGAAACCCTGCAAATTGGAGGCAGCTCCGCACTCCGCCTGCCTGCGGCTGCAGCTGGGTGAGCCTCAGCGTTAAACGTACGTACAGAGAGGGGCAAGCAAGCAGAACGCCACCAATACTTGTGCTTTCTGAGAACGAGATGAGGCAAACAAGGTAAGAAACAGGGCTGAAACATGTGAGTATCTGCCAAGGGAACAGCTCTTGTGATGCAGAAACTTGAATCAATGTGCTGCCCTCCTCCTGCTGTAAAGGAGGAACATTTCAGCAGGACCGTCTGTCAGGGTTGCTGAAGTTCTGCCAACAGAAGGCAACACTTCAGCACCTCAGATCAAAGCTGAAAGCGTCACCAAAGAGCTTCCCAAAGACAGGCCCATTTCCCAAACATTCACTTAAATCAGCCAGCCAGATTTTGACCAGCACAAGCTCAGATCACAGCCAGAGCAGCAATTTGTGGGAGTTGTAGGAACACGTACCCAGCAGTGAGGACCACGTGCAGTTACACACCAAGCACGGCAAGCAGAGAGGAGCACAGACGTGGCACGGATCTGCACCGGGTGAGCACCCACAGGCATGGGGAGCCCACATGGAGCTGCATCGAGGTGCTGGGTAAGCATCCATGGGCACAGGGAGCCCACATGGAGCTGCACTGGGGTGCCAGGTGAGCATTCGTGGGCACAGGCAGCCCATGTGGAGCTGCATCGAGGTGCTCGGTGAGCACCCATGGGCATGGGGAGCCAGCGCCGCTCACCCATCCTGCCACGCACAGGAGCTGGTCCCGCTGCGCCGCCCGCGTGGGCGCAAACCCAGACCTCTACCTTTAGAGTTCTTAAGCATTAAATCACTGATGCAGAGACGCAATTATATCAAGTTATTCTGCCAACACGAATCCCAGAGATATATATCCAAACCAGCAAAGCTGATTAGTAGTGTGGGAGCTCCCTGCATGCTCCTTCAAAACACAATTAAAAAGAGTTTTATTCACAGTAACACAGGGGTTGAGGGGTCAGGAGAGTTTCCATTTCAAAAGGCAGCAGGATACAAACTAGCAGGAAAGGGAAAAGTAAATTACCCAGATTTTGTGCTAGAAATATCATGGGTATTTAAGCAGCTGGGCTTCGATTTCTTACCAAAATTTTATCCTTCTTGCTCTGAAGAAAGCAAAAGGGAGCAAGCAGGGCTGCGATGAATCCTGCCTCAGTGCAACGTCCCAGCTGCTGCAGGGCAGGCTCTGCCAGTTCGAGAGAATTTGGGGTTCCCTGCCCAGGCTCACAGGGAACACATCATTCCTTGCAGCTTTTTGCATTTTGAAACTTATTATGATTAAAACAGAAATAAACAGGTGAAAAAATAAAAAGCGTAGAGCAAGCCCCAGCTAATAGGTTGCCTTGTCCGCATGACTTTAAGGAATCAATGATGCATTTTTCTAAGCTTTCCCCAAAAACACTGTCCTGCGCTCGGCAGCCGGCATCTGGCCACCTCACTCCTGTGCAGTCAGCTCCCTCCATGCAGGCTTTGAGGGAAAAAAGGGCTTTTACCAGACTACATATTTGTACCTGAAGCAATAAGCAGCATTCCTGGGAAAGCGGCTGTGCAGAGACAGCAAAGCATCTGCAGGTTCCCTTGGCCACAGCCTAGGGAGGAAGAGCGGAGAGAGTGGCCAATGGCAAACGTAGTCGGCACAGTCTGGGAGTTGCCGTCAGCTACTGATTCTGGGTCTGGTGTCACCAGCCTGGCTGGATATTTCCAAGAGCTCGTGGCTTTCCTGGGCACCACGAAACCGCATCCACCTGCGTGGAGAAACGAGAAGGGAGGGATCGTTCCTCAATTCCGGTCGGATCAGCAAAAAACCTGTCCTGCAGCGGGAGCGGGGCAAGGCTTTGGTCCATAATTTCTCTAAATATGTCTATAGAAATAAAATAATCCCTTTCTGAATAGCCCCGTTTCAGAAAGCTGAAATTCTGCCTGAATTCATTTGTCATTATGGCAGCCTGGAGAAATGCTGTTATAAAAAAACAACCAATTTCATTTCCAGGGAGCAGCAGGCCCTCATTTGGTGAGGAAAAAGACAAATGAAGGCAGCCTGCTGCACACGACGCGCCGCATTCGCCCGCTCTCCCCAGGCTCCAGGCAGACGCTCTCAGCCCGCTCAGGACAAGACACCCGTCCCGCGGTGCCCGTGTCCGGCGTGCGGCCCCTCGGGCCAGCGCTCCAGCCCCGCGGCCTCCACGGCCCCGCGCAGCCTCTGCCGCTGCTCCGGCCGCAATTCCAGCTGCCCCTTCCCCAAACTCTGCTCCTGCCGCCAGCCCCCCCATTGCCAAACGTGCCCACTGATAATTTCCGATTAATGCGGTCAATTAGGAGCCCTCCCCCAGCCCCTCGCCGTTGCCAACTGGGCCAGAACGGGGAGGAAGCAGCGGCTAACCAGCAAGGGAGAGAAATGGGGGTAAAATAGCAATAAAAAGTAATTACATAAAAATGCTAAACATATTACATCTGTTAGCTTGCCGAGCCCAGTGGGCTCGACGATTCCAGGTCTCTGCCATTGTTCGCGCTCAAGCAGACAAGAATGAGAAAAACAGGGAAAGGATCTTTCAATAAGATTATTAAATCAGCGCATGAAAAATAAGTCGTCATTACATTGCAGAAAGGGAGAGAGGAACTCGCGGAAATTTCCCTCTGCAGCCCTGCCTTTGTGCTCAGCAAGGTGCTGCGCTCCTGCTTACCCCGCGTCGCCCTGGCAACCGCTCCTGTAAAATAAAGATTATTAAAGCGCATATGATTATTTGGCCGCACGGTGAATGAGGCAGCCGCTTCTGAAATTCCTTATCAGAGAAATTCAATTTTAGGCCAAATTGTGTTTTCACTGCCTCTCAGCTGCTCCCTCCCCCCACGATACCAATAAAACCATCATCTCCCCAGCCGTACATGCTGTTTTGTCACTAACTCTCGCCCGCCCTTCTCCTCCTGCTCCAGGTTCTATTCGGATTCTGGGAAGCCAGGGCTCTTCCCCCATTTTGTGCAGGGTTTCCTCCCCATGTGTTGCTGTTTGCCGGGCCTCGTCCGCCTGCCCTGCACACGGGGTTCACCCCGTTGCTCCGCGCAGCGGTCGGGCGCCACGGGCCGTCCAGGCGCGGGGCTCCGGGCACCGGCTGCAAGGGCCACCCCGGGGCCTCTGCAGCAGCGCTGAGCGCGGCCCCGCACCGACACGAGCCCGATGCAGCAGTGACCGACACCGGACCCGCAGCACCCCAGAGCTCCCCGCACCAGGAAGGCGCGGCATGCGTCCCCCCCGGCACTGCTGCCACTTGCAGGCACGGAGCAGAGTGCGCTGCACCCGCGGTCCCAGCGCACCACGGGGCCCCGCAGCCCCGCAGCCCCGCGCCAGCCGCGCTGCCTTGCGCGGGTCGGGCACAGCGCGGCGCAGCAGGGGGCGCTGTAGCCCCGCGGCGCGCTGCAGCGCGCAGGGCCGCGCGGTGCAGGGAGGTGCAGTGCGCAGGGCTGCGTGGTGCGGAGAGGTGCGGAGAGGTGCAGCGCAGTGCAGCGCAGCATGGCGCGGTGCAGATAGGTGCAGTGCGCAGGGCTGCGCGGTGCAGAGAGGTGCAGTGCGCAGGGCTGCGCGGTGCAGGGAGGTGCAGCGCAGTGCAGCATGGCGCGGTGCGGAGAGGTGCAGCGCACAGGGCCGCGCGGTGC
>NW_020455460.1:804099-863284 GCF_003342845.1 Nothoprocta perdicaria | reverse complement strand
GAGGTGCAGTGTGGTGCAGTGCAGCATGGCACAGTGCAGATAGGTGCAGTGCGCAGGGCTGCGCGGTGCGGAGAGGTGCAGCGCAGTGCAGCGCAGCATGGCGCGGTGCAGGGAGGTGCAGCGTGCAGAGCTGCGTGGTGCGGAGAGGTGCAGCGCAGCATGGCGCGGTGCAGGGAGGTGCAGCGTGCAGGGCTGCGCGGTGTGGAGCGGTGCAGCGCGGTGCAGCACACATGACACGATGCAGAGAGGTGCAGCGTGCAGGGCCACGTGGTGCAGAGAGGTGCAGCACAGCATGGCGTGGTGCAGAGAGGTGCACCACAGTGCAGTGCACAGGGGCGTGTGGTGCAGAGAGGTGCAGTACAATGCAGCACAGCATGGTGCGGTGCAGAGAGGTGCAGCGCACAGGATGGCACCATGCAGAGAGGTGCAGCATGCAAGGTGGCATGGTGCAGGGGTGCAGCATGGTACAGAGAGGTGCAGTGCAGTACAGCACAGTGCAGTGCAGCTCATCCCCAGTCCCTGCAGTCCCAGTGCCAAGTCTTTCCCATGCACAAGACGCTAACCCCAAACGTGCATCAGGGTAGGTGACAGGGGACCCATTGCAGCGCTGCAAGCAGCAGAGCAGGGCCTGGCAGCTCTGAGCAGCTTCCCGCAGCTCTGTGAAAACAAGGCTGGGGCCAGGGAGCTAAAAGAGCATTTCCACCTGCCCCTGCTCTCGGAGCAGAGGCACCTGCCCGGAGGGGAGGCCCCGGCACACAGGGCCCCGCTGCAGGCCCTGCACACTGGGTCCCCATGCAGAGGGGCTCTGCTCCTGCACATAGCAAGGGAAACACTCAGCTGCAGGAAGGAAGTGAAATTGATTCTCTAGTATGAAACATGCAATTGTTCCTGTTTTTCACCATTTTGAACAAGCACAAGCCCAAGCAAGCAGCAGCCTTTATGCCACACACACGGGCAGCTTGGCCGGGAGGATGGACAGACAGTTTCTGGAGGCAACCAGGGAAAATGAACACAATGTTTAGACTAACACGGTGCCTCTTGTTTTAAGGACGAACCAGCAAGGAGGCACAATCACCCAGACCAAAGCCCCCTGCTCGAGCCGTGACCTACTGAAGCTGCCCCATTTATTCACTTCTCCCTGCCTGGAAACGTCTTTCTACCCTGTGGATGACCACAAGGATCACCACCTCCGAGGCCAATCTGCTCCATGGGCAAAGCGCTTCTCCTGCTCAGCAGCGCGTGCCCCGAACCAACCTGCAGTCTCCCAGCGCTGCGTAACCGGGGCAGGAGAGCGAGGAGCAGCAACTTGCAGCAGCGCCGGCTCGGTGCACGAAGGCAGCCCTGCCACGCGCTCCCGTGTGGGTGCCCACCAGCCCTGCCGTGCGCTGCAGCGCTGCATGCAGTGCCGCATGCGGCCGGGCCACAGTGTGCCCGCAGCACACGCGCTCTGCCACAGGCTGCCGCGCAGCCAGCGACAGAAACAGCTTCTTGCCGAGTAAGGAATCCCCAGGAAACGAAGAAAATAAATCTGTAGTTACCTGTATTCCTCAAGTGAAGCACGTCCAGCACACAGTTCAACGTCTAGAGCGGGGCAGGGCCCTGATGAGGATGACCTTTCCTGTTGTTAGATCGCCCGTCGTGGGCCTCCTGCAGCAAACCCCACTAGTGCTCGCAGGAGCTCGGGAAGCCTCCTGCAGCCTGGGGAAAGCAGCCATGGAAATGAGAGAGTCTGCTAGGGGACGAGAGCAAACGGACAAAGTGGAGTGCAGATCCTCCAGGTACCTGTGGCTTTGGTGTCTGCATCTGTAGAAGGACACCGGACAATGGAGATAGCCCAGAGAAGAGCCGTAAAAATTATTTGAGAGCTGGAATAAATGCCTCCGAACGAGAGACTTAAGGAGCTCAATCTGTTTAGTTTATTAAAAAGATCAAGAGATGGCTTGATTACGATGTATAAGTACCTTCAAAGGGAGAAAATACCAGGTCCTAAAGGGCTCTTTAATCTGAGAAAGGCATAACAAGAACCAATTGCTGGAAGCTGAAGCCAGACCAGTTTAAATTAGAAATAAGGCAGAGTTTTATAGAGAAAACGATTAGACATTAAAAAAAAAAAAAAAATCAAAGAAGGGAGGATTCTTCATCTTTTAATATCTCCAAATCAAGACAGGATGCCTTTCAGGAAAGTTAGCTTTATTTTAAAAACGGACTGAATACAAGGGTAACTAGTGATATTTAATGGCTTATCATAAGTAAGGAAAGCTCTAATGTTACCTTGATTTGAAGGCTTGAAAATTTGGCAGCCAAATTTTCCAGAGAGTCCTGGCAACAGGTACCTGCAATTTCCATTGTGAAAGAAAAGCTGCCCACATCTGGCTCTGTTATTGAACTTAAAGAAACACAGATTGCACATGCCAGAGAGAAACCTGACCGAGTTTAACAGCTGGTATCACTTCCCCTTGCTAGGACACACCAGCTCCCGAGGACTTTTCCTGCTGACCAGCAAAACCTCATCAGACAAATCTGCTGCAGCCCAGGACCACACGTACGAAGCCGTATTTTCAACCTCTTATGAACAACATACCTTCCTTGCAGAAATAGAGTACAAATGTCTATCAGCTCCCAAACCCTTGAGCTTCCTCCCATGCCCCTTTTCCCAAGGATGCTTTCCGTGACTCGAGGGGCCTCGCACATTGCTACCTATATCTGAAGTGGTGCTCAGCCCATCTTGGGGGTAATCAAGCAACTGCCGTCCTCAAGAATCACTTCTGTAACATCAGGTCTTAGTATCAAGAACAAAATTCAGCACCAACGCGGTCCTCCTTTCTACCAGGCTCATGCAGAACAGGGCACCCAGCTCCTGAGATGCTCAGCCTGCTGTCCAGGACAGCAAGACACCACCAGTAATGAGGACAGAGGCACCTCTGAACGGGGCTGCTGTCAGGAAAGGTGAACCACGACCGGCCTGGATACACCACGACAGAGCAGGCAGATGTGGGAAATGGTTTGTTAGCAGCACTGCAATGCATGTGGCATAGGAACCAGCAAAGCAACAAAACCAGAGCTACAGAACAGGTTCGTGATTAAATCATACCCCAGTGTATGACCCACTACATAGGAATCTATGGGATCCCAATATAGGAAGAGTAAATGATGGAACAGATATCTAAAGACCTTCACCTCACAAATGTTGTTGCTTAAGTAAATGAGTTCAATCCATAGGCCTAACACAGTAGTTGTGTAAAGCACTAGTAACGTGATACAGATGATGTAACAACATTTTCACAGAGCTAAAACAGGACAATTCCTGTCCAAGTACTACAATATGGAAAGCTTCCAGAAGCTGAACAGTTTCTACGTTAATGGGATTTGGGATGTATGTACAGACTGCCTATTTCTTCCAGGGGGGAATGGTTCTTACAGGCATTACTGGCTGGTACAGCATGTCATCCCACATATCATCACTTCCAGCTGACAACCCCTCAGAGACTTCAATGCAGTTCTGAGCATCACGAAGCATCTTTGCTTCCAGGGAACTACAGCCTCACACACCATCACCCATCCTGCTTCCCATCCTACAATGACACAGAAAGGGAGAACATCTGAGGATCCCCTTGCAGTCAGAGGACAGGCAGGTATCCAGAGACACGAGCCTAGGGAATCACAAGTCTCCAGCAGACGGCTACAGTTGCTGGCACCTTCGTGAAGGGGCCCAGAAGAGAGGCCCGAGAGATGCTTGACAGGCAAGCCTTACAGCTATGTGGAAACGGGGCTCCTGAAGGTCAAGAGCTACAAATCAGTCTTTGCTTTCACAGTCATGACAACTGCCAACATGACAACTTGCTGAACTTGAACCTGCAAGTGCTTTCTTCATCAGCATTCATTTGTTTCTTCTACATCTAAGTTTAGGCTGGGGATTCCTTTCCCTTCATTCCCCTTTGACACCTCCCGTTGGAACTGTCATCCCGGTGCTGCAGAGAACCTTATCCTTCCCGTTCCTACATCAGCTGAGTGTATCTCTTTGAAAAGGGACCAGTCAGCAGAGAGCAGCGGAAACAAATGGAGCTGCAGGTTTCCAAGGCAGCAAACGGACCCAGCACATCCTCTGTGGTGGCAGGCTCGAGCGAGATGAATCCACACCTCTCATAACTGCGAGCAACTGCTATCAGTGACTAACGGAGAAGGTAACTTCAGCAGTCGCCTGTGGTAGTTGTGCCTTCAAGCACAATGTCCCGCAGCCCTGATCCGGATGCAGAAGAGGGCAAAGATCCACAAACACAACTTCCACAGAAAGCAATACAAGGCACTTCTGCCCAAATGAAAGAGGACAGACCTCAGACCTCCTTCCAGCCCATCCAAGGAGCAGGCAGGTACATTCCAAAGAATCTCAGCTGGTTGCAGAGACCTGAAAAGGGCCATATCCACCGTAGACCAAAGCCAAAATGGTGATCTTCTGTAAAAACCAATGCCAGAAAAGCCAGAGAGGTAAAATATGCCACCCTGAGGGCAGTCCATGGAGATCATTTAGGGATCCAAGTTAATGAACAGGAGAAATCTTTAAGAGAAGGGATGGGAGGTAAGAGAAGCCAAGTTATCTATACTTCTTGGTGGAAAGAAAGTGAGATTATCACATACTTTTGCCTAACATCATCAGTCACAGGATCTTTGGTAGAAGCCTAAACTATCTTCTCAACTGCATGTTGAATTGCATTGGGTAAGCCAACAAGAATTCAAAATCCTTCCCCCAAAGCCAATACACTCCCATCTGTTCTCAGTGTCATAAGCGGATGACACACTGGAGATGACCAGAAACTCTTAATTAGCCTTACAGCTGCTTTTCATTAGTTGGGGTACATTTGAAGTGCTACATGGTGCAAGAAACTGAAAAACTTGAAGATTTTCATTTCTTCTGCAGAAGAAGACTCAAAAACCATGCTGTTCTCTTTAGATCCCAAAAGGATCATCCTGCAAGGATCATCCCGTGTGTTCCTCATCTTATACATCAGAAATGAATCTTTCCCTGAGGAAGCAGAAGCAGCAGCTACCTAAATAGGATTCTTCGAGAACATTTGTGAACGTTAACATTAATTTCTTCCAATTCCAGTCTTGAAAATGGGAGAGAAAAGTACATGGGTTTCAAAACTGGAAAAGCTACGGTACCCTGCAACCACTCATCCTTCAGGATGGCCAAACGAGAAAAACTCTGCCACGGATAAAAGTGGAGGCAACACAAAGATAATGCACAATATGACAGGAGCAGCAAGAATGATTTCACTGAGGTCTGTCTGAAGCTCTGGATTGAGGGGCACTTACTGGTTCAGTCTTATCTCTCTGTGGTAGGTAAATTGCTTCCTTGAAGAATCTGTGGGAGCCATTTCCAGGAAAGGAAAAAGCAGAGATTCATGCATGGGAGTATGAGTACAGGGGGCTACACAAATGCCTCTGTAGCCACATTCTCTAATAAGAATCTGAATAAACCTGCTATCATGACAGCAGTACCGACCAAGAGCCTATGACAGAGCCAGTTATGAAGAAAGAGGGTCAGTAAAGACTCAAGGGTTCCTTTGTGCTGAGTACAATGCAAGATATGGAGCAGAGCCAGAGAAACACTTGGCGCTAGGTGCCAAACCATCAGTTTGCATCAGCCCTGGCAGCAAGTGGCTCCTGAGAACAAGTTAGTGAAGGTGAAAGGGAACGGGAGCGCTTCCAAGCCTGCCACTTAGGCTTATCACCAGACCACCAGGGCCAGGGGTGTCTGAAGCAGGGCCCAGCCTCGAGCTTCACAAGTGAACCCTGGTGTCCCGGAGGCCTCAGTGCCAGAAACTGGGAGCTAGAAATTAGAATAAAACCAAGATCTGTCCCCAATTTCTCTGGAGACTGGTTCTAGTGACACTCACCGGGCACAGCAGCAGATGAGCAGAGTGCTGCCCTATGAAGTCCTATTGGGATTCAAATGTCAGTTGAGAAGGAACCACCACAACTTAGTGGCTGTACATTTGAATCCCCATGTCAAGGCAAAACCTCTGCATCAATGAAATTAAGAGAAAATTCTGACTTGGATTGTGATAGTGCCATGGTTTTACTATGGACATGATTTTTTTAAAGTTACTTGACAATATCGTTTCCAAGTCTGAACTGTTCAACATCATCTAATCCAATTTCAGTTGACTCAGTCAATGGATTTTTTATGATTTCCTTCATATCATGACGGGTCTAATAAAACTTGCTAATGGAGAATATTACCTGATATCCAGGATATATTTTCTTTCTTGTATTATGATCTCAAAACCTTTATTTGCACTCCTCAGGCCCTGTCCTAAGCAGTTCTTCTCCATGGGTTCTGGTTACGCTCTTCAAATGTTTGTGGACAAGTGCAACACTCTCCATTTATTTTGCCAAGTTAAACATATGTAATTCTTTCCCTATTTCTTCATAAATCATTACTTCCAGTCCTTAAATGCATCTTTACTAAGAAAAATTACTTAAGGAATGGTTTTGCAGGGACTCGTGTTTACAAATCTCACAGCAACTATTCCATTTTTTCTCCTAGCTGCCACTGCTTTGTGCTAAACCCCATGATCGTTTTGGTCTGTGCTCTCTCAGCAGCAAGATGGGGCAAAACCCTAGGTTCACAGTGCCAAACTCACATTCTTCTGAGAGAAAGGAAATAGAAGCAGACTAATTTCTTACAGGTATTTCACGATCCTTTGAGATCTCAGCAGTTTATTATCCTTTAAATTAATGGTCAATGTTTTGCAAAAAGCTATAGCTAATGTCTTTAACATACAGGATACATATTATAGCTACAGCTCTTTTTCTATTTATAGTCATCTTTTCCAAGTATCCTATTATCTATCCCACATTTTAAAAGGTCTTCATTACTTCTGAACAGTCCATCTGCTGCTGTGTTTTCTCCCCTTTGCAAATGCCCATTTATAAAGTCAGTGCAGCAGCTCAACCATTTGAGATTACTAGTTGATTCCCCTTTCAGTAATTTTTTTCCTCCCAATATACACTAAGCCATGTTTTTTTTTCTGCAGAATTTACACTTTTTTTTTTCTAATTACAGTTCCTCTCTTCTACATAAATAATCCTGAATATTCTGATTTTTCTTCCCCATTTCCTTTCATCATTTCAAATAAAGGTCCCTTTGTACTATCAAATCTTTGAGCTACAATCATTTGTTCCTTGTACCTTCTCTTATCAGATGGGCTAATCTGTTGTAATGTGCTTATGGTATATTTAGATCCTGTCCATGTTTCCTCTATTAGTGTTTTTTCTTGCACCTATTTTACTAGGCTGCTTAATTCCCCAAAATGAATCAGAATTTAATATTCTGTCTTCCCCACAAGCACTCAGGACAGTCAATCCAAGCAGTCCTGTTGTTCAGAGTAGATGCAGCCGCTTTTCCTCTTTCAGCTTTCACATTGCTCGCAAGCAAAGCTGCAGAGCTGACATGGGAATTGTCTCTTCTCTTTTCACTCACCCTTCCCTAATATTCCAAAGTAGATCAGTGCTAATGTTTTACTTCCATTTTACTTGCAGCCATTGCACCAAAGATCGTACCGATATGGATTAGGAAGAGAAAGAAAACAAACAGAAAATTCACTTTGATTTCCAAGGATGAATACCAATGCTTAACCCTACGCCTGCACGGCACTATGTTCTGTGCGACTGTGACGGTGACTGAATAAAAGTCACTGCACTATACTACATTCTACCTCAAATTCAAGTAATTCAGTTAAAACTCAACTAAAACCCCCCATGTGTACTTGGAAAGGTACAAAAGGACACAAGGGGACACAAAACATGATGCAAAAGCAGAATTTGCAGCAGAAGTTCACGGAATCACAAAAACTGCACCTCAGCTTTGTGCCAGCTACCAGCACAGGCAGGTTGGGATGGTCAGAAGAGGCGCGAGGAGGCAGTTTAAGAGCCCGTCCCACTGCAGCACGCGGCCCTGCTGCATCCACGTGAGTCTGGGATGCGGTTGTATTAACGGACGAATCAGATATTTTCAGTCGATTCACTTAGACCTACAGCATTCATTAACTACTTAAACGTATTTCTCTCTCCCACAAATTTAAATAAAATACAGAACTAGAAGGAGAAAACAACAACAACAACAAAAGGTTAAAGTGAGTTTAGCTCCAAAGTACTGAAGTGGAATTGTACTGGGTCCCTAGCCCTGTGCCTTTGCCAGGCTTCTAGCTGGGAACCCTGACGTATCTGAGATGCACAACCCTACCTGAGCCCTCCTGAGGAATAAACTTTGCTGAGGCCTTTGTAAGAACCAGTCCTATCCCCAAAACAGCACACAAAAGGAAAAACATCGGCTATGGCATTCCCTACGGTGAGATCTGTACATTGAAAACAATACCACAAAAAAAAAAGCATCAAATAGCAGCTTGTGTCTCTAGACTAAATTTGCTTAGTCTGCAAACTACGAGAATTTTCCCACCTTCTAGCTATGAAAATCTGAAAATAATTTTGTGTTCTCTGGCCACCCATAATACAGAATCTACGATCAAAACATAATTAACCACATCACTGATGCTACTAATGAATAAGCTAGGAAAGAATCTAGCTCACTCTTATCTAATGTTAGTTTTTCAAGGGAAAAAAAAAAAGGAAAAGAGAAAGGAAAAACAAAGTAACATTTTGAGGTCAAAACAAGCAATTGCAATAGCAGCCAGTGAAGGCAGTCGCGTCCTAAGTACATTTATTTATGATTAGAAAAAGAACCTCACTAAGGAGACAACCGACAGTCCATCGACCTTTGAGACCTTCCTGGCTTTAAACTTCTCAAACAAGTATCCAGTCACACTTCTCACCACCTTGCTCCCAAAGAGCAACACTTTATTTTACAGCTGTGGCAATGAGTGCTTTAACAATAGCAGCAAACAGTATTTCATAAATAGGATCAAATGTTAAATGAAGGGAATGCCACTAGCATCTATGGGATGTGTTTCCAGCACATCTCGCAGCTGGATCAATGAGCAAATGGACAAGAAAGGTGGACAGCCAGTGAGCAGACGCAGCTCAGAAAAGACCTGCTGTTGGTGCTCAGATTTTATCTTAGCTATAGCCACAGCAATTTACAGACGCTTTTTCTGTTCTTCCATGTCTCCTTCCTCAGTTTTGCCAACCAGTCCAAACTATTCTGTTCCCAAAAACCAGATAAAGCGCACACACAGGAAAACACACTGCAAAACGTGTCCCCCTCCTCCTCTCCAACAGCGCAAGCCATTCTCCACATCAGGTCAATATAACAAAACTAGGAGAAAGCTTTTCAGTATTAATTTTTTAAGTTAGTCCAATTAAAGATAACACCTTCAATCTCCCTGATGTTGCATTTTCCAAACATTTTAAGACATTGGGTACAAAGTGCTGACCATGGACAAAGCTGAAAGCTGGCTGCTCAGCTCTGCCAGCAGTAGAAGCTCTGTCCCTGGGGAGCTGGCCAGCGTTCAGCCACGTGATCCCGTGTGCACCCAACCTTTGTCCTACTCCAAGGGCTTCCTTTAATCCAATTGTTTAGATACAGCTTGACATTATTATCTCAGATCTCATTACCACATTGCAGAAGAACAGCCTCTAAGTCCTGAATTGGGAAAGAACAGACTGTAAGACTGTAAGTATCAGTTAGTTCTGATACTGGTTAAGCCAAATATCACATATATTCAAATATGTCTAACAACATATCTTTACCATAACAACTATCTATGGAGTTTTGGAGAGAAATGTGGACAAAGCAAAGTTCTGGAAACCTAATGCTGGTGCACCATTAAGAAACCATCCAGATGGAGCCCAAAGCCTCTCTGTTCCTCCCATATTCTTAGAATTGGTTTGTGCTTTTGTGTGGAAGACAGCCAGTGTCAAGATCCTATTTAGAGACTTATCTACCTTTATTGCAGCTGCAGACCAAAATGTGTCATGAAGCAGCTTGCTAATAGGTCCTACACTTTCAAATGTCTTTGTTAAGTAATTAGTTTTCCTCAGATTATTAAATTCACATTTATACCTGTTAAAATATTGTCTGTAGCCATCTTCCATCTCTTCAGTTTCAGGAGCAAGCTCTGTATTTTCTCTTCCTAGATAATCAGAGTTGTAATCAAATTTAGCAGGCCAGCAAGAGACGAGGTACAATTCTGCAAGGTGCATTAGTAACTGTGCACCCTTCCTGCGGAGCCCCTGTATGAAGCGGTTCTAACTCACGTGACTAACAGGCCACCAAGCTGCAAAGCACTGGTTTGGGCCCTGGCAGCGAATTCCGTAAAGTTTACTACATGCTGTTAGAGTATTTCCTTTTCTTAAGCCAGCTGTTCAACAGTTGCTGCCGCCCGGTTCCTGCACCGCAGCAGGCAGGGGCAATGGTCACTGGGGCTCGGGCTGTCTGCGCTCACCGCACCTGGGGCAGCCTCCAGCGCACGGCGCCTCTCCCAGTTCCTAGTGCAAGATTCTGTTGGGAGTGGATCCGACAGCTTCGCCTCTGCTGCACCACAGAACTCCAACTGCTACTGCACTCGGAACTCAGAACTGGAGCATGAGGGAAGCAGGTAAACCAACATGCACAAGACAACATGAAAGCAAGCTTCTCCTTCCAGGTTTAGTGCACTAACGTAACGACAGCATGCAGCAGAAATAAGAGCAGAGGGAAACTCTTGGAGAAAGTTGTCTTGGATACCGCACTTGCATCTCACTGACACGTTGGGTAGCAGAGAAATGTGAAGTTCCCACAGCCCACTAGAGACCCCTAGGACTGAAATTCCATTTCCTTTGAATAGAAATACCATCATTAGCGTGAGAGGAGCAGCACAGGAACGCCAGCCCAGAAACAAAGTTCAGATTCATGCACGTCCACAGTTCGCCTTCCTCAGCCTTCCCTGCAGACACTTCAACAGCCAACCTTTGCAGTCAAACTTACAAAGGTGGGTGCAGCTCCACTATCCATTTACCTGCCCAGATTACAATAAACACCTTGGCTTTCTAATTGTACTTCCACTGGGGAGGACATCCGAGCAGCCCAGGACAGATTTTCACAGGGGCTCCAAAAAGCAACATCTCAGAAGTGCCAGAACCTGGAACTTTCCCGCAGCAGAGTCATGCAAGGCTAGGTGGAAGCCTTGCATTAGCAGAGATCAAATGGGGATGCTTCCTTCGTAGCTGGAATTGTGCTGTGCACCAGATTATCCCATTAGCCCTCCCATGTGGGAAAGTGTACACTTTTTTTTAATAAAAAGAACAAAGACCATTGATTTTTCTGTTTACAGAGAGAAGGAGAAAACAACTCAGGCGAAGGGCTCATTCTCTAGTGCTATTTTAAATAAGGTAGAGTCTCTTTTTATTGCCAAAACAATTGCATCTCAAACCACAACGCTTCAGTGTTCTCTAGCTCACACCTGTGTCAGTGCAGACCTTCATGGACACGTGAAGCTTTATATATCAGCTTTGCGAAGAAGGATGAAGCCTGGCATCTGACAACCGGCTTTCTAACCGTAAAGCTTTAACCTGTTACCAACTTACACATTCATTCTAGAAAAATGTTTACAATAAGAAAAAAAGAAACCATTACTTCAGCACACAGCCCCACCGTAGCTTACTGACTGGTGCACAGCAAGTGTTTTCCATGCCTGAAGCAGCTACTAAGTGCAAGTTTTAGGTAAGGAACTGCGGCTCCAATTCTCCCAATTACTGTGCAAGAGACTTAAAGCAGCAGCAGATGCTGGAAAATGCACATTGAGAGCGTCCACAAGAAACTGCAGCTTGAACTTTCCTTTTAGAAGCATACTATTGTGAGACTGCTGAAAAACCTTTAATAGTACATTAAGGGTGGTAGGACTGGTCTCTGAAATGGACTACAGTAGGTCTACCTAGTAGTAGCATTTGATATTTCTGCTATAGAGAGAGAAAAAAAAAAACCACCAATATTTTGCAGCAGTGGCTTTGAGACTAGGAAGAGCCTCTTGGCATAACATCCTGCTACTGAAACAGCTGTGTAACTCAATAAGGCTTACTTATGCTAAAGGTTAATTTAGATTAATTTATTTCCCCGTTAATTTGAGGAACTTGATACCTTTGAAAAGGGTAGCACAGATACTTTATAAATCTTTATTCCAGAGTAAAAATATTTTTGGTGTAGTTTGTATATGACTCACTAGCAGTTTCCTAGATTTATTTGGATAACTTGTGAAATTATTAAAAAGTGTGCTTACTAAACTTATCTAAAAAAAATACAGAAGAACACTACTATTCAGCAAATAGGAACGCCAATATCCTTAATGCTATTAGCATTAACTGAAGCAGTTAAACAGGAAGAATTAACTTCAGGCCAGTTAGTCTCCTAAGTGTGAACAGCTAATATCACTGAGCAGATTTCCCAAATTAATAGGGCAATAAAGAAAAGGAATATTGCAAAGCGGAAGATAGAAAGAATAAAACTGGACACACTAGTTACTAATAACGATTTGCATACCAGTTACTAATGTTGATTTTAATATTTAACCCCCAGAATTTTGATTCCTCACAAGAAAAACAGGACAGGGAAGTACCAGAGCAGCTGCTGAAAGCTACCTGGGGCGTCGGGACACGGCTTTTCATCAACGGCAGAGCAGGGGACTGCAGCAGAGCCCAGCTCCCGATGCAGCTCCCGCCTCCTGGAGAACACTCTCGACTCTGAGAGGCTGCTTAGATTAACGGAGAACTGTAAGAAGCTGCATCTAAGCCTAAAGAAACCAGAGAGAAAAAGGATATGGCAATTGTTTGCATTTGGGCAGCATATCTGCTACCCCGGCATTAAAGACTCCAAGCCCTGGCAAGAGGCAACTGCTCACATCTTGCCACTGCATAGCAAAGCAAGCAAGTTGTATTAATTCAAACTTAGGACTTCAACTCATGAGCTTGTATTACAAGTGAGAAAAGAGAACAACAACTCTTTATTTTCTGTCAATATCAAGGGAAAATTAGAAGAACTCAAGCCACTTTTGGATAAGCCTGAAGTACATTTGCTATTGCCTTCCCCAAGCCAAATAAATTAGCAAACAAACTCCAAGACATGCAGCCAAGTGAGTTTGCATACCTAGATCCGCAGAGAATTTCAGATAACTGGCTCATGGCATTGCCTCTTTAGCATAAATACGTCCTTCCCTTGGAGCCATCCATAAAATCTGCCCTGCACCAAGCTCTGTTGTGCATCAGGAACAGAGAAATCAGAAGCTTATTGCACATTCCAAGCAACTGCTGTGAGCCACAGGCTCACATGATGAGACGTGATAGTGACATGTCCTCTATGTATGGGGAGCAATGAACTCCCTCAGGAATTACACTCTTTGGGGACGGAAGGCAACCACCATTTCTTCCTTGGTGGGTAATAAATGACACTCATTGCTCTGAGCCCCAGCAATCCTTACATTTTAATCACCGAGTGAGCTCCAAACGGCAGCTCCTCTTTGGGTACACGCAGTAACACTCAGGTACTTGAGCCCTGTTCACACACACGACCCGAAAGGCGCATTTCCATTCAGGATATTGCAGGATCATCATTTCTAAGGAACTGCACCAACACAAAGTGGCCTTCTGAGCAATGCTGCATTCTTGCTGGGAGCAAGATCACAAGAGCATCACAAGGCTAAATTTAAATTAGCTGGAAGAGATTAATTTATTATTTTGATGCTGAATTTTATCAAATGCTCCTTCATTTATCAATGCTATCATTTCCAGATACAGAAGAAAGTGAACAGAGGTCTCTGATCACTTTCATTTATTATATTTTTGCACTGCTTAGGTAAATAAACCTGACTGTTCATGTACACAGAGTGCTCTCCTGCTGCATGGGACACACTCCGGTTCTGCTGCAAGAGCCTTTGGAGGAACTGCAGAATAAGCATTTGGGCCACACTCACAATGGGAGATAAATCTCTAATCTGAAATTTCAGCACCGTGGTAGTTAAAACAGTGAGAGAAAAACAACATTGTTTTGCACTTAGAAACCTGTTTCTAATCAGCCAAGCTACTCCTATGGGGTCAAATATAAATGATTAGCTTATTAAAAGCATAGCTTTGCTATTTAATAAGCAAAAATGATTGAAAATTCTGTTCCAGATCCTGATAATTTTAGTGTTTCTAGTTAAGCCTGCAAAATTGCATTCATTATTAGTGTCTAGATTCATTAACAATTCAATTTATAGATATTAATGCTTATAATGCATGCTTCGCTTGCCAAAACTTGAAGAGAAATTGTTTCAATTAGCTTTCATGGATCATGAATCCTACCGGCTGGGTATTTTTAGACAAAAGATACAAACACATCCCCAAGCAATGCTAATGCACAGCTGGGATTCGTATGTAAGGTCAGCTAGCAGTTTAAAAGGAAAAAAAAAAAAAAAACAGTAAATGAGTTTTACACAGAAGAGCTGGACAGGAACAGAACCAACCAAATATTTGGAAGTCACACCGCTCCCCAGAAGAGCCAGGGCGCTTTGCTTTTGGTGCTGCATTCTTGAAAAAGCCAAACTGGGAAGACACAAGTGACTAAAGAGGCTTTTTCAGTACATGTCAAAGACGTACCAGGTACACGCACAGGCCCACGGCTAATTATTCAGTTTTCATTCAAGCTACATGATTAAAATCCATAGGGATGTACAGATGTAACCGAGGAAAAAAAAAATGCTGCACATTCCTAGTTTCCTGGGGTGTTAGGGCTGTGCGGAGGAGCAGCACGTCTTACCAATCAAGAGGTTTTGTGTAGGCAGGACCCGACTCACAGCAACCTCCGCAGAGCTCAGGAGCAGGCACCAAACACTCCATCTTCTGCAGTTTCACCGTGAATTCACCAGTGCATTAGCAGATGAAGGAGCACATTTTCACCCCAAGCTCCAACTACACCACTACTCAAGGTGTAGAAGACACAAACGCAGTCCTAGAAAACAAAGAACTCAGAAATTCTTGAAAATCTTCAAACGGCTCAAAATGCTTCAACCCTTTTTAACTTGGACATCTGCTCTATCAGAGTCTGGTTAGGGCCCAACAACTAGGGACAGCTGTCTAGAGAAGCCTTTGGGCTGCTCTCCCTTATAGCAAACCCATTTGGGCCTCAAATTAGTACAGAAAAGTTAACTAGATAGACATCAGATTGATTCAAAATAGCTATCCTCAGCAGCACTAAGCAAAGAACAACATAACTCACAGACCTTAACTTGCACAACCTATGCTTAATTCAAAATAATAGCTTGCACAGTATGTAAAGAAGTCAGCTAATTTAATAAGCAAAATGCCTCAAAAATGTATATCAGAAGTGAAATGACAACGCTAGCCCTGCTGCCAGCAGTTGTGGTCAGCAATGAAATCATTAGCAATACCACATTACTGTTCAGGACCATAATTCACTTGGTTTAGAAAGTCCACAGAGGCCTGGCTTGCTTTGCCATGAAAAGCAGAGTGAACAGATTCCGATTCCGAGCAGATCCCTGTCCTCTGCCCACGCAGCCGCTTTCATGCCTCTCCCTGCAGCCTCTCAGCAGTCTGATCTGATCGGTTCTTGGGCTACGCACCCAATCCATCACCCAAGGACTTCTCTCCTGTGCTCATCCCAATGCTGGCAATCTCATTTTAAATATTTTCAGGTTGATGAAGAGGAGAGTATTGCTAAATAGAGTTGCAGGCCACGTCTCTCTCTCTCAATAATTAGGTTACAGAGCGATAGCCAAGGAAACTAGCTCAACCTCAGGACGTGCTGCGAGGTCCTGCTCTCATCCGGGCAGCACATCTAGGAGCCAGACATGCACTACTATTACAAAGCAGAAGCTTGTAGGCAAAATGAAGTCCCTGGCGCTCAAGGCCAAACCAAGTCCTAACTCGGAGGTGAAGTACCTGTCCCTTGCACCGCATGGAGCTGTAGCCACTTGAGGTCCACAGCCATCACAGGTCCAAAGAGAAGCAGCCACTTGAGGTCCATTAGCCATCACAGCAGACATCTCCAGCTAGATAAGTAACTGCATAGAGCTGGCCTCTGGATCCTCATGTTCTGCTCGCATTGCCTGAGATACCTCTGACAAAAATCTGGCAATATCTAGTCCAACACAAGTCCTGTCCAATTATGTCACAGTCGTGGCCGCTTTTGCCCATTCTACAGCATTAAAGACCTGAAAACAGCCCTGCAATTTTCACTGCTGACCTCTTGAGTCCTCCTACAGCGTTGAGAAGTTCTCACCAATCACCACGTTACTAAAGCCCAGCTCCAGCACAGAGCTGCTAGTGCTCATCTGCTAGGACCCCCATTCTACTCCTGGTTCTCCAAAGCACATGCTAAACAACCATTCTGAAGTTTGGTTTTACGGAAAACATATGCTTTATTCATGTTTTGTTAACGTATGAAGAATACTTCTAATGTTATTTCTAAAGATTAGCAGGCAGGAAAACATGTTACGCCTGTAGCAGACACTTTGTAAGGTAGATGATGGCAAGTGGTTCCTGACTTCAGAGAACGTCTGCAACAAAGAATGAAGAACTGCTGTTCATTGAGAGAGACGGCAAATCTGCACACGATGGAAGATTTTTCAAAAGCAGAATACACTTTCATTTTTAGGCGCTGCTTTGAATAAGCAAAGAAGGAGGAATAGTTCTTAAAGATGGAAAAAAAAAACCCAAAAATTGACAAAACAGAAAGAACAATCAGAGCTCAGAAAAATGTCAGAGATCAAAGATATTTGCACCACTTAATTTGGATAAAATACAGGAGAGTTTGATGGAGGAGAATCTTGGGCTGTTGGGATAATGCACATTATTCTGCGTGTTAGTAAGTGTGCATTTCCCTTGCATGGGAATCCCTTCCCATTCAAAATAAAGCCTTCCACCTCAGTTTTACTTAACTCTTGTAAAAAAAAAAATTATCTATATTTTCATCATTTTCAGGGGCATTATGAGTTAAGAGGGTTTTTTTTTTTAAAAAAAAAAAGTTTGTTGAAGAGTTTTTCAGGAAAAATAATTTTAAATTTGTTTTTGTTATTTAATCACACATTTCCTACAATCACGCAAGTTCTCCAAATTACCCCCTTAACCTCTATGCCCTTGTGCACCACATTAGCCATAGGGTGCTACTGTAAGCCCAGACAGGAGTGTTTTCATTGTGGGGCCGAGTCTCACTGTTTTTCCAGCCTTACAAGCAGGGAATCCCTAGCCCATTTCCCATCCCTGCTCCTCAGCACATCCACATCATAACTGGAAGTCATATTGAACAATATCACAAGACGCCAAGTTTCACACTTAGGATTTTGTATGTCAATACCACCACTATGCAGCCCCTTTGGAAACTAAATAGGTGGAAGCAAAAGGACTCCATACTGTGGGGATTATATTTATATTTGGCATTTTCACATTTGCTTGAGGTTTTGCAGCATTGCAGATGAATACTGAAAACACTAAAGGAGTGATGTGGCCAAAGGAGCAAGCTCAAAGCACACAGAACCCACAGCGTTCCCCAGGGAAGCCCGGATGAGACTCCTAAAGACAACGGTGTGCACAGACACTGCAGAAAGGCACGGAGCATTCCCCAAAGCCCTATGTGAGGAAAAGCGACTCTTAGGTAACAGGGCTGTCATGTTCTGACTTCACCTTGGTTTCCAGATGTTCCTCAGCTGGACTCAAGATGTTGGTCAGTCTGCAGCTCATTTTAATTGTCTAGTCCTGCAGCCAGCAACTGAACAGGGGTCTACACAGCAAAGCCACTAAATGCTTCCATTTGTCTCATTTGGAGCAGATGGGAAACCGGCACACATGCCATAGTTGTTAGAGTACCCAGAAGCAGAATAAAAACTAACACAAATAAATTAGGAACATATGTTACAAGCAGCTCATCCTGCTCCCTCACAATTGCTGGTGGAATCTCCTTCCAGCGCAGCAGCATCCCCGGCCTCCCGGGTTCTCACCGTTACCGGGAAGTGCTTCCACTGCACCAGGCGCCTCACAAGGGGCCAAGCTGAATGCTATTAGCGTGTCAAACACTAACATATGCAGCAATCATAAAGGAACAATGCTGCATGAAAGAGAGGTCCCAGCCCAAATGGGTAAGTACTTCAGACTACTCTTTTTAATAAGTCATTGAGGGAAAACTCCATTTACTACAAGTACTGTAGATGCAGCAAAACCATCCATCAATCTGCCGCAGCCTTGTGAAGTTACACGTGGGCCTTTATCTTCTCCCATCACCAGGAGGTGACGGGCACAGCTACAGCACTGCCACCCCGCGTAGCTGAAACCGCCAGATTCTTCCTGCAAAACGGGACACGAGCTGTCCCCAGCGCTGCGGGGACACGGACCTGCCTCCGAGCAGCCGCCTGGAAGCCTCCAGGAGCTGCAGGGTGAAACGGGCTGCTGGGACACCCCAGGGCGCTGGGACACCCGAGCCAGAGGGGTTTCCGATTCCTTCCCCATGCCGATTTCTGTTGTCCCGTCCTTCATTCAGTAGCATCAGACTTTAGACTGATCTTGCAGTTTTAATGAGCCACTTCGTAAGCCACGAGTCCCTCACACCTCAAGATGCCAGTTTATCCTTAAAGTATGTACAGATTTATTATCTCAAAGAAGAAACTATCCCAAATATGTCACTATCTGGACTTATTGCCAATAAGAGATAGATTAGTTGTTAAGAAACAAAACACAGGGTTATACAGTGAATCAGGAAGGACAAATTTTAAATTGTAGAACTAAAAGTAAGATTAATTTGTGTTTGCATATATTATACTTAAAAATCCCCCTTCAATGCTTGCTAGAATTCCTTGAGTATTTTGCTAATCAAAACAGCTCTGGATCAAGCTCACATATTCACTTTCCTCCATAGGACCACAGGTGTTTAAGATGCCCAGAAGAACGACCCTCAGAGGGTAAAAATAGTTAAGGGGAAGGAGGCCAATGGTCTACAACACAACAGGGGCACTGAAGTTTTCTACAGATTTTTGTTTTCCAGACATTTTTTAGAAACACTTGCATGGTTCAATAAAATGACATTTTTGGCAAACAGCACTGTTGCCCAAAGACTGTCTTGACATTTTTCTTGATTCCATGTTTGGTTAAATACCTCCAAATTCTGCAGCTCTAACCAGCCCACCACAAACACCATCGTTAGAAAATGCACTTACTGAACTGTATTAAATGAAGGTGACTTCATTTTTACATTGCAAGTTCTGCAGGAGCAGACAGGCGGGCAGTGCAGGCGAGACGGTTCGCAGGGGCTGGAAGAGGAAGCGCAGAACTGCACTGGGTACAGCAGGAATTAGGCACTGGGATAGGGGCTGGCAGGAGGACACGCCAGCTGGTGTAAGCAAGGTAAGCAACCTGCTATTTGCACCGCTGCAGCAATTAGTGCATTTCTTCCCCAAACGCTTCTGCTTTCCGCTGCGTTGTCCATGGTGCCGGAGCTCAACCCAGGGCGTGGACCCCGAAGCGCCTGCCCCGCTGGGGCAGAGGGGGCGGCAGGGCAGGCGAGCCCCACGCTGCCAAACACGAACACGACTTTCAATAAACCAGCTTACAAGTGAAGTAGGAGGTTTGGTTTCATAGATTTCCACCTCAGCAAAGCCTGGATTCCAACATGATGGGAAATCCCAAACCTCACCTTGCTGCAGAAGCACTGGAAGCGTCCAACTGAAATAAATATTAAATAAGAGAGGCAGTTGCGCGTGTGCGGCGCGGCCACCGCGCTGACCCCCTCCCACGGCCGCAGCCGCCTCCGCCCGGCTGGTATTTGAACTTGGGCAGAGGAGCCACTTCCTCATTAAGACATACCCAACTATGGTAAGAATATGGAGCGCCAAAAGTAGTAACAGATTTATTATTACCACAGTGTGGAAATAAAATGTGGGTTTTTTTCCCCCTCTGTTACTCAATCCAGTTAATTACCCGTGCAAAGCGAAGTTATTCCTGGCAGCCATAGAGACAAAACTGACTTCAAAACGCTGGGGGTGGAACGGTTGTTATTCAGGAGAAGGAACTAAATAGTTCGGTAAATTAGCCCAGATAGATACACACTGGGACTGGTCTCGAGAGATTTTAAATACCAAATTCAATGATTTTAGGTTTATCTTACCTTTTATTTAATACAAAAGTGTCTGATCGGGGACTCCACCATATCCCAAAGATACTACAAAGAGCTGAGTTTTTTTCAGAGTACCCTGAGGGTAACAGGAAAAATTATAGAAAGCTTCAAACCATTCGGCTCCCACAAGTATCTCTGCGTTCTGGACTTTCACTTAAGCAACAAAGCGCAACCAGTGAGGAATTTGTGGTGGTTACCAAATACTTGAACTGGTATCACAAAGTGCAGCACTAAATGCTTCAATGGCCTGAGATTTTCCTGGAAAAGCGCAGGCTGATTCCTGTGATGGGGGAACCAGGCTCAGATTGCAGCATCATCTTGATGTTGTTGGCTGGGACACGGCTCAGTGGGAAACGCCACATGGCCCCTGCTCCAGAGCCGCTCCAGGGACACCCACGTTTGCTCCGGACGCCTTTTTGTTCTAGCAAATGTCCCCACTGCCAGGTTTCACCTTGGGAAAATGCTGCCCATGATGGCACTTGGAAGAAGAAATTAAGCTACTGCAGGGAGGCAGACCCAGGGCAGCACAAAGCACATACGTGTGTGGGGAAACGAGCTGAAAGTGAAGGAAACCACAGAAGTCCCTCCAAGGATTTATTTCGACTGTCCCCCGACACTGCCGTTCTATAAACAAGGAATGGAGGGAACACAAATGAACGCTCTGGGAAAGAAACCCCTGGCGCTTTTCACTGTAGTAAAACACAGACCACCAAGAACAACTCGGCTCAAATACCCAGCACCAGTTCCCACACCAGCGCTGTTTTTGTTGGCTGCGACGGCCAAGCCCAACAGGAACAGTCAGAACACGCATTCTGCTCGTGTTTGAATAACCCTTGCCAACAAATTGATCCCACAGCAGCAACGCGGGAGGAGATGGTTAAAAGGAGGAAAGGAAAGACGCTGCAAAAGCAGAGTCCCTCTTTTAGCATAAGCGCTCAGTGGAAGCACTTTATTTCCCCAAAGAAGACGGATCGTTTCTCTTTGCTCCGGAGAGGCAACCCAACAGGGCACTGGGGCACAGCTGTAGCTCGCATGCGAGGGCGACAACTGCCAGAAAGATGCAGATTCCACAGATGTTAACCCAGAGGAGAGCCCAGACCAAGCACAGCTCTAAATAAGGTCTGGAGGTTTTTTTCTGAGGAAAAACAGCATTTCTCCAAAGTAAAGGATTGCAGCTGTCAGTTTAACCCCCCTCCATCAGGCAGCAGCCTGCACTTACCTGGTTACACTGCAACAAACCCATCACGTTGGCAGGTCAAAGGATTAAACAGATCCTCGGGACAGGACGGCTACACACCCTGGGGACAGACCCTAGCATCTTCTGTATTTACCTTTTGTTCCCTTCTCAGAGAATATTTTCAGATAGTGAAATGGGCTCAACTAATCAGCCTGACCCCTGAAGCTCTCATTAATTCACCGAGTAGATTCATTGTGGCAATAAATGCTCAAGGCTTCTGATGCAAAGGGCCCCAAAGCCAAGCAAGGGGAACGGTGAGCCCTTCCAAGGGCTTGAGCTCTTGTTCCCATGCACTGTAACCTCTGGTGCAGAAGCACCCAGGTACCTCCTGCACACTGGGGTCACAGTCTGCACCTGCAGATCACTTTCACCATCATTTCCCAAACTGCTGAGGAAGCAAGTTTGCACAAGACATGAACAGAATTTGTAATTTTATTCTTATATGAGCCTTTCTTCTCCCAGAGAGATACGGCTCCATTGTCCAGAAAGGTGCCACAGCATCAAGGATGATCCTCCCTTCTGATCATTCTTTTAAGGCACCCTAATTATTCCCGCTCCTCATGGCACATTCACCTGTTTGTTACATTAACTCATGAGATGCACACGTGCACCAAGCCACAAATGCAATGAAAACAGCACATAACAAGGGAGTAAAAATACAGCAAGTTATCTAATAGTTTTGTCCCAGCATAACCTCTTTCCTCAAGTCATTTCATCCTTTCGATCTTTGCAGTCCTTTTCAGACTCCTAATATTAAATGGGACTCTGTATCTTTAATTGTTGAAGTGATTTTTTCCATCTCCTACAAGCAATCCTGCTCCATAGTACAGTCTCTTTTTAAGTTATAAATAAAACACCCGACTATTTTCTTTTTCCCACAGATGAGAACATTAAAACATTGACATTTTAATCTGTTCTATACAAGAGTGAGTTGTGTCAGCACACTGCTTCCAGCTACAACAACAGAAAAACCCAAGTTTAATTAAAGACAGAGAGGAGCTGCATTGTAGTGTCTGAGCCACAAAGATGCTTTGTACGATCGCTCGCTCGCTCACCATCTTTGAGCTCAGTGTCCTCTTTGGATGACTGCTTGGCAGACAGAAGATGATTGAGAAGAGAGGGGAGGCAGGACAAGAAACAAATGTCTTTTTCAGATGGGAAGCCAGAAAGGTAAGACCGTGTATGAGATTCATGAGCATTGCAGAGCTTTCCTAGAAGACAGTAAAAGCACGACACAGACCCTCCTAGTGCTCACCTTCATGGGATCCGCTAATCTCTGCAACTGCCAGAAAAAAACAAAAAAACAAAACAAAAAAAAAAAAAAAAACCCCAGAAAAACTAAGAAATACAGAACTAAAGAAAGCATAATGGAAAATACTAATGTTGTCACTCTCGTGCTTGCAATCATCTAACCTATTCTAATCACTTTTCTGTATCAGGTATCTTTGTCTCTTAATACACGTAGTAGTACTGCAGGCATTTTAATGGCTCCAGATGGCATCATGCTGCGCTCAGACATCGCACAGCAAGTTGTATAGCTCACACAGGAGAGAAATACACACACAACAGAGTACAGAGTCTTTGAATTGCCATTGCCAGCCCTGGGTACATCAAATCTGCCATCCTGTTTGCAACAGCGCTTAGGAAAAGCTGCCAAGAATCCAGTAGAAGAACTACAGATAAAATGATGATTCTTTTGCATGAATGACAGTTAAGGAGCCGCCACCGCTCCCCACCTCTGAAACCCTCTAGAGATTAGTGTAAACTTTAAAGCAAAACAAAGGACTTGGCAGAAGGCACCTCATCCCGTGAGTCTGTAGCTCACTTTGTACAGCTCACGTGGATTCAATTTTAAAACATCATTTTCTCAGATTACCAGAGAGTCCAATTCACTTTCATTCACAACAGGCACCTTCCTCCGAAGGAAAAGGAAATTTTGCAGAAGGTTACAACAAACATGACGAATACACAGCAAACAATCTAATCAGATTATACACTTATTAGGATTCCAGAAAAGTAGGAGATTATAGTTTACAGGGAAGACACTGCAACATACGTATTACGCTCACAGTAAAATTAACGTTCAACAGTGTTTTGTTCCAATTTCAATATGCTAATGTAGCAACGACTGCCAGTATTTCACAGCCTAGATAAGCAAGTCACAAGATTCCTCCTTATATAAGAAAGTACTTTTAAGAAAGGCCTTTAATAGTCTGATGTCACAAAAGCTACCTTAAATGACCCTATGTACACTACTAAAGCCCAAGTCTATAGTACAGAAACACGTAGCAAACTGAATGATCCTTTGCTCACACTGTACAACTGCACATCAAAGAGAATCCTCGCCAGGAGGATGCCAGAGAAAAGGCATTCAATAGTGAATTTTATGAGAGAAGGAGAAAAAAGCCAGGTAGTTCAACAGATTCCTGAAATCCCAGTAGTGGTCAATAAATCGACTTCTGCTTCACATTATATGAAGAGGCTGTACTTAGCAAATCACTGTGTAAGCTGCCTCAATAACAGCACTCCTGCTATCAAGTTTACTTGCAATGATTCCAACAAAGAAATTAATTTCTTAGATGACAAGAAAAGGTTAGCTAGAATGGGGAAAACACAGGAGACAAAATTTTCCACTAATAAAACAAATATCTGACTCTGAACTGAATTTGAAGCTATCTTCTTTCCTTTGAAAGATCTGAAATCCCTATAGCCCAAACACTAGACCTGCTAAGAAAACATCTCCCAATTCAAACAATGCATTTCTAGAAATAGAAGGAAAGTAAAATGAAGTAGATCTTTTTTCAATATGTGATTCACTAAAGCATCCACATATATACTATTCCTCAGGTAAGGAAAGAAAGTATACCTTTACTGTAGCCAAAATTGCAGACTTAAAGGCAAACCTTACTTTGAATTACTGGTCAGTTTACTCCCTTTTTTTAAATGTGTATATATACATATATATATAAATAAAAAATATATAAATGTATTACATATTACATCATATGTATGTATGTATTATGTATGTATACACACACATTTATATACACATATAAGACATAGACTAGAATTTTCCAGATATTAGAATATGCCCTTATCATATCACCTTATAAATGTTATCCTCTAGACTCAAGCAAGTAATAAAACCCATACCTTCCTAGTCACGGATTTTAATGACCTGTTTACTCTCAAAAGACACTCAACAGGTATCAGCTGCTCATCTTATGAAAAAAAGAACTAGAAAATAAATATCTCCATTTTATTCCTTGTATATTGTACTCCTTACAGAGTATTATTCCTTGACACCCTTTATTCCTCTTATATGGCAACACACAACCATTAATAATGATTACTTTCTCTAAGATTTTATATATATATATATGCATGTATGTATATAAATAAAAGACCATCTTGCTCTATTGCTCAGAGATTTACTCCCATCAGCTTCCTTACATGTCAGGAAGATTGAGTTGCTTTAAGAACAACATAATTTAGATACAGATATCAAACAATTAGCCTCTCTGCTAGATAGGTTGATTATGGCAATTCCTTACATGATCAATTTCTATAGATTTGGTTTTAACTACAAAAGTTTGTTGAACTTCTCTATTTCATAGCTGCACAAATTAACTTCAAAATATTAATCGAGGATAAATCAATGTGGGCCACTTGAAATAACCCAAAGATTTTTACCTTCAGCTTCTATCCCATCTTCATTTGTGTAGCCACAGATGTCAAAACAGTGACAAGGCCTTCAAGGTCAAAGTCAACCATGTAATGCTGTCGATTTGGCCATTAAATAGAGGGACTCTAGGAAACATCATACTGATAACGGATTAATGCAAGCTGAAGTCCCACAGGAAGTCATATGGCTCTGATAGGACATTTATAAATTGAGTAGCTTGAACTAGGTCAAACGGGAAAGAGTTAAGATCTAGGTTTTGATTTGCATGGTGATTAGAAGAAAAGAGCTTGTTTGAAAACCTGTTTGGATCATTAATGATCATTTTTTAGTGTGCCTCAGAAAAGACAAGGTATTTGAGAGTACAGAGAAACAGTATGTTTTAAAAGTATATGGAGTGACTTAAGTAACTAATCTGGTCTGGCCAACACCAAACTCAAAGTAACAGAATGGCCAATACAGAAATCAATTAAAAAGAATTAAAGAGGACAATACAGTATGAATGATACAGATTGCAAAAAAGTATATTCTTGGACCAGCTTGATCTTTTAATTAAGAGTTTATTGTGAATCAATAGCACAGATAAGGCAGATTTTTTGTAAAGCAGACGTTTTGATTAAGGAATTCAGAATCAACATGACACACATCAAATTGGTCAGGGATTGATAGGCCTCTAAATGTAACTGTAGATGAGGGCAAACGCTCCCTCAAGCTTTCCAGCCTCCCTCAACAGTTAAAAATACCAGCACAGAAGAGAATGGGTTCTTTTAATACCACCTTCAACAGCCTGACCCTTTATTATTGAGCATCTTAGTCTCTGCCTTGTAAGAAAATATAAGATGATTACTGAACAAATTTACAGATTACAGAGCAATATAAACAAGCATCTGTGGCAGAAAACTCTGCCAGGTAAGCAAGTGCCAAGCAAAGATTATTTTTTAATATCGCTAAATGTAAGAAAATACGCGTAAGCCACACTCGCACACTGGAAGCGTGTCCCGAAGAGCGGGTTTTCTGAAAGGTCACGGTAGGAAAGGCAGGCTTCGGGGAGACACCTCGGGTGAACAGGGCCGCGGAGATGATTTTACTTCCAAATTTCCTCTGGAGCTCCGGTTACACAGGTGGGAGTAGTGGGAGAAGAGCAGAGGGCAGGGGGTCGAGCCCTGCCCAAGCGGGATGCCCTCGTGGCGCCATGGCAGGAAGGGCGGCGCAGGCCGCGGGGAGGCCGTGCGGCTTTGGCAGCTCCGCGCTTGCGGCGCCAGCGGGAACACAGGGATGCGCGTCCTCCAGGAGCCAGCGCGGGCCCTTCACATCCCTCCTCTGCCTCTGAAGGAGGCACCTGGTTAAGGAATTGACTGTTTCCATGTGGATTGTGACTGATCCAGCCCATTCTGGGAAGGGAGATGGTGCGGAATGGCCGAGGCCAAGGCACGAACAGGCTCCGAACAGGCTCCTCCATGCAGGAGGCAGGGCTCTGAAAAAAGCATGCGAGCCTCTAATAAGCTACTGACAATAGCATATACAACAGTCTCCTTTCTAGTGAAAAACCACTACAGGCTTTGGGCCAAAATGGAAAAATAAGCTGGAACTGTCAGCAAGAAGCTATATAATGTAGGAGACAGTAAACAAAGGAGGAGAACTCTTGTGTCCTTTCATACTCCAAATTACTGCTGCTTTGTAGTTAGTTTTTCAAGTTGTTGAGTTTCTACCATGTCCATATTCGCTGCCATGTGTCACCTGTTCTCCACATAGGAACTTGGCTCCCATTGTCTTTTAAGAATATAGAGAGGACTAATTCAGAGTGACACATCATCACTCAGCTTTAGCAGGTCTAGAAACCAGACTAGAACGTTATCAAAACTTTCTGATGGAGCTAAGGAAGCCTTTTGGCTTTTCACACCTTCCCAGAACAATAAAATAGAATTAGAGTGTCTGGTGGGGAATTAGGAAGCTTATGATGTGCATCTTAACTGTAGTCGCACCTCTGAGCAATATCCGATATGCCAATGACATACATGCAGGCACTCCAGCAGCAATTATATTTCTTCCTTTTATACCTTATTTTTCCACATATTGGAGTATATTAACATTTCCTGACAGAAATTCTGTGTCTTAAGAAGCTGTGCTTAGAAGCTGCTTCGGTATATCCCAACTCCCTGCTGCAGGGACCTAGAAGAGCTGTAAGACTTGGTTGTGCAATTCTGCCCAACGCCCAGCATTAATGGTACGTCCTCACTTACCCATCGCAGGGCGCTCTTACCCCGCCAGCTGCTGACAGCCCCATGCCTGGAAATGATGGATGCCAAACACAACCAGAGTGCAACTTCCTTGCTCTGATAAGATGATATGGAGGACCAGGGCATGCCTCAGAAAAGCTGCCTTTGTGTCAAAATCACAGCTCTACTGTGCTCTTTCAACTGATCGTTTTATTTTAAAATAAAACAACATCATACAACCAAGCAGAAGATCTGAAAGACCAAGACCCAAGGAACACAAACTGTTGGAGGACACGTAAACCCACAACAAAGCTGAGGATTTACACCATGCCTCCTAATTGCCAAGCTAGAGCTTTGACACTTGTGTGGAGGCTGGTCAGATAACGAGGTCAGTGTCGAGGACGTCACAGAGATGTGAGCTCCACACCCGAGAGCATCGTCAGACCCACAGGCGCCGCTTCGGGTGCTCCCACTTGACAGCACTTGTTTGAACTGTGCCGAGCAGCTTAGCTGTCATGTTAGTGGCAGTCCAGCCAGGTGAACGTTACTGCAGTAGTTGTGATTAAACAATAGCTCCCATATAAGATCCTTTAATAACACTAAGGGGAAATTTCTGCTACGAGAAATATTACCAGAACAGAATGACCAAGGAAACCTCCAAAACAAAAGTTCCGCTGAGCACAGGCATCCTATGAGCCAGCATCCAGCTGCTGTGAAGACATTTGTGGTTTTCCTCTCTACCACCTGCCTGCTTCCTCCCTCCCAACATCAATATACAGCTTCAAAGTCCAAAGGGACAGTCAAACAGAGCTGGAGGGACAGAGAAGAATCAATGGCAAAGCAAAACAAATAGCTTTCAAATGATTTTGGATTCTTTAAAAACGGGGAGTTCTTATTTTTAGACTGCATACAAGTAGCTCAAGGTGCTTTTTCTTTAGTCCCCCTGACAGTAGTTAAGTGAATACGCCTGCCTAGCCTTGTTCCCTTCTGATGGTAAACAGAGGATCTTGCTATTTCAGTTACAACATGGAATACTTCAGAGCAACCCTGTGCCAAAATGGCACATTTCTGAGGGATGCAAAGGTATTCAATAAAAAGCTTTTAAAGGCATATTTTTAAACTTGCAGCAGGAAAGCTTTTCTGTGTCAAGACAGTAATTCTTTTAACAGCATTGATCAAAATGTCATTCTTTTATGAGTGTACAATACCTTTTAATGGCATACAACAAGCCATTAGGGTTATACACCTCCGTAGAGCAGACAGCTTACTGGAAAAACGGGAACACTGGCCAAGATACAGTCACTAGTTTTTATGCTTCTAATAAGGTACCGTTTCTTTCATTTCCCCCAGCTCTACTTCACCCTAATACTCACAAGTGAAATGATCCAAAGATTGCACCAAACATCTCATCGTGACTTTCATCAGAGTTATTTCCACTGTAGCCCACATTTTCCACAAGAAATGTGTCTTTACAAACAAAATGAATATTCTGGCTTTATAGAATTGGATTCTGTCACCAAGACCATACTCGCCTCTGCTTTGCTTTCCTCACAATTATCAGATTTATCCTCACATCAGCTTTGGCTGAAGAATCAAAGGTGGTTAAATTGCACATAATATTTTAATATTTTTAGAAACAGAAGAAACCCGAACACCTGCCCTGACCTGACATTCGGACTGGGGGCAGAATCTTTCTGCAAATCACCCCAGTTCTTTTCAAGTGCACCAACCCTTCAGCACCTCTAAGGGCACTGATGATTGCATTAGCTCTGCTTGAACGGGAGGCAAGCACTGGCTCTCCAGGTGCATTCAGCAGCACTTCATAGCCTCACCCGAGCTAAAAACATCAACAGAGAAGGGAATGATTTCCGTCAAGCCACCTTCGAGAGTTTCCACACTGAGGGCAGTATTTATTAAATCCAGTCCTCAAAGTTGACTGAGCAATGGCTGCAGCGAAAGAACTTTATTTCCTCCTCTCAAATACTTACAGATAACATCAGGATCTTCTCAGCTCTTTGAAAAATATACATAAGCCATTGGTATAAGCAAAAGGAAAAGCGACTCCTAACAAGACCATAAGGCAATATTTAAAATAAAAATAAAAAAATAATAGTAGAGACAGGAAATCTGAGACTATAAAAATCAAAAGCTGCGGTAGAGGTAATTAAGGTGCCACCTCCCTCTGATCTGCTCCAGTCCAACAGAAGTGACTGCTGTCCCTGTGACTCCGAGCTATGGGGTAGCCTGCTCTATCACAGCAGTCATAGACTGAAGTTAAATTCTTGCAGTCTTTAAACACATATAAACTCTTGTCAATCAAAATAATTTGCACTACATAAGATGCCTTTATCTCAGAGTACCACAAAGCCAGTTGTGTTTATATCTGCCCTGCATTTGTTATTAAACATGCAGCCAAATACAGAGAGGTCTCCCAGAGAATCACCAAGTCACTCTCAAATATCATGACTTGAGTAGATGTTTCAGCTGGTATTTCAGACCAAAATCAAGCCTGAATTAGACACATGCTCCAAGCAGCTAAAGCCAGGAGAGGCACACAGGCAGCCGGCACAAACCTGACTGTGCTCTGTTAAGAAATGCTTCCCGTGCTGGCCAATATACCCTTCAAGAGCCAGGTTGCAAAACCCCAAGAAAACTCTGGAGATGAGTGTCACCAGCAACTGATACTCTCATGGTACCAGCATGTGTTGAAACACACACCTATAATCAATCATTCAGTTTGTGATTTCTTATGAGGGTATTACTTTTAAGCAACAGAACTTAAAAAATAAGATATAAAGTCAAATAAGCTCTAAAAAACAATAAAACAGAAAAATAAATGCTCTCTCAAGCAAGCTACATGCATATAAAAAATAAACTAGAGTCTTGGGTTAAGGAGGTCAAACAGAAGCAGCATGAACAGGAGACCACACCATTGAGCGCTCCCGCTTTATCAGTCTGGAGATTCAGTTTAAACATCCAACCCTGAAGACAGTCTTAGCAGACATTTCTTAGAAACAACCTACATCGTTTGATGCCGCTTTGCAGTAAGGAAACAGACCACACCGTGGGCCCCAGTTTGTTTGCTGCAGGGCCTGCCTGGAGGGAAGGGTTTTGCTCATGCTGCTAACCAGGCAGTAGCGTGTCGATAACGGGGGCAGCTTGACAATATTTTTGTTCCCCAGAGGCCCTGGCTGCCAAGCCCGGAGCTTAGGAAGCTTCTGGGTGCACGGGGCCCTGACCAACACACACCCCTCAGGCATTAACCTATTAAGCAATTAGGCTTGGTCCAGATTGCTCCGTGCCCCCGGCAGCACGGATTCCATATTCCCAGCCATGGCTGCAGGTAACAGAGCAGCTGTGGGCCCTTTCCCAAGGTGTGCGGAGCAGAGGGGAGAGGGGAGACGGCCCCATCAGGCTCCACATGGAGGCGGCTCTAGCAAGGACCCAGGAGGGAAGAGGGAGACAAGAGGCCGGGAGGAGGATCGTGTGCTCGAGCCCAGCCCATACAGGGCTGTTCGGATGGAGAAGCGCCGAGCTGCAGGCTCAGGCCCACCTTACCCGGCCCCTGCTCGCCCACCATGGCTGCTCAGAGCCGCAGAGCTCCCCCCCGCCGCGTTACCGCGGCACGGACGCGGCTCGCGGCGCTAGCGCCTTCCTCCCCTCCCCGAGGATGGTGCCGGAGCGAGGCCGGGGCGAGGCCCGCGCGACCCTGGCGCGTGCGGAAGCCGCTCGCAGCCGCTGCCCCCGCGCAGGGAGACGCTCCGCTCTCGTTTCCAGCAACGGGCGGGCGCGAACGCGGCCGGGACGCGCTCACCTGTCCGCGCGCGCAGCCGGCTCACGGTCCCGCGGGAGGGGCCCCGCTGCCGGGCCCGGCGGCGCTGCACAGAGCGGGGCCGGCCGCGCCGCCCCGGGCCCGGCCGCAGCTCCCACCGCTCGCGCCGCCTCGCGCCGTTCGAACGGGCGCGCCAACTCCGCCGCCAATTGACAACTGTCCCGACCAATCCCGCAGAGGGAGGCGCCCCAGATAGCCAATCAGCACTCCCTCGGGGGTAGGGGGAGGAGCCATGTCACGTGTGCGGGCGTCTTCCCGCACGGAAGGCCTCACTAATCTGACGAACTTTGATTAGCGTAAGAGTTGGCCAGTAAGAGCTCAAAGCCGGGCACCTGCTTCCGGCGATTGGCCAGAGCAGGAGGGGGCGGTGCTGCGGCGCGGAGGCCGCGCAGCGTGGCGTTGCCATGGGGACGGGCAGGGCGGCGGGGGCCCGGCTGGAGCCGTTGGCGGCAGCCCGCGCTCCGAGCCGGCGGGGCGGGGCCGGGGCGAGCGGGAAGCCCGCGCAGCGCGAACAGCCCTTTGCCGGGACCGCAGAGACAACACAGCTAGTGCGGGCAGAACAGCGGGAGCTGCAGCGCAGCGCCGAGCCCCTGGAGACCGGGAGCCGCGAGGCTCCGTCCCAGCGCCCCCGCGGAGAGCAGGGACGAAGCCAACCTCGCCCAAGCCTGGACCGTGGAGATAAAGACGAGGTCCCTGCGGCCGCAGCCCCGCGGCGGCAGCGGGAGGTTCCTGCCGGCCGCGGAGCCAAAGCCAGGCCTGCGATCGGGCCCTGTGGGCCAGCGACGCGGCCTGGCTGGGCCTCGGGCCGCGCAGCCAGCGCAGAACCCATGGGGAGGTTTAGTGCGGGAGGAAAGTGGGACAAGTTCCCTGGAGAGAAGCAACGGAAATCCACGTCCTTCCTTGGAGCTGCTGTGTGACAGCAAAACAAGAGAATGCCTGGAACTTGGGCTTAAATGGGAAAATAAAATAGAAAACAAACTTTGCTGTAATGAGAAGTAATATCCTCTTCTGATCTTTGTAATCAAAGCAGCTTGATAAACTATGCACGCGTGTGCACACCAATGCCCACTAATCCTGCTGGCCTCGGGCATGGGGGATACTTAGGAAATATCAGAGCACTTCCTGCTAGAAGGGATTTTTAAAAAATATACACTCATTTTAAGGCCAGGAAAAAGCAGCAAGTTCAATGTACCTCCATCACCATCATGAGACAAACAGAAAGGCAGCTCAAAGACAGCCCTGGCAGCTTAAATAGCCATGCTTCTCATTTTGAACAAAATCCCTGCAAATTCCATTAGAAAATACTTCATTAGAAAAACCCTCCCAGGTTGCATAGTTGAGGAGATGAGAAATGCCAGGGAGCCGGGAGTGCAGACGCAGCCCCAGCGCTGCCCCGCGCCGGCATCGCTGCCGCACCAGCTGCTCCCGCGCTCACACAATGCTTTATAGTCTTTTCAGTCTTCCCTGTAACCTTGCTCATCTGACACCCTGCAACACGCTCTGCCATGCAATGCAGCCCAGACAAAGAGTCCATTAAGGTAATTTATACGAAAAACATACAGTAAATTACAATTAGACGACATACAACCGGTGGAATAAAAGCACAGGATAATGGTGAGACCATGCTGCTATATTCAGGAGCCTAGAGTCAGCTTAGCACGTTAGGCGTCTCAGTGCCAACGCGGACAACCCTCACACGTCGGAGGGGCCGACCCCTACAGCGGCGCGGAATTCCCAAACACCGGCACAGCGTACACTGACCTGGAGCAGCAGCTCCCAGGCACCCTCCTGTTCCCAAGGCGCAGGTTCCTCCCCTGCCAGCGCTGGGGAGCTGCGGGGCCTCTGGCTCCCGACACGTTGCACCGGGCAGCGCACTGCAGCGGGCGCCGCAGGGATGAGCGCCCAGTGAGAGCCACGAGCCGCCCGCCGGGCCTGCGGGTGCTGCCAGGGTGCCCTCCTGCCGCTCACACCCTCCAAGCTTCCCCACAAATCATATTCCACAAATAATATTTTACCATGGGAGTAGTTCATCTAGAGGGTGCCTAGAGAACTCATAGGAAGCGTGGGGAGAGAGGCGAGGATGTCACTAATTTACCTTCACGCCTCTTGCTCATGTCTGCAGCTCCTGCTGCAGGAGAGGAGGACGTGGGGCTGCAGAGCCCGTCACACGCATCCCTGCAGCTGGGCGGCCCGTCCAGAGAAGGAGCAGGCGGCAGGAGAGCAGGGGCAGCACCAAGAGCAGCAGCACGTCCTGGCTGTGCCCACATCACCACCATGGCATCCACACTGCCCTGAGCGCTCCCAGGGCCTCGGCCCCTGGTCCTCAGGGCTGATGTGCAGCACCTGCGGAGGCAGCAGCCCCTGCGGAGGCGGCAGCCCCTGGAGAAGCGGCAGCACCTGGAGAGGCGGCACTGGCTCCGGCTCCGGCCCTGGCACCACCGCCCGCCTCCCGCCGCTGCTCCGGGCCGGCCGCGGTGCCGCCTGCGCCCACGTCCCCTGCGCTGGCCGAAGCAGTGCCGTGCGGGAGCCGATCCTGTTAGATTAAGACAAATTAAGAATCTAATATATAGGTTTGCTGTCAGGTGCCGAGGGTCAGGGGTCGATACAGTATATAGCGACAAGGTTATAGGTTACCCCAGCCCCAATATTTTATCATAATAAGGCAAGTGGGGATGAAGCACCCAGCAGTAGCCCATAAATCTATTAGCGCTGAACTGTCAATGTCCCGTATACTAGGGTAATTTGTTAATTCAGAGCTGGGGCTCTTTTTTCACTAGACCTTGTAAACTCCTTTCTGAAACATCAATAAACCATCTGCTTTGACTTGTTAATCAAACGACTTTATTCAGTCCAAAGCAATTTTTTCCTAATAAAAACAGAGTATTTATCTCCATGGCTATAAAAGAGGATTGTTTTCAACTGTTCACTTATAGTTAAGAAGCACATTTAGTTTGGATTGATTTCCAATGCTTCGGTCATATCTTGTCACTTCCCATTTCTTACACACAGCATCTCAGTTTAGCTCCTTAGCAGGGAAAAGAGAGCCTGGTCTGGTGCTGGAAGTGGCGGGAAGGCCAGGAATGCCGCTGGGAAAGCTGGGAACGCCACTGGGAAGGGCTGCGTCGCCGGCACGCAGGACCCGCCGGCACTATGACCTCCTCCTGCCACGGAGCGTCCTGTCCCTGCGGCTGGAGCAGGGCCTGGGGGATTGGGCTGGAAACCGGCCCGGGCCGCGGTCCGGAGCGCGACGGGAGCCTCCGCATGGAGCCTGGGGCTGCGGAGCCACCGGCACCGCCTGTTCCCTGGCCTCGCTCAGCCGCCCACGGGCAGCACCGCAGAGGAAAGGAAAGCGAGTCCCGCGGGCCCTTGTCCAGGACACGGAGCAGTGCCCACCTGAGCCCTGCGTGCAGGGCACGGAGCCTCATCAGCCGCAGGGTCGGGCATCAGGAGAAGCTCTGGGGCTGCCTTCAGCCATCGCTGAAGGGATGGGATGAGATGAGATGGGATGGGATGGGATGGGAGCGGGGCAGGTGGTCCCCTCCCTCAGCGCTGTGTGTCTGGGCTCTGCAGCCCTGGTGCGGGGAGGCCGGGAGGGCAGTGGGTTGTGGTGCGTGTGTGCACATGCTTGTGCATGCACCTGTGTGTGTGCACACCTCCGTGCATGTGTACGTGTGAGCACCTGAAGACACATGCACGGCTGTATGTGACACCTGCACACCTACACATACCTACACGCACACACGTGTACGCACATACATGCACGCACGCACCTGCGTACACATGCACATGCACACAAGTACACAGATGTGCACACCTGGGCAGCAGCAGCTGTCCCTCCCCTCGCTGAGAAAAGGCCCCTTTTCGCTGTGACAATTCAGTATAATTGAAAGTTTGCTTAGGAAAGAGTCTTTTTAACCGAACATGCTTGCAGCAGAATCGATAGGATTATACGGCACGGAGGATGCCTAGGGTATTAAAACATTAATTAAGCCACATCAGCCGGGCAGCAGCGGCGGCTGAGGGGGCGACGCTGCCCGTGGGGCTCCGGGGCTGCTGACCCACCGGGTGGCCGGTGCCGCTCATCCCGCAGCCACCGGAGCCACCGCACGGGCCCCCCCGCTCCCACGGCAGGAACACGGAACCAGCGTCCCCCGGCAGCGCCGTCGTCAGTCAACACGCTGGTGCCGTGGCCCATCGGGCCCATGAGTGCCGGGCGGATCAGCGCTCGCGGCTGCAGCACCCGCGGGTCCGGCCGCTCCTGGGGGTTCTGCAGGACCCAGTGGGTCCGGTGGCCCCTTCCTGGCCTGTCATTCGGGGTCGCCTCCTCAGCCAAGGGCTCCGTCGTTCGGCGAGGGTGTCGGTCCGTCTGTCCGCACGTGTGTCTGGTTGCAGCCCGGAGCCTCCCCAGCGGCTCCCATCGAGTGCTGGAGCAGCAGCCCAGGCTCTTCCTCCCGCCAGCTCCACGGCGGTGCCTGCCCAGGCCGGACCTTTCGGGAGGACCCGGGCGTTTCTCCACCAGCCTCCGGACGCGCCCGGGGCCAGCGGATGCAGCTCCAAGGAGGCTGGTTCCTGGCAGCAGCTAAAATGGTACCTGGCTGGCGTCAGCTATTGCTAATAACTTAAATTTCATTAAATTTAAATTTCAAGATAAAAATTTCCAGTTGTCCTGGGAAATCTGCCATGTTTCAACAGGAAAATGGCACTTTTCATTAGGAAGGAAAGCCCAGAGAGCTCTAATTATGCCTTTTGGCAGATCCGCAGCTAGCAAATGCACATGCTCCTGGTGCCTGCACTGCCTTGGCTGCAGGGAGCCCGGGCCGGGTGGCTCGTGAGCTGCTCCTGCTGCTCCTGGCGCTGCCCGCGCTGCATCGCGCGAGCGTTGCGGGCGGCCCGGCCGAGCGGCAGCACTGAACAGCGGGGCCGATCCCGGGCAGGCACCGCCTGGCGCGGGACCCCCGGCGCTCGCTGCCCGGCTGCCAGCTCGAGGGGCACGGGGCCTCGGGCTCCCTTTGCTCCTGCTCCTTGCAGCTTCAGGCACGTCCTGCGGCGAGGGGCAACTTCTGGTGCCCGACCTGCATGCTGGGAACGCTCCCGTTTTCCATCCTGCTCCGGGACGCGAATCGGCCACTTACCTCCCTTACCTTGGCTGCCACTGGGCTCAGAGGAACCGGCTGGAGCTGCGGAGCATTCCCAGGTGGCGGCCGGGACGGCCCCGCGCTGCTCCGTGCGGCACGGCCCGCGCACCGGGCGGCCGCTCCGTGCATCCGCGCGCTCCCGGCGCCGCTCCCAGCACGTCCCGGGGCTGCGCCCCAGCGTCCCCCCCGCCCCAGCGGGAACAGCCGAGACCAGAGCTTGTGCTCGCTTTTTTTCTTTTTCTTTTTTAATGTATCACAATGAGCAGGAAACATACGTGATGAAGTATTTCCAAAGGAGTATATTCAATTACCATCTACAGTCAACTCAACTATGACAACAAAGTCTTTTGTGACAAATCTTTTTCTTTTTTAAAGTTTTGCAAGTTCCGTGTGGTTTCGGTTTCTGTTCGGCTCCATGAATTTTGGTACAGTTCGAGATCAGCATTGTTACAGTAACAAAAAAAGCTAACAAGACTACATTATAGAAAAACACCAAGAACATCATTTTTGGTTTCACTTGCTCTATTTTTGTACATTGCAAAGGCTGTTCATAACCCTCTTCACCTCATTTACGCTTTCTGTTCTACCCAAACTTGCCCCCCCAAAATAAAAACAAAAACATAGTCCAAGCTTTGTGTTTCACAGTGGGCAGTATCTCAGCGCCAACAAACCAACCGACCGACCAACCCAATTTCTGCTTCTATTTAAAAAGTTTATTTTTTTTTCTTTTTCATAAAGCAAAATATATTTGTGCCAAGGCCGCGGGCTTGGCTGGCCCCGGCGCCTCTGGCTCCGCTTTATTCTCAGGTGTATGAAACTTTGGCCATCTTCACCACTAAAAAAACACTCGTATTAAAAACAAAACCGAAACCTGCTCGACGCCAAGTCCGGGGGTGCGGGGGGCGGCCGGGCAGCTGGGGCCACCCCTGTGCGAGCGCGGGGCGCAGGGCAGGGCCGCCCGTCCCCAAGGCCACGGGGGTGCCACCCCAAGGCCATGGGGTGACGTCTCCAAGGCCTTGGGAAGGGCCATTCCCCAGGCCGGGAAGGGCCCCGCGGGCCGCAGTCCCCCGGGGCTCCCGCTCCGCTGCCCGGGAAGGGCCCGCGCCGACGGTTAGAAAAAATACAAGAAAATGAATTTATAAAACTTTTTAGTGGGCGGGAAGGAGAAGGGGGAAGGAGGAGAGAGAAATTGCACTATGACCAAGCATATAATTAAAAAAAAAAAATGCAAAAACAAAACCAAAGGATTTCAAAAGAGATCTTGCAGAATTTGACAGATAAAGCTAGTGTTAAATTGTTAACTCGTATCACATAGAGACCAAAAACAAACTCAACAAAAAACTTCTATATGATACAGACAGAGTAACATACAACAGTTAAATGGCAAAAAATATATATATATATTTCATAGAATTACAAACAAGATAAAATAATGGAAAACAAAAACTGTACAACTTTAGAATTTAAAAAATGTTCATCTCAAACACGGGGAGAAATACAAGAATTCTTGTTAAAAGAAACAGTTTGTTAAAACAGCAAACGCTTTGTGTTTCTGTTTTTGACACCTTATGCTACAGCTGGGTACTGGTAGGAATATTAGATGGTTCTCTCTTCAGTATCGTCTACTTAAAAAACAATTAAAAAAGGAATTTGCACTGTGCATTAGCCTAGTTAGAAATATGTACAACAGTTCAGGATCTAGTCTTTCGTTAAACTAAAACCAAAAATTCATAAAAACAAAAGAGTCCTGCTAAAAACCGAACTCCGCTCTTGGCGCCGGGGCCGCTCCGGCCTCCCACGGAGTGGACGAGCGGCTTCGGCAGCGGGCAGGACGCCGCGGGCTGCGGAGCGCGCGCCGCCTCCGGCGCTGCCTTCCGAGACGCGGCGAGGACGAGGCCGGCGGGAGCGCGGAGGGGCCGGGGACGAGGCTGTTCCTGTCGGCATTTGGCTACGGAAGCGGAGCGGCGAGTGTCCCGGCGGCTCCAAAACCTACGTGTTTAGCAGCACAGAGTTTTCCTCGGCAAGGCCGGAGCGCTGCCGGCGGGAGCGCGGAGTGGCCCAGGGCGCAGCCGCCCCCCGGAGCTGCTCCTTGGCCTCCTGTCCACGGCGCCGCGGGCGGCACGAGGCGCAAGGAGCAACTCGCCTGCCGGCACTCGCCCTCGCCGCCAAGAGTTGTCTCTCTGCTTGCACAAGAAGCACAGATAACAACCTGGGTACTTTTTTTTATTCTTTTCTTTATTTAAACTTAGACTTGTTTGTTTAAATCAGAAACAAATTCTCAAGTAAAAAGAATCCTTTTTGCTCATTCTGCACCAGTGGTGAAAGGGTATGTCTTTGGATTTTATTTAAAGCATGAATTTTCTTTAGAGAAAAAAAAATGTAACAAAAACTTCTTGTCTTTTTTTTTCTTTTTTTTTTTTTAAAGAAGGAACAGAGTGCAGCCTAATTACACAAACAGAAACAAATGCTCATAGTTTTGGAACAGAGTCTTTGAAGCATTTACAAAATGAGGAAAGAAGAGGAAAAAAAGGAAAAACAGAAAATAAGAAAGAGATAAGTGCACAAGGGTAAACAGACATAGGTAAACCGTATGTATACGCCTTAAAAAGTTTCAAACCCCCAACAAAAAATATTCTGCAAGGGATCCTACTGACCCCCCAAAACCCTTTGAACTTCTTTCTTTAGTTTTTATAAAATAATTATGCAACCACCCTCTAAGAAATGAAGGTAGCAACCATAAGTGGAAGATTACAGGACGGGGAAAAATGGGGAGTAAAGGTACAAAGGGGAGAAAAGCTTAGGCGAGTCAATGGATTGCAATCTATCTGGCTAGGAATGAACAAGACAACATCAAATGAGAAGCCGTCAGCTGGACCATACAAAAGCTAAATGTACACAAAAGGGTTTTTTCTTTTAAATCTACCATACTGCTTCAGTTCATTTCCAATGCAACAATCTACTCAACACCAAAAATGGTCATATCTATCATAAATACAGAAAGTCAGTTGTTTTAAAACTTATTTTTTTTAAGCTCCGAGTCCTCAACACTCTTTGTGTTTTTTTTTTTCTGAAAAGTGGGAGTGCTTAACTTTTCCCCTTGAAATTGGCTTCAGCAGAAAAGCTACCCTTAAAATCCCCGAAAAGCTAAAGCAGTTCACATTGTTTTTCTCTTGAATACTTTCTGCCCATTTTAAATTAACAAAAAAAAAAAAAAAAAAGAAAGAAAGAAAGAAAAAAAACCTTCTTCTCTGGAACAAAAAACAGAACAAAACAAGAAAATCCCAAAACAAACAAAGGAAATTTTATATATATATATATATATATATAAAACAATGATTCTGAAAACAGAACAAAGTGTGAGCGATTGACCTGAGAATAAAAAGACATTACATTTCTTTTTTTTCTTTTAGCAAGCCATTGGTATCTGAATGCTAAGATAGCAAGGAATTTAAACGGTGGCAAGGTGGGCTGCTTTCCCATACAGTGCGTGCCGGCCTCTGCTGTGCTATCGACGCGGGCGCTCCCGGGGGCAATGTACAAGGGGCTCAAGCTGCGGAGACGGGGGGAGGCAGCGCGGGCTCCGTCTCCCACACCAACAGTACCTTCAAAAGGACAAATGTAACAGTTTTTTGTTTTTTTTTTTTTAACTTTATTTTATTAAAAGAAAAAAAAAAAGATGTAAAACCCACCGGCATCGTTATATGGGAAAACAACCCACGCTTTTTCTTTTTTTTTCTTTTTCCTTTTTTTTTTTTTTTGGTTAGAAGCTTTGGAATTGCAGTTAGTCTATTTTTTTTTTTTTTGAAATTGGTTTGTTATTAATTTTTTTATTTATTATTATTATTATTTAAACGCGTTTCTCACTGTTCATCTTCAAAGCTTACAATCTGAAGGTGTCCGTTCCTACGCTCGCGAGACCACTGTCCTTGGGGCAGCCGGGCTCCGGGGGCCCCTGCGCCGGGCTCGCCGGCCCGTCTGACTTTTGGCTAGCATCCGTGTCAGACTCCTCTGAATAGTCGTCTGTTGGCATCGAGGGCTGAACCCCTGAGGTGCTGCATGAACTTGAGGTAACCGTTGAGGATGAGGAGAGAGGAGGGAAGGGCGGCTGGGCCGGCGCGGCGCGGGCGGCCGCCGGGGGCCAGGGCTTCCGTGGGGCGGCCGGGGGCGGCGGGGGGCTGTCGTTTGAGTGAGCGGCAGACTGCGAGGTAGATGCGGTGCTGGGGTCGGGGGGGCAGGCAGAGTGAGGTAATAGACTGGGGTGCTCTTTGGCGTTTCTTGCTGCTCGGGTGATTGTTCGGTGTTTGTGCGGGGCCGACTCGAGATGCTGACGCAGGGCTTCGTCCCCGCACACCGTGCTCTCGCACGCCGCGCACCGGTACGAGCCGCCGCCCTGGCCGCCGCCGCCGGTGGGCACGTGAAGCACCATCTCCTGCAGGTTCACCGCGGGCTGGCCCAAGAAGCAGAGGGACTTCAGGTGGTGGCTGGCCGCCTCCGGGTCGCCGAAGCCCGCCTGGCACTTGCGGCACACCAGCTTGTACTGCACCTTTGGGACGATGAAGGGGTCGCACAGGGAGTCCGCGCCCTTGCTCTCTGCTTCGGGCTCCTCGGGGGGTTTGGGCAGCAGGGGGGACACCTCGCGGGGCGCGTTCTTCTGCTCCTCTTGCTTGGGGGGTTCTTTGGCAGGGTCTTTGTCTGGGGGGGCGGTCCCCACGGGGGCCGGGGTTTGGCTTCCTTTGGGCGGCGGCGGCGGCGCCTTGGGCTGCGACGGTGGCGGCGGCGGCGGCGGGGCCGGCGGCCGCTGCTGCTGCAAGGCCTCCTGCAGGCTCTGCTGGTATTGCTGGTACTGCTGCAGCAGGGAGCCGGGCGACAGCCCCAGCAGCGCCTGCGACAGCGCGGGGCCGTAGGGGAAGAGCCCCTCCATGCCGTACATGGGCTGCAGGTACCCGCTCTGCAGGGCCCCGGGGATCTGCGGCGCGTAGTAGGGCGAGAAGCCGGGCACGAAGTAGGGCAGGAACTGGCTGGTGAGCAGGGCGGCGGGGTCCGAGGTGAGGGCGGCCTGCAGCGCCTGCAGCTGTGCGGGCTCCACCGCGTACTCCACGGCGGGCGGCGGGGCCGCCAGCGCCGCTGCCTCCCCCTTCTCCTTCTTGGGCCCCGGCGGTGGCTCCCCCTTGCCCTTGGGCAAGGCCTTCTCCTTCTCCTTCGTCTTCTCGCCATCCTTGTCCTTGCGCGGCGGTGGTGGCTGCTGCGGCGGCGGCTGCTGCGGCGGCTGCGGGGCCGGGGCCGGTGGCGGCGGCGGGGCCGCGGCGGCGGCTTGTGCTGGGGTGGGCGAGCTCAGCGAGGCTGAGGGCTGTTTATTTGGTAATCCAGAGGTGGGGAGGCCGGGCGAAGGGACGCTCGTGCCGGGCAGGCCCATCAGGTTGGGTTTGGGAGAAGTTAAAGCTGCAAGAGGGAGGAGAAAGAGGTGAGGAGCAAGCCGGGTGCCGTGGGCATCACGCAGGGCTGCCGGCCCCACCGCTGCGCCCCGTGCAACGCCTGCTCGCTGCTCCTGGAGTGTTTGAAATGCACGGAAAACAGAGAGGAGCGGGTGAGGGGAGGGCACGATGGCAGGGGCACAGGAAGCCCCTGCTCCCTCCCCAGTCACCAGCTCCAAGTCCAAGCAGAGCGGTTAGTGTCCCGCTCCCTTTGGAGTGCCAGAGCCCATGTCTGTCTGTCTGGCAGACCCTGGCAAGGGCCCTTTTCCTGCTCAGGTCTGTCATGGGTACCGCAGAGTCCCCAGGCTGTGCACGCTGGTGAGGACACAGCAGCATCTCCGCGACCCGCCGCGGGACTGGCGGGGAGCTCCGGGGCTCGGAGGAGCTGCCGCGGCAACCCCAGGAAGGGCAGCTGGGCCCTCGCGCCCATCTGGGCACCTACCGACCGACGAGATGTTTGTTCTGCTTGGCTGAGGGTTGGAAAAGCAAATGAAAGGGCAGGAGTGGGGATGGAGCAGGTGGGAAAGCAGCCTGGACAGCGGCAGCACACGGAGTGGGGACAGCGGCAGCACACGGAGAGGGAGGGACAGAGGGACCTCGACTCCTGCACGTGCGGGACACCTTGAGCTCGGCCGTGTGTCTAAACCTGGCCGCTCAGGGGAGATCTCCCTGAAAACTGTGAAGGCAGGAAGATCCCGAGTGCAAGGAGCCGTAAGAATGTGACGTTCCTTCTCTGCCGGACGCTGAGCACCACCACAAGGACAGAGCCCGCTCCCGAGGGCCTCCTGCCTCCTGCTCGTTGCCTTTGGCCATCGCAGCCCAATGCTCAGACACACACCAGGACCCGGAAGGTCCAAATCCCACTCATGGCTGCGGGAACCACCTTGGAGAGCTCCGGAACCCGCAGGGCGCCGGCCCCGCGGCTGCCAGGCACCGGCAGGACACGGCTGTGCGCTCCCCTTGTCTCCCACGGGCAGGGTCCTGCCCGCTGCCACCGCCTCGTCACTGTCACCCACAAAGGCACTCAGAATGCCCGTCTGGAGAAGACAGGTAGTTAACCCGAAGAGGGACTTGTAAAGAAAACACCAGCCACTTGGCTGCTCTGGGCCAAGCACCTTCAACAACCATGCTTATATTCTATATCCTCTCTGAAGAGAGGATTAGACTAGCCCCAAAACTCCGACAGAAAAGAAAACACGGAAGTTTGTTCAAGCAGGGAGAGGCAAAGCATTCTGACAGCAATTCACGCAGTCAGTGCGAACGCTCTCGAGCTGCGGCTGGGTCACCTCAAAGGGCAAAGTCATTTTCCTTCCCTACTTTGGTTCTGGCCAAACAGATGCTCTTTCATCGGCTCGTATTCACGTTCCTCCTCCACGTGCCAGGGCTAACCGCCCTCACCCCTACCTGCAGGGCACAGCAGCTCTAAAATGAGGTTTTTCAAGAGGCAGATGGAGGAGGGACACAAGGGAGACTCAGGCAACGGAAAGCAGGCAGCAGGGGAGCAGGGCGGCAGGCAGTGCACATTTGGTGAGAGAACAACGTGGCTCTTAGGAGGGCTGATGGGGAGCCTGGGGTCCCTGCAAACGATACACCCAGCTTTCTTGAGCAACGTGAACGAAACTTTCTTAAACACAGTCTCTTGCACCATGGCTTATTATTCCAGCTCTGGACTATGGACTGAACTGGACATATTCTTCTCAAAAGATGGCTCTTTCTGGGATCTAGCTCATCCATTACCTATGGCCGAGCACAAGATGCACAGATCTAGTTAGCAATGATCAAAGCAAGTTGGAAATTGCTGTACCTTGGCTTAATTCCCTGATTTGCTTTTTCTCCCAGACTGAAGGAGACAAAAGGAGGTCCCAGCTGGAGAACACCCCATGAGGAGAAACCTATTTAGGAAACTGGACCAAGTCCGTGTTCACATCCACACTTCTCAACTTCCCCCAGGAGCAACTGCAATTTCTATTATGAAATAATGCTGATAAGGATGAAGTTGTGCTGTTACTACTAGAAATACAGCTGCATAGGTCAACAGCAGCAGGACAATAGGTCTTAGTGTGAAGTTGGCCTCAAAACAAAGCCGTAAGCCTTGCTTTGTTTTTCAAGTCTTTCCTTGCTGCATAAGCTGGTCTAGCTGAGAACATGAAAGACAGCAGAGGGTATCATGTGCTAAGAAGCAAAGAATAGTCTTTCTATTTCCTCAAAGGATCTGAAAATTCACAGTTATTGTTTCACCGACTCCTTCAAAAACTCTCAAATGACTAACAACTGATGTCATGAACAGGTCCCGTTGCTACATCCACACTAACTGGTTGTGCCTTTGGCTGAAGGGCTCTAGAAGAAGGAAAGTGCTGTGCCAAGTGGAGATGATACCAGATACTGTCAGATCTTGTTAAATTCTCCGCAGATTAGAATGCTCACGTCATACTGACCAAAGAGGACTGAAGAGGCTAAGTCTACGTTATTTTGCCCTTACTGGGCATCTGTTCGTGGATCCATAACCTTGGATACAGCCTCTCCTTTCCAATATGAGAGGCTTTGGGCACACAACTTCGGTGTGATTTCGAAGTTTTTGTGGTATTCAGATTTCCCCACAGCAAGAACATAGTATTTTGGGTGGAATTAAAAGCATTGTACCACATTCTCACAAAGGAGGTGGATTAATGGTAGAATGCAAGCGGGCTAATCTTCCCAGCAGCAGGAATGGCCAGCAACAACACAGTCCCCTGGGTATCGATTTCTGCTCTCATAGCTGATAGCAACTGGGGCAAGAGGAGCAGGGCTGAAAGAGTTTGAAGCATTAGTCATGTCCACTGCAGTTGGCACACACACTCCTAAAAAGGAACACTTCGTTCAGGAAGTCTCTTGATGCCATTAGGGGAAAATAAAAATAAAACAAAGCTCTAATTTTCTCACAGGCACAACCCCATGCGCTCGGTGATTCCACAGCCATGGAATTTGCTGCAGGATCCACCCCCTACCGCAAAACCACTTGACAAAAACTAACCTTTCATTAGCAAAGCTCCGGTCCTTCCAGCTGCAACGGCAACTGTGCAAAGGTGAACTGAGCAAGAACAGTCACAGAACCGGGACAGAGCAATTGGTGCACAGCAACTTTTATTTGTGCTTGTACCTCTTACATGACACAGCCGGGAGGGCAAAGGGGGAGATGGTGCTTTGGGGGATGGCTCAGGGCAAAGTGGCAGCTGGAGGTGTTTTCCAAGAGGAAACACACCAGCAGGGAAACAGCTGTGCACGGCGCTGCTGGTGACTGCTGGCAGGGAAGCGCAGCTGCCATGGGCTCCTTTACCCTGTGGAGACAGTAAAAAAAGGGGTCTGAAAAGAGCTAGGAACTGTAGCCAGTTTCCCCTCATCTGCTGCTGTCCCACGTATCTCGGTGGGGTGTCCCGCCACCACAGGCCATGTTGAGGAACGGAGGCATCCACGATCACCTCGCTCCTGTTGCGAGCAGGTCACCCCACTGATCACCCTTGGCCAGACACAGCAGGACCTGGTAGAGAAGGGCTAAGCTGGGCAGCTCAAGGAGGGGACACAAGATTTAAATTCTGTGCCAAGATACACATGTCGTGGTCCTCCAGCTTCTGGATTCCAAGCCACGCTGCTGCCTGCAGAGTGGCATTAGATGAGCGCATTGCATGACCCTGTCCTGTAAAGCTACCTGGCCAGCCAGGAACTCCCGCTCCCCAAAACACAGCCCAGGAACAAGCGTCCTGAGTGCTGGGCAGCAGCTGGCAGAGCGGGGGGCACAGGGGTCTCCCAAGCAGCACCCCCAAGTAAACAGCTCCTTCTCCCACTGCAATGTCCTGCCTCCATCCGTGCCTCTGAAAACCTGCACGCAGCACCGGCCTCCCGAGTGCAGGGCAGCAGACAGAATCGACCCGGCTCCATGGAGGACAGACGGCGAAAGGAAACTAGCAGGAGGGCAGGGAGGAGGGAGGCTAAGAGCCCCGGAGAACCCAGAGGCGACCGGAGCAAAGCCCTTCGCAAGCCTGCGGCCGCGCTGGATGCCACACTGAGACAACAGCCATTTGTGAAGGTATGAAGTGAGCCGCCACGCAGCAGCCTTATAGATTTCAGATAAGGGCATATTATGGATAGATGCCATTGAAGCTGATGTCCCCCAGCTGAACAGTCCCTGAGAGGTTCAAGCGCAGGAGCGGGGGCTAATTCATAACACTGGTGGCTGCATGGTCTTATCTGCCTCGACAGGCTCTGAGCCGAGCTGGCCTGACCTTTGGAGCTTTATCTAAAGGCCACAAATAGTCTGCTTGACTTTCTAAATAGCTTAGTCCTCTTTAGGTAGTCACTGATTGCTTTTAACATTCATAGTATGTAGTCCCATCTCCTCAGGACACATACTGCTCTTTAGAGAAAAATAAAAAAAACTGTAAAGATCGCAAGTGCAAAAACGTAATTCCAGATCTTGTTATAAATTTGAGGCATTAAATAGAAAGCACAGAGGCAATCTCTGATAGGCTGACAATATAATTTGCCAAAGAGATGCTCTTGGCCTGGCTCTGGCCACTGAAATGAGATCTTCTGTAAGAATAAGAATAGCATGAAAAGGGGCTGGCGCATAAACGTTCCCTGCAGGCACAGGAGCTAAGATGAGATTCAAGGAGCAGGAATGGGCAGCATCCCTAAACAGAGGATTATCTCCTAAGACTTGCTTAAAAAAAAAAAAAAAAAAAAAGGTTTAATTACAATGAACTACTCCTATAGTCAAGAACGACTTTATTTCCTTTAGAGGAAAAAAGGAATTCTGTAACCATGCAAAAAAGGCTTGGGGAGGCCTTTTGGCAGCTTCCAGAAAGGCTGGCTCTGATCCCTCACACTCTTCAGTGGGGCATTCTCAATAAGCATCAGCCACCTCGTCCCTTCTGCTCCTCTGCTTACTCCAAGGGACAGAACACAGTGTGGCCAGGCTGAAACCCACCAAAGCCCCAGACTCAGCTCCTCATCTATCAACAGCACACGCTGCAGCGATGAGCACTGATGGAGAAAGGGGCAGACAGAGCCACCTGCCCTCTGCAGCCCGTGAACAATGCCTGTTTGAGACACGGGCCGCTGGTGCTCTCTTTCGGGTATCAGAGCACAACGTCACTGCCCCAACCCACTAACGTGGGTTCCAGCACCGTGATGACCGCGACGCTGCAGCCAACCCGCTCCACAAAGGCAGCTGAGCTGCGCAGGTGCCGCCAACTGCTGGTGCCAGCCAGTGCCCTTCTGGAGCAGACTGCGATCTTGATGTCAACATCGGGATGACAAAGACTGCTTTATAAACATGACACACACATGTCACCTGGCAGCATCTGCACTGCGTTTTCAATCTGTTGGCAAGGGGCTCGGGGCGCAGCCTGCTGTCTACAAGCATCAGCAAGTCTGAATGGAGACTGATACCACTCTGATTTCCGATAAAGAAGCCAGGTAGACTCTCAGATCCTATCTAGACTTCACATTGTAAATTATAACTCATCATCACCAAATTAGTTCAGTACAACGACTGCAAGTTACCATTTCAGGACACTTTCTAACAGCGCTAGACCCATGTCACTGCAGCAGAGAAGAGCAAGCGCACACTGGTGCGGTGCTGCCACGCGTCGGGGTATGCACACATCCCTGCAAATGTGGAAAGTCAACTCCTGGTGAAAGTCAACTGGAACAGACAGTGGGATCATCAGGAGGAAACAGGACAGTCTGCCAAGCAAAAGCAAGTTTCCTAGAGAACACGAAACGCTCCTTCACAAGTTGCAATTCAACCAGATGCTCCGGGATGCCACAGATGGACCAGGGCAAAGCAAAGCCCTTGGATCAAGTTTTCTAGGTCAGTGCCAGACTCCTGAGCAGTACCTTGCACTACCAGTGTTTGCTATGCAGCACTTCCCTTCTGCCTCTCTACCAGGTACACAGCAAAGAAGCACCCTGAAAAAAAAAGCATGTCTTATCTCTGAGACTGAACTACCCAAAGGACTATACCAGATTTCACTTTTCTGAAGTGCTGTTAGAAAAATTTTACTAGAATACAAAACACACTTGTCCCATGACTAAGCTGGTGTTAGTCATTTTCAGGCCTGAATGACAGTCACTACTAAAGAAAACAATTCATGGTTGCATGGCCAGACATAGGACTTGTCATAAGGGACTTTACAAAGAGATTTTCTAGGTTTCAGTCACCACTGCTATGAGGCACTTCATAGTTTTTCCTAGAAACAGTTCAGAGTTCTTGAAAACTTGGGATGGCATTACATAAAACTGAATTTAATATCAAAAGGAAAGCTATAATGAGCAATGCATTCAGCACATTTGTCCTTTTCATGTTCTGTTTGATAAATCCTCTATTTACCATTTCCTTGAAGGTGCTTCAGACTTTTTTTCAGTCTGTTCCGAGGAAAAAGAAACATGCAGCATGCCGGGATCTTGCCCTGCTTCAGATTTTAACAGAAAACTTCAATCCAGGCATTAAAGAATACTTACTGCTTACACCTTTAATATAACTTTAAAATACCCATTGCTTACACCTTGTCAAGTAAACACACTCACTAGAGGGCCGGGTGGCCTATCAGACATTCTCAAGGGAACACACACGCGTGCTAACGGTGCCCAAAGTTATGCTGTCTTTGAGCAGTATGACAATATTCATACCCACCTGTGTTGGATGGAGTAAATCCTGGTAAGGAGGGGCTGTTGAGGCCTGGGAGTAAGACTGGAGGGATGCCCTGTAGTGCTGGGTATGCAGCAGGAAGGTTAAGAGCTTGCAGAGGGGTATTATCAAACATGCCCTGCTGTTGAGCTGCCAGACCAAGAACCTCATTGGCTTTTTTGATCCGGTCCAGCTCCTGCTGAGCCATCAACTGACGTACAGTAGCTGGGTCAAAATACTCCTTTTCCTTATCCAACTGGCTTCCAATGGTTTCTTTAACTTTGGAGATATGCTGTTGAGAGAAGATATGGTCACGTACAGACAGCCGAGCGCTGTACTTGATGCCACACAAAGTGCACTCTGTTTTGGGTCCCTCATAACTTGTTTGGTTTATACCAAAATGCTTGGCCATGCTGAGTTTGGACTTCTTCTCCTTTGCCCTAGCATTCTGGAACCAGACCTGAACAACTCTCTTTGGCAGTCCAATGTCATTGCCCAGGACCTCACACTCCAGCATGGTAGGTGTCCTGTAGTCATTAAAGCATGACTTAAGAACTTTTAGCTGGAGATTAGTCATCTGAGTGCGAAAGCGTTTCTGTCCGGGCCGATCCCCGCTCTCTCCAGACTTGCTGGCTGAGCCGCTTGCACCAGGGCTGGGGGAGCAGGGGTCTGCAAGGCTGGATGTTTCACTATAGTCCACAGTGCCTTCATTATCGTACTCCTTGCTGTAAAAGCTCGGGGCTGGGCTGACCAGGCCAGAAGACAGCCGATCTTCATATTCAGACATGGCTATCATGGCAGCCTTTGTCAAACCTTCGCTGGGTCCTGATGCAGATTTGGTTTCAGTTGCAATCCCTGTTGCACTATCATTGTCTGCGTTCCCTTCATCTCCTGTTGTAGTGTCTGTGATTGCAGTGTTGACGGAAGAGCAGTCATCGTTGTCCAGCTTTGTTTGGTCAAAGCTCAGGTTGACTGAGGACATGGAGGGACTCTCAAAGTCTTCTATTCCTTCTACCTTAATGGAGGATGGACTCAGCAGAGTTCGAGGTGACAGTTCCATGCTCTTGTTCACTGGGGAGAGAGGAACGCTCTGACCATCGCTGCTACTTGGTGGCATGTGGGAAAAGCTTCCTCCATCAAAGATGTCACCCTTCATTTGGAGTCCCCCATCACAGTCTAAGAGCATAGCAGACAACGTCAAGTTGTATCCAGCTCGCTTGGCCTCATGCCAGTGACGGGATCGGATATGAGCTTCGAGAGCTGTCTTTGCTTTAAAGAGAGCTCGGCAGAACGGACACCGTCGGTGGGCCTGGGCAGGCCCTACAGCTCTGAACTGCCCCTTTCTCTCCCGTGCGCGGGTGTTCTGAAACCAAACTTGCACCACACGTTTCTTTAAGCCCACTTCATGTGCAATGTGATCCAACATCTTCCGCGTTGGGTTGGAGTCAAGCAAGTATTTCTGATAAAGAATTTCCAGCTGCTCCGGGGTAATTGTTGTCCTTAGACGTTTATCCCTTTGTGGTTCTTCTCCTCCGGTCCCACTGTCATTTTCTCCTGGGCTTGCACTGGCCTTTTCCTCCAGCTTTCTCTTCAGGGTGTTCATGGTGGATGTTGGTGTTGACGGTGAAGTGGCCGAGCTGGCTGGAATCTGTGGTAATGTTCCAGAGAGCAGCTGGCTCGTGAGCAGTGGATTACTGGGATCAAAAAGCATGAAAGGCATATCCAGAGTTCTGTCCAGGAATGGGGGGTGGATAAACTGGTTTTGTGCACTCAGAAAGTGGAGCTGCTGATGCTCCTGCCAATGCTCAAAGGAAGGAAATGCCAGTTTACACTGGTCACACTGGTATGGGATTAGCTGAGGAGGTAGGTTTGCCAACTGTTGAGGGGTGGATGTGTGAATGGGTTTGAGGGAGAGATGTGAGATTTGAGATGGGCTTGGGCTTGACTGTGACAAGGAACACTGAGGGGCTTGTGGAGGGGGAGGTGGCTGCTGCAATGAAGAAGGGGAGGATAACTGCGAAATCTTTTGGTGTGCTGAACTTGTCTTTTGTTCTCCTTGGTCCTGTTGCTGCTGAGACTCTTGCTTTGGTTGCACTTGCTTCTCTTGAGTTTGGTTTTGCTGTGTACTTGGAGGTTCAGACTGCTTTGGTTTCTCATCTGTAGCTTCTACTTTAGAAGTATAGGTGGAGGAATCATCTGCCTCTGCGGTGAGCTGCAGGAAAGCTGAGGAGGCTGCATTAGCTGAAGATGTAGGTGTGCTGTAAGCTTGCGAGGGCATTGGCGTACTGCAGGAGGAACTGGTTGGAGTCAAGAGCTCCATTGCATCCATAGAGTCTTCATTCTGGCTATCATCCTGTCCATCCTCATCCTCATCTTTGTAGCAAAGCTTTTTCTGATGTTTAATAAGATCAAAAATGCGCTGAAAGACTAAACTGCACTTTTTGCATTGGTAGTTCAAGTTGCTTGTTCTAATGTATCTGTCATTTGTAAGCTCCCGCCGTTCCCCATCTTTGCCTTCTCCCTGATTCTCATAGTTTTTCCGAGCCTTTTGACGGGCATTCTGAAACCACACCACTATGACACGTGTTGGGAGGTTCAGCAAGTTAGAAAGCTGTTCAAACTCATCATCCTTTGGATAAGCATTGGCATCGAAAAAGTCCTGCAGGACTCTGAGTTGGTAGTCAGTAAAGCGTGTCCTGGAGGACCGCTTGCTTCCCCAGTACTCCTGCTTTTGCGGTTCTGGAGAAGGAGGCCGCGAGTCTATCTTCAGTTCTTCCAAGCTGGTAATGGGAGGGTTACTGAAGTTGTACGGGGAATCCTTGTTGCGCTGGCGCTCTTTGAAGAGGGTGTTTCTGAACCAGTGCTTGATCACCTTCTGGGGCAATCCGGACTTGTCCGCCATCTCTTTGATTTGTTCCTCACTTGGGGAGTTGTTAATATCAAAATACTGCCGAAGGACTCTGAGCTGGTCATCAGTGATCCGCGTGCGCGGCCTCTTGTTCTGCTGCTGCTGCAGGAGGCTGGGGTTGAGCTGATGCTGGTACAACTGGGCCAGGTCGGCAGGCAGAGGGTCTACGGGACCCAGCTGGGGTGGCAGCTGAGCAGGTAACGTTTGCAGTGGCATGGTTTGCATCATGAGCGGTGAAAAGATGGGGAGCTCCATTGGCATGGAGAGCTGTGTGAGCGGCACAGACGGCTGGGCTGGTGCAATTGTAGGAGAGGTAATAGCGGGGGCAGACGTAGGAATGGTAGGAGTAGAAGCTGGCTGAGGAGGTGCCGGGGGCAGTGGTGGCGGCGGCGGCGGAGGTGGTGGCGGTGGCTCTGGCGTCTGAGGCCTTAGTGGGTACAGTTTATCATAATGTTCTCTGTACTGCTTGGCAAATTTCTCTAACTGCTTAAAGGGAAAGTAATGTTGATGAACATGCTCTTGGTGACTCTTCAGAATGAGGATGTTGGAGAAGAACTTGCCACACGTATTGCACTCCAGCTTCTCCAAGTTCTCGCCTTGCTCTGTCTTCCCATTTTTCTTTTGCACCTTCTGCTTGTTCTCATTATATTGAATGACGAGCTCAAAGCCAAAGTTTTCCAGCAAGGCTTTTGTGGCATTCCCTCTGGCATCAGATGCAATGCGTGGAGGAAGGAGAGAAGGCTCTGAATTATTGCCTGGTGCAAAGTCCTTCTTGTCTTTGGGCTTTAAGTTATCAGGCAGAGGCTCCTTGGATGCTGCGTTACAGTCTCCCCTCTCTGTACTTTCCCTTTCCCTCGGGGTTTCTTTTTCCTTCTCCTTCACTACAGATTTATTTTTCTTCTCCGGGTGCTGGCTCTGTGGTATGAGGACAGAGTGAGGCTGTGACAAGGACAGCTGCCCTTGCTGCTGCTGTAAGAGCTGCGGATGGCTCTGCTGCGGGAGCTGGACTTGGGCTTTGAGGTCCTCCAGCAAAGTGGGCCCTGTACCCGTCAGCGTGAGCGCCCCGCTGGTGACGGGCAAGCTCACCTCTGGGTTGAGCTGGAACTCGGCACTGGGGATGTAAAATGGAAACAAAAGATGTTGCTGTTGCTGAAGCTGCAGAAGGGTCTCGGTGGTCATCGGAAAGTGCGGCAAAAGTGCTGGGTTGAACAGCTGAGACTGCAGGAGAGCAGCTTGTTGCTGCAGTTCTTGCTGCAGATGGGCCTGGACTTGGGCCTGGGCCTGGGCCAAGGTCTGAGCTTGTTGTTGCTGCTGTTGCTGCTGCTGCTGCTGCCTGGACGCAATCATGTCCGCCAGCTTCTTCCTGTTGACCTCTTTGGGCTCAGAAGGAGAGGAGATACTAGTGCTAACAGGGTTGCCCAAAGCAGGAATTCCCACACTGTCACCGGACACCTGGTTCAGCAGGCTGGGAATGGGAGTCACGCCCGAATTACTGGTATTGGTGGTTGTAAAAGTATTACTGGTGCTAGTGCTCACTGGACTTGGGGTGGAGGAACCCAAGGAGAGACTGCTGCTGCTGCTGTTGCCAGCTCCATTACTGCTGCCACTGCTCCCAGCCGCCTCCAGTTTGGCTGCACGAGCCTTGGTTTGGTGCAGGACAGACCTCATGTGGATCTCCAAGGTAGAGCTCTGACTGTAGGCCACGCTGCAGGTGTTGCACTTGAAAGGTTTGTTGTCTGGGCTGCTAGTAGGCTCAGGCTGCCCAGTAGCAGACTCCTGGAGGGCTCTCTTCAATTTATGTAGATGAGAAACTGAATTGTAATGGACCAGGAGAATGTTCTTCTGTGTGAAAGACTCCTTGCAGACTGTGCATTTGTAAGGGCGAGACGGATCTAGGAATTTCTCCATGGTGAAGTTAGGGCCTTTCCTGAAGGGTAAGGCCCTCTTTGGTTCTGAGCCAGAGTCCTCTTGCACCGACCCAGAATCACTGCCTGTAGGGCTCTGCTTATCTTCCAAATCACTCTCTTCCTCCTTATCTTCCTCAACTATTATAGTGTGGTCTTCAGCAAGTGAAGGATCGCCCATGGCGAGGAGGTCCCCGTTGACCAGAAGACCGCCGTAGAGCTGCTGAATGTCAGCTTCACTGAGCTCCAGGTGGCTGGTTTCCAGGTGCTTCTTCAAGGCCTGGAAGGTTCGGAAGCTGCGCTGGCAAAGGCAGCACATGGTGGCTGCCCGGATCACATGGTACTGGGAGTGGAGCTGCAGCTTCTCGATGGTTTTGAACGCCAGGCTGCACTGGTTGCAGCGGTACTTGTACACGTGGCGATCAGACACCGGCAGTTGAGGCCGCTTTGCATGAACTTCATTGAAGTGTGTCTGCAGGGCTGCTGAGCTTTTGCACACCTGGTTGCACCCCTTCTTCCAGCAAAGGAAACCAGAATCCTCCCTGGCTGAGCTCTGATCCGCTGCAGCTGGCTTGGGATCACCACTGTGCTCCGCACTTTCAGATGACAGGAGGCTCTTTCCTGAGTCCTCAGACATCTCTGTGAAAACAAAATCAGAGCAAACCCAGGGGCATGAAGAGATGCTGAGCGTTCATCTCAAAGGGTTTAGACAATCCCCACCTCTGTCATCTGTTTAGATTGAAAAGAAGAAAGAAATATCCCTGATTTTGTTCTCGTTTGGAGCTCAACGCAGCTCCAGCTCTTTCTTCTCCCAAATCTAGGCCAGAGCATTTCCCCTCTCCACTACTCTGGCTACAGCTGCAGTTTCATGAACGTTTCCCATTAGCCCACTGGAAACTTCACCAGTGCACGAGGGCTGATCGACGCCTGCATTCTGCCTCTCGATGGTGATGCTGTTTTCTCTGCAACAGGACAGGTATTTCCAACATTTCTCCTGTATCATCTTGCATTTTTTTTAAACGCTAGCCCATTACCCTTATCATGGCCCATTGCATAAACCCACAAAATTTTCTTTCTTGCCCACTTTGAGTATCTGCAAACTATTCACGCCCACACACTCAAGCTCCCTTAGCTGCACATATCACATTTAACTCTTCCTTTTAAGTGAGGGCCACCCACCCATCTTCACTGTCTTTCTTTGGTGACCTGTCTCTTTTCCAAGAAGAAGCTTCCTCAAACTGAAAGAAATATTTGAGTCTTGGTCCTACCAAAGCTAAAGCAACAGGAATGAAACTGAGGCCGTGCTGGGGGCAGCTCTAAGGGTGCTCTTCGGGCAGAGGAGCACACAAGCAGCCCCTGCCCTGCCGCCCTTGCAGGGTCCGAGGACAGGGTTCTCCCAGCAAGGGCAGGGGGGCCAGAGCAGGGACCCCGGCTCAGGGCAGAGCGGGGCGCAGACGGCCCCGCGCGCAGGGCCGGCCGGCAACCCGTGCGGAGCGGCCTCCCTGCGCAGCGACACTCACCCGGCGGCTTCCCCGGCTCCTCGGTGTTGGAGGCGCCCTCCTTGTCTGGAGCAGCTGCTGGGAGAAACATGCTGCTGGGCATCATCACCTCGGGGGTTGTCACCTGGGCAGGGAGGCAGGGATGGTGCGGGGAGCAGAAAAACACAAGGAAAGGTTTAAACATCTTCACTGGCAAAATGAGACACCAGTACTGCAAAGTACTGCAAAGTCAGGCATCACTTTTCATAGCTCACTGAAGACTCATGTTTATTAGACAAAGCTCACATCAGTCAAAAGTGTTTCTACAGTTACATTCTGGACATAATTAGCAGTGCACACTTGAAGAATAATCTTATTATTAATATTTTTTCTTTATGTAGAATTCAGACTTTGATCACTGACAATGTTTTGTCATGGGCTGTGAAACTTCTTGTGCAACCAATTAGGTAGATAAGTTGAAAGGCCCACCTTAAGCTGCTGAAAACATAATAAGGCCCCTAATTAAATCATACCTTGTAAAGTACACTGTAATCTTGAACTAGGGAGCATTGCAGCACTGTTTTCAAAGTGTATCGATGCAGGAAAAGGAGGGGCATGAGAAAGCAGAGCACAAATAGGAGAGAGGTGACAAAGGAAAGAATGAAGAAGGAAAGACTAAAAAGACAGCGAGCCATCCACAAAATGGAAAGCTTTCAGTAACCCTTTCCTTGCTCTCATTGGTAATGGTCCTTTTGCCTCTCTTCAGGTGCTTGCCCAGGACCTGCATGATCATTACCAGGCAGGACTTAGAGTTCAAGGTTCTTACTGAGTTGAAAGTTTTGTGTGGTTCAAATAGAAAGAGCCAAATGTTGATACGCGTGGGATAAATCCCGTTCCTCTGTGTGCATCCAGTCACACAGAACTCACAAACTGCCCAGCCAGATGCTGGTGCATGGGTGGCATCAGGAGTGGGAGAAAAACGCCCTTTCTGTCTTGCCAGGTCAGCCTGGAGCAGCCCCGCGGTCCCGGAGCTGCGGCTGCAGCGGAGACGGCCCCGCATGTCCGTGCGGCTGCCACCGAGGTGCCAGCCCCACCTTGCCGGGCCGATGGCATCTGAGGCAACAGAAACCAAAACTGAGCCTCGGTGCTTCTCCCACGGCACTTGTGCTGCCGGCTGCTGCCTGCTGCAAGGCTCTGGGCTGAGAGATGCTCTTGGACAAGAACCTTGCCTAGAAAACCAATCTCTCCACGCTTCCATCAGAGCGGGGAAGCCAAGTGAACCCCGAGTTTCAGAAGAGATTTTCGGAAGACGGATGAGGCTGCTACATTCATGGAGTAGAGCTTGCTTTCTGCAAGCCAGAAACCACAGAGCTCTGACCCAACCATGTGAAATATTAACAAACCTGTGGCTGATCTGCAGCCAAAATACCACAGACACGAAGCCTGCCTTAGCCAGGCAGAGGCTAAACCCGACCAGCGCAGACTGGAACTTGCTCTTGCCGAGCACCTGGAGCCCACGAGAGGCCCTAGGGTGCAGGGCTCCGGGCGGAGCGGGATGCAGGACGCCGAGCGCCGCCGGCTTCGGGTGCGCGTTGGCTCCGTGAGCCCCTGCGGGACAGGCACCCACAAATCCCGAGCGGAGGGGCTGAGCACGCCAAGCTCATCACACCTTTCTCTCTAACGGGAGCCCCAGGCGGCTGTGGGTGCTGGTCAGGAGGGGTGGAAGGCCACTGGTTAATTCCCAGTAACTGGGCTGGGAGGAGGGACGCGCGGGGAAGCAGGCGAGCGAAGGCAAGGGAAGGAGCTGTCCCTCTCCGCTTGATCAGCAGGGAGAGTGCTTTCCTAGGATCTTTAGGAATTATGAAAAATAAATCATGAGAAATTAAAAAAACCCCAACAGAGTAGAAAAAGAATAAAATTATCTAACACCTCAGCTGCACATCATTATAGAAAACTGTGGGCTTTTTATACGCATTACAGTAAAGCAGCCATCCCTACTACCAGACTCAGTACGACGGATCAGTAATTGTTTTCATACACTTTAATTAGAAAAACTCAGATGGCTATGAATAATAATGGAAAAGAGAGACTTTTGCACTTGAAAGGTTGAAGTCAATCAAGTGTGAATGACGGCAAAAAAGAAAAAAAAAAAGACACCAATTCATCAGGCCTCTGTTGTCTCGCCGCGTCTTTAATCATAATTCCTGATTGGGATTCAAGAAGGCAGTAAGCAGCGGTTCTTTGTCTGCCTTCACCTTCCGTCAATTAACTCTCCCCGAAATATAATCATCAACCTCACATGCTCCTCTGCATCTTAATCTGGGTCTCCAAACCAATAAGTCCTGCCCTATATATGTTTAAGTAATTACCTTTATCTACCTGCATCTCCACAGCCACGGTTCTCACCTTCCTTCTGCCCCTCCCGCCGCAAAAAGGGAAAAAAGGCTCTGTGCGTTAATTTGTGACAGGCACAAAGTCCTGAAAGGCAGGAAGAAAAAAAGCTCGAAGGGACGTGCAGGAAGCTTGAAATTGGAGCTGTGGATGTAGGGCAACCGCTGGCAGCCCGGGCAGACATGCAAGGCTGCTGCTGAGAAAGAAAACTTTGAAAATAAGGCACCGGCCTCGCTTCAGCAGCCGCCCTGCGCCCTGCTGCAGCCGCCCAGCAGCACGGGAACGTTTCTCCCAGTGCTGCCGCCCTTCCCTAGGCCACTCTCCATGCAGGACTGCATCCTCACGCTCTTCATCCTCAGGGACCCCACTGAGCAGGACCAAGGCAAGGAGTAATGAACACAGGCGGCGCACCCCGAATCGCTCTGCATTACACTGGATCCCGGGCTCCCCACGTGGAACTCTCCTCCCCCTCCCTCTCCCTCTCCCTCTCCCTCTCCCTCTCCCCTCCTCTCCTCTCCCTGTGAGCCTCGCCGAGTGGGGCCTGTTCCCCTGCGCGTGCAGAAAACGTCTCACGTGCTGCGCCTGCTTGCACGGCCGTACACAGATTAAGGGCATCCGGGGGGAAGGCAGCGCCTGGAGGCCACAGCCCCCAACCGCCTGTGCAGGGAGCGATGCTCCAGACCTCACAATCCCAGGTTTCTGGTGCATTTCCATAGCACAGCTGTTCTGGTGCTGGAGGAACACCCTTACCGTCAGCACAGGCTGTGCTGGTTCATGCGATCCCTGTGCTCTCTGCATCCCGTCCACCTGAGCAGGCAACTGCAGGGATGCAATACGGCACCCATCCTAAACCTTCTGAGTAATTCTGTCGCCTTCCTTTCATTCCTCTTTTAACACCACCTTTTTCACGGGATCAACAAGTCAGTCAATCGGAACCATTATAAAAGAAAAGCTCTGAAAATGTAAGGAACCATGTAATTTGTTGCATCAGTTATTTGTTGTCTTTGAATCTCCTGACTGCTGCAGTGTCAAGGAGTGGGATGAAGCCCCCTACAAATAGATCACAAGGATGGTCCCTGCTTTGGAGGGGCTTGAGACCTGCACTGCCCCTTTCCTGCTCCTCTGCACTTTCCCTCTGCTCTGGCCATGGTTCAGCTGGAGCTCCGGCAGCTGCAGCGTGCAGGGCACCCGCTACGCGTGTGGACTTGGACACTCATCTCACACTCCTGTTCTGCAGCCCTCTGCTGACCCCCCTCCACCCGCGAGGGCCCCTGCTCTCCTCGGGGCTGCTCCCCCAAACTACGTGACTGTAAAGGAACCAACAGTCTCCTAGAACTGGGTCGCTCTCCTGTGTCTTTCCATCTAAATAAAAACAAGGGATGAGGTGGACCTAAAGCCCAGTCTATCTGCTGTCTTTGACAGCACGATTTTTAACACAAATACGTAGATAAGGTTCAATTCCTGGTGCTGCAGCAAGCGCTCCGAGCTCCCTTTGCTCGGGAGCCATCACAGCAGCGAGGGAATCGCCTCCATCCCCAACCCACGATCCACAGTGAAGAACTGGGTAGGTTCAAGAGGCGAGCAGGGAGAAGTATCAGCCAGAGCCTTTGGCAACCTCCCCCTCTCCCCACATCCAGCATGTTTCCCTTGTAGCTTGTGCTGAACACGAAGACTCCGGCTTTAGAACTTCACTTGATGAGGAACGGCAGAGACCTCAACCACATGCTGTGGATGGAGGGTAGAGCTGGGATTCCCGTTCCCTGCGCTTCCAAGTGCCCTCTGTTTTGGACAAATTTCGGCTCCTCTAATGCCATATAAAATCTCTTTAAGATGAAGAGCTCTGTCTGTTTGCTTGGGCATCCCAAATTGATGTCTGCCTTGTAAATAATGTGGTCCAGTAACCACGAGTATTACAGAAAGCCCCAAGGATCAAGAGCGCATCTCCTGCCTCCCTGACCGGAGCAGTGTTGTCAGAACGAGACCTGCCACCCCGCGCGGCTCCTGGTGCTGTCCTGGCCATGGCTCGCGGTGATGACCGCGGCGCCCGCACGGGCCCGGGGCTCAGCGCTGCCCATTGCTCCTGCACCCATAGCTCCACAGGGACCCGGGGCTCAGCGCTGCCCGTTGCTCCCACAGCTCCACGTGCAGACCCGGGGCTCAGCGCTGCCCATCGCTCCTGCACCC